>NC_053496.1:74650094-74995094 GCF_905171775.1 Rana temporaria | reverse complement strand
GCGCAAAAAAAAAAAAAGCATACTGTAGCTGACGCTAGTATGCTGGTTTGGATGGTACATAGTTGTTTTTTAGGGTGAACCTCTGCTTTAAAGTGTCCTTATTAAAAGTCAGTGTTTGTAGCTGCTGACTTGAATTTTTTTTTTTTTTTTAAACGCCGGACCTCCGCTTTAATACCTTTTTTTTGGTAAATATTTCGCTTGCACCATTTTTTCCTGTCTTTTTTTATTGAATATTTTAAAATCATATAGTAGATCACCCAGAGGGCAATTTTTTTATTTATTTTTTAATCAACAAAGTGGAGTTACTTTTTAAAAGTTCTGTGTTAGTGTTATAACGCAGAACTTTTAAAAAGTAACTCCACTTTGTTGATAAAAAAAATAAATAAATAAATGACTATATGTACATTGCAGGGATTTAAACACACTTTGTTGCACATTCCTGCGTTTTGTTATTCTGAAGAAATAGCGGTTTGCCTGTCTGTGTTCATATGAGTGTAAAGAATCTATATGGGAGCGATTTTAGAATTATGAATTAACTGCTGAACTTGCAGGACTCTACTGAGGAAAGTGGCAGGGATTGCATCCCTTTAGAAGTGATTTCCTTTTGGGGGTATGTAAAAAAATAAAAAAAAATAAAAAAAAAATTGTTGCAGGGGGGTACCCAAATTCTGACTTGTGTGACAGATTTTTCCAGAAGTCTGCAATCCAAGCAGGAAATTTCATTTCTGGGGGGGGGGGGGGGGGGGGGGTTCTGTACAACATCTGTGTACAAAATGCCTCCAGGTATCCATATTACATTTTACAGAAGGTAACAATGCTGCAGATTGAAAAGAAAAGGCATTTTTTTTCATAACATTATATTACAATAGGACTTGTGTCACAGTTGTATACACATAATCATTTTATTTTTTTATTTGCATTTTTTCCCCCACGATAATGGAGTTTAGACCTCAAACACACTATTAGATTTTCTGCAGATTTTCCAAAACCATGTGATAGGAGGTCAAACCTTAATAATTGGAATTTGGATGCAATCAGGCAGGTCCTTACAGTACATGGTTTTGGTAAATCTGCAGAAAATCTAATAGTGTATATGGGGGTCCAACTCTTTAAAGAAACACTGTGTCTTTGAAAAAAGCTACTATATAGTAAATATCTGGATATACCGGTCTGTGGGGACAGTGAATGAATGAGTGACGTATATAGCGCTACACATGCAAACTGAATCGCCTCTAGGCGCTTTTTTGCAGCAAGTGTCTTCCTGGCTGGTGCGTTTACTTACCCCCGTAGGATCTTGACACGCTTGGGACACACAGTCGTACACACATATATACTGGGCCAATTTGGACAGTATCTAATTAACCTACCAGCATGTGTTGGGTATAAGTGCTAACCACTACACCACTGTAACAGTGGGGGTTATAAAACAGAATATAGGTAGAACCTGATCTGGTGGCAAAGCTAAACCAAGTGACTGTTTTGGTCGCACAATCTGGAAAATAATGTGCAGGGTGAGGCAGAAAGTGCCATTGTCATGTATGAGTGAGAGCGTCATGCAAGGTTGACCAGCCATTTGGCACACGTTGGTGAAGGTGGCAGTGGTCTGATGCCTTGTTGTCACACACACCTGGAGTGCTGCAAGTCTCCGCATCCTATCCACCCCCCAGGAGCTATGCCAGTCTCACCGTCCTGGGAAAAGGGAGTAACCAATCCAATTGGATGTGCTTTGGTGATCAACCTCCTCTCAGAGACCAAGGGTGCTGGCAATGCGTATAGCAAAGAAATATTTGGACAGCCGCACTTCAGGAAAAATTCCTTTAGGATAAAAATAAAAACACACTACAAGCCACAGCAAGAAAATGGGACACACGGCTGACGCGTTTTGCACTGGTGCTTAGTCATAGCTGGTCTCACTGTCCTACCCACCTTCCAGGAGCACTGCCTCACCATTATTCACACCTTTCGAGAGCGCTGCCAATCTCTCCATCCTACCCATCTATCAGAAGTACTGCCAGTCTCACCATCCCACCCACTTCTCAGGAGAACTGCCAGTGTCACCATTATACACACCCTCCAAGAGCGCTGCCAATCTATCAGGAGCACTGCCAGTGTCACCGTCCTACCCACCTCCCAGGAGCACTGCCAGTGTCACCATTAAACACACCTTCCAAGAGCACTGCCAGTGTCACTATTATACACACCCTCCAAGAGCGCTGCCAATCTCTCCATCTATCAGGAGCACTGCCAGTCTCACCGTCCTACCCACCTCCCAGGTGCACTGCCAGTGTCACCATTATACACACCCTCCAAGAGCGCTGCCAATCTCTCCATCTATCAGGAGAACTGCCAGTCTCACCGTCCTACCCACCTCCCAGGAGCACTGCCAGTGTCACCATTATACACACCCTCCAAGAGCGCTGCCAATCTCTCCATCTATCAGGAGCACTGCCAGTCTCACCGTCCTACCCACCTCCCAGGTGCACTGCCAGTGTCACCATTATACACACCCTCCAAGAGCGCTGCCAATCTCTCCATCTATCAGGAGCACTGCCAGTGTCACCGTCCTACCCACCTCCCAGGTGCACTGCCAGTCTCAACATTATACACACCCTCCAAGAGCGCTGCCAATCTCTCCATCTATCAGGAGCACTGCCAGTGTCACCGTCCTACCCACCTCCCAGGAGCACTGCCAGTCTCAACATTATACACACCCTCCAAGAGCGCTGCCAATCTCTCCATCTATCAGGAGCACTGCCAGTGTCACCGTCCTACCCACCTCCCAGGAGCACTGCCAGTCTCAACATTATACACACCCTCCAAGAGCGCTGCCAATCTCTCCATCTATCAGGAGCACTGCCAGTGTCACCGTCCTACCCACCTCCCAGGAGCACTGCCAGTGTCACCGTCCTACCCACCTCTCAGGAGCACTGCCAGTGTCACCATTATACACACCTTCCAAGAGCACTGCCAATCTTTCCATCTATCAGGAGCACTGCCAGTGTTACCATCCTAACCAACCCCTCAGGAGCATTGCACCATCTTACCCACCACCAAAGTGCACTGCCAGTCTCACCATCCTACCCACCCCAGAGGAGTGCTGCCAGTGTCACCATCCCACCTCAGCCCAGGATCCCCATCCCTCTCCTGTAGCACCCTTACCCCGGACACAGACTGCTACAGGAGTCTCCTGTCACCTGTGCCCACTGCCAGCCTCTCCACCATCAGCCATAAGCAGTACCAGGCTGAGGAGTCCGGGGCACCGTTATGTCACAGGCGGGTTACTCACTTGTTCCAGGAGGGTGCGCTCCGGGGATCGGAGGGATGCTGATCGGGGACAGAGATGGAATAGATGGGCTCTCCGGCACCCAGGTGGGCGGGACAGACGAGCTCAGCCCGTACTTATCGGCCTGGAAAAGTCTGGCGACATCTTGTGGAGAGCGCCCGTCTCTGCAGCGCTCCGGAGGCGGCTGGATTCTGTGTGTGTCTCTGTAGGAAGAGGGGGAGGGGCCAGCCAGGCACTGATCCTTATTATATCAGAGCCCTGCCAGCCAGGTGTATGAGAGCTCATCAGTGTTTACATGTCATCACTGAGTTTACACAGAGCCCTGCCAGGTGTATGAGGGCTCATCAGTGTTTACATGTCATCACTGAGTCTACACAGATCACTGCCAGGTGTATGAGGGCTCATCAGTGTCTACATGTCATCACTGAGTGTACACAGATCACTGCCAGGTGTATGAGAGCTCATCAGTGTCTACATGTCATCACTGAGTGTACACAGATCACTGCCAGGTGTATGAGAGCTCATCAGTGTCTACATCATGTCATCACTGAGTGTACACAGATCACTGCCAGGTGTATGAGGGCTCATCAGTGTCTACATGTCATCACTGAGTGTACACAGATCACTGCCAGGTGTATGAGGGCTCATCGGTGTTTACATGTCATCACTGAGTGTACACAGATCACTGCCAGGTGTATGAGGGCTCATCAGTGTCTACATCATGTCATCACTGAGTGTACACAGATCACTGCCAGGTGTATGAGGGCTCATCAGTGTCTACATCATGTCATCACTGAGTGTACACAGATCACTGCCAGGTGTATGAGAGCTCATCAGTGTCTACATGTCATCACTGAGTGTACACAGATCACTGCCAGGTGTATGAGGGCTCATCGGTGTCTACATGTCATCACTGAGTGTACACAGATCACTGCCAGGTGTATGAGGGCTCATCAGTGTCTACATGTCATCACTGAGTGTACACAGATCACTGCCAGGTGTATGAGGGCTCATCAGTGTCTACATGTCATCACTGAGTGTACACAGATCACTGCCAGGTGTATGAGGGCTCATCAGTGTCTACATCATGTCATCACTGAGTGTACACAGATCACTGCCAGGTGTATGAGGGCTCATCAGTGTCTACATGTCATCACTGAGTGTACACAGATCACTGCCAGGTGTATGAGAGCTCATCAGTGTCTACATGTCATCACTGAGTGTACACAGATCACTGCCAGGTGTATGAGGGCTCATCGGTGTCTACATGTCATCACTGAGTGTACACAGATCACTGCCAGGTGTATGAGGGCTCATCAGTGTCTACATGTCATCACTGAGTGTACACAGATCACTGCCAGGTGTATGAGGGCTCATCAGTGTCTACATGTCATCACTGAGTGTACACAGATCACTGCCAGGTGTATGAGAGCTCATCAGTGTCTACATCATGTCATCACCGAGTGTACACAGATCACTGCCAGGTGTATGAGAGCTCATCAGTGTCTACATCATGTCATCACTGAGTGTACACAGATCACTGCCAGGTGTATGAGGGCTCATCAGTGTCTACATGTCATCACTGAGTGTACACAGATCACTGCCAGGTGTATGAGGGCTCATCGGTGTTTACATGTCATCACTGAGTGTACACAGATCACTGCCAGGTGTATGAGGGCTCATCAGTGTCTACATGTCATCACTGAGTGTACACAGATCACTGCCAGGTGTATGAGAGCTCATCAGTGTCTACATCATGTCATCACTGAGTGTACACAGATCACTGCCAGGTGTATGAGGGCTCATCAGTGTCTACATCATGTCATCACCGAGTGTACACAGATCACTGCCAGGTGTATGAGAGCTCATCAGTGTCTATATGTCATCACTGAGTGTACACAGATCACTGCCAGGTGTATGAGAGCTCATCGGTGTCTATATGTCATCACTGAGTGTACACAGATCACTGCCAGGTGTATGAGAGCTCATCAGTGTCTACATCATGTCATCACTGAGTGTACACAGATCACTGCCAGGTGTATGAGGGCTCATCAGTGTCTACATGTCATCACTGAGTGTACACAGATCACTGCCAGGTGTATGAGGGCTCATCAGTGTCTACATGTCATCACTGAGTGTACACAGATCACTGCCAGGTGTATGAGGGCTCATCAGTGTCTACATGTCATCACTGAGTGTACACAGATCACTGCCAGGTGTATGAGGGCTCATCAGTGTCTACATGTCATCACTGAGTGTACGTCGGCAGGTGTACGAGGGCATAGATGTGCGCAGCCTATTGCATTAGGGTGTGCACCGCAAAGCTCAAACACATATGCGTTTGACATATTTACCGACCTCTTCTACGCTATCCAGCCTGAAACAATGGGAGGAAGGGGGAGCCAGGGAGCACATGGGGTACCCGGGCAACAGAAGGACGAGGAACAGGGAAAGGAGGGGTGGCATATATTAGTACCAATCCCCCCCCCCCTATATATTCCTCCTGTGGCAGCTGAATGTTGACAAAAGGAAGAGGGGGAGAAGCCTAGCCTCAGATGCTGCAGGAGGAAAATGCAAATCGGTTTCACTAAATTCCACCCCGCCACATTTCCAGTCCAGGTTCTGAGAGTTGGCAAAGAAGGATTGCGGTTTACCTGTCACCTGCTCATTGACAGGTTGCCAACCCAAGGATTAGGGTGTGCCCAGGCACACCCCTTGCGCCCGCCTATGTATGAGGGTCATTCCCACCTCAGCGCTTTGAATCGTGGGTAGATTTTCCACGATTTTGCCCGCAGTTTCAAAGCACCCAGGTGTTGTGAATGACAAATCAGAGAAGGCACATTTGAGATGCCTTTCATTTGAATGGCACCTAAAACTTGTAGATGCTATAACTTGTGCGCAAACCAATCAATATACTCTTATTGTGATTTTTTTTTTACCAAAAATATGTAGAAGAATACATATCGACCTAAACTAAGGAAAACATTTTATTATTATTTTTTTTTTTATTGGGATATTTATTATAGCAAGAAGTAAAAAATATTGTGTTTATTTTAAACTTGTCACTCTTCTTTTGTTTATAGCGCAAAAAAGAAAAACCGCAGAGGTGATCAAATACCACCAAAGGCAAGCTCTATTGTGGGGAAAAAAAATCATAAAAATTTCATTTGGGTACAGTGTTGCACGACTGCGCAAATTCAAAGCGCGGCAGCACTGAAAAATAAAAATTGGCCTGGGCAAGAAGGGGATGAAGCGATGTAAATCCAACATCAATCACGCTGCCCGACAGACACGAAAAATAGCAAAAATTGAAAATGCTCCACCTACATAGGAGACCTCCCACCGACTGCTCTCTCTTCGCTTTGACAGCTCTTATATAGGCAAGGGCGGGGCCGCCGTTGATGTAACCAGATGACCTTGCCCCTTCTGACATCATGCAATGTCACATGATGTCAGAAGGGGGCGGAGTCACCCCTTTTCTTGCCAGGGTATGGTATGATTTTTTTGGGGGGGCACACCATATTTTTTTTCGATTTTGTTGTTGAGTTCCCCTTAAAATCTATACCAGACCCAAAGGGCCTGGTATGGATACTTGGGGGGACCCCACACTGTTTATTTTTTACATTGTAGCGTGGAGTTCCTCTTATAATCTATACCAGACACAAAGGGCCTGGTATGGATTTTGGGGGGGACCCCATGACGTTTTTTTCTTAATTCTGTCATAGGGTTCCCCTTGACCACTTCAATACACTTTATTGTATACCCGGCACTGCACTGTATTATATACTCTGCACTGTGTTATATACAAAGAGAGGGGGGACAGGGAGAGAAAGAGAGGAGAGGAGGCAGAGAGAGGGGGGACGGGGGTGGCAGAGAGAGGGGACCGTCGCACCGGAAGTGACGTGGCGTGATCTGATCTGAAGAAACAGCGGAGCTGTGAAACGTGTTATCCTATTGGTCCCCTTCTGTAAGCCACGTTACCTCACTTCCGGTGCGACGGTCCCTTGTCTGCGGTTCACCCTGAGACGCACGCCGCTTTGTACGGCGTTCAGCATGGATTGCTGTCTCTGCGCCTGATTGCTCTGTCTGCTGCTACATTTCATCTACAGCTGCTTCCATCTCATGCTGACAACTGGAATACATCGGACTTCAGTGACCCCGGATTTTAGTCCATTTACATGCCTATTATTCCTCAACACTTGTGAGTAGCCATTTGGCTGTGTGTCTTTATTTTACCCATTAAAACGTTACATACTGCACTTAGATCTGGCGCATCCTTGTTTTTCTTGTTTATCACTTTCAGAGCCAGCTCCTGATTTCTGGGACTGCTGCCGTTAAGGCCCCGTACACACGAGAGGATCTATCCGCTGGTATTTATCCGCGGATCAGTTCCAGCGGATAGATCTTGTGGTGGGTACGGCCCAGCGGATATTTTTTGGGCCGATGGATTTCCAGCGGATAAAAATTTCTTAACATGCTAAGAAATCTATCCGCTGGAATCCTGTCCAGCGGATTGATCTGGTGGTCTGTACAGACTCACCGGATCAATCCGTCCGATCCCCTCCCTCGCATGCGTCGTAATGATTCGACGCATGCGTGGGAAGTCTTTACCTTTCGCGCGGATTTCGATCTGATGGTTAGTACAACCATCAGATCAAAATCCGCCAGAGGATTTATCCGCGGGAACGGTCCGGAGGACTGTTTCCAGCGGATAATCCTCTCGTGTGTACAAGGCCTAAGCGTTTTTTGGACTCATTTATGAACTTTAATTTAATACCTTGTGACCAATTAGCCACTAACTCTTCTACCATGTTCGTATTTATGATATTTTATTTAGACCCATGAGCCACTGCTGTCTGCTACTTACCTTCCCTCGCGCCATCTGACAATTTTTTTTACATTTATCTTTTTTGCAGCTTTCTTGGGATTGAAAATGGCCAAAATGTTGGAAGAAAATTTAAACTAGTGAATATGAGGGAGAGGATCTTCATTTCAAGCCATCATGACAGGAATCCACTACATCATCAATCACTTAAAAGATTCTCATAAGCAGCTTCTGAATCACCAACTATCAATTTAGTTGGACAAACAAGACAATTGGCTGTTCCCAGAAGAAGACTCAACAAAAAGTTTGAGGGACCCTCCCAGGGGCCAGGTACGGCTGTATCAAAACAGGTCCCTACACTGGTGGCGGCTGCCACTCCAGTAACCACAGGATCTTCCCATCAGCCCTCTATTTCCCTTTCTGCAGCTTCTGAATCACCAACTATCAATGTAATTGGACAAACAAGACAATTGGATGTTCCTAGAAGAAGACTCAACAAAAAGTCTGAGGAACCCTACCAGGGACCAGGTATGGCTGTACCAACACAGGTCCCTACACTGGTGGCGGCTGCCACTCCAATAACCAGGGGGTCTTTCCATCAGCCCATTATTTACCTTTATGGTTCGACAATACATTGCCCAAACATAATCACCTGTAAAAAAAAGTGTCTGAGATGTTGGTGGTAAACAGCCTGCTAGGCCCGAGGGGAACCGAACCAAGCCCTCCAAAAGTTGCCAAGAGTGTAAATGTAGACATTAAGCTTTAAGGTTAATCAAAAATATAACACTCTAAAGAGAAAGGTAGAACAAAGGGGGAGTATGGAAGAGGGAGAGAGGGAGGAAAGGGGGGAGAAGGGAAGGTTGGAGGAAGAAGGGGGTGAGGGTTTGGGGGAACCCCCACACCCCTTCCTTACCCGCATCCTTCCATCCCCCCTACTTTCCTCCCTCTCTGCCTCTTCCATACTCCCCCTCCCCTTGTTCTACCTTTCCCTTTAAAATGTGATATTTTGGATTAACCTTTAAGCATAATGTCTACATTTACACTCTTGGCAACTTTTGGATATGAGGCAGGTTTTGGAGGACTTGGTTTGGTTCCCCCCGGGCCTAGCAGGCTGTTTACCACCAACATCTCAAGCACGTTTTTACAGGTTATATGTTTGATCTATGTATTGTCGATCGACATAAAGTAATTGACTATGTTGTGAAGTTTGAAGGCCGGTATGTTTTTAAGGCGTGTGTTGGACCGGCTATGAGGGGAGGTTGAAGGCCGGTATGTTTTTAAGGCGTGTGTTGGACCGGCTATGAGGGGAGGTTGAAGGCCGGTATGTTTTTAAGGCGTGTGTTGGACTGGCTATAAGGGGAGGTTGAAGGCCGGTATGTTTTTAAGGCGTGTGTTGGACTGGCTATAAGTGAAGGTTGAAGGCCGCTATGTTTTTGCCCACCGTCATTTGACGGTGGGCAGGCGGCAAGTGGTTCAAGGGCAATTCATTAGACTTAAAGTGCTAGTAAACTCTTGGAATTTAAAATATGATGACAGTCTGGCTTTTTATAACAGAAGAGACCCTAGAGGTCTCTTCTGTCATAACTGCCCCCCTCCTGCCAGCTGGTAATGTGATCTTAGCCACAAATGCGCAGCTCAGACCACATTTACAGTCCGTTCTGTGGGCCTCGGCGATGTGACTCCTGTCCGCATCAAGATGCGCATGAAGATCAGGAACTTGGAATAAAGACTGGGCAAAGATGAAAGTGGCTGGGGACCAAGGAGAGCCATGTCAGCGCAGTGTTGGAGGGCTCCGTCTGCAGGTAAGTCTTTCATACAGTACATACAGTGCAAACTAGTACATTATAAACTAAGCCTGCACAGGGGAGCACAGGATTCTGGTACAGCAGGGTTGGGTGGGATGGGGAGGGGGTCAGGTGTAAGGTCACCCTACAGATTTTCTGTAAAGGTGAACTTAAACTTTAAGAAAAAAAACATTAAGAGAGGAGTCAATGGAAAATGTTCCAGTTATCCTTGATTATGGAGTACAGCCAGTGGCGTACTAACAGGGGGGCAGTCCGCCCTGGATACCACACATTGGGGGGGTGTCAGCCATACCTCCTTGATTAGCCACCCCTTGCTTGCCAGTGAATGCAGGCTAAATCCTGCTGGAGCAGTGATTTTCCCGAGAGGGGCACGCTAATGTAAAACAGGTAAGAGAGCTGCCGCTCCAGGTGAGCTCACTAGGGTAATTGATGTCCACTCAGAAGCAGATGGGTGCTGGCAATGCACAGGATGTGCAAAAACAATAAGGATATGGACAGCCGCACTCCAGTAACTTGAAAAAAGACGTGCCCTTTATTGGGTACAGGAAAAAATGCACTACAGATATCAGCACACAGTGGGATAAACAGCTGACGCGTTTCGCATTGAGTGTCAATGCTTAATCATAGCTATAGATGAAATAAAAAATAACAGGTATACATATACACACAGAAATCTATGCTTAATTGGACCCACCCAGCATGTGATTGACTACAGCAATTAGCCAGTATCCAACACACATGCGGGGGGGTGGGGAGAAAAGGCATAGGTGAAAAAAAGCACACATGAAACAAACTGGCTTGCAAAGTGAAACAAATCTGTAAATACAAGTGTGGACAATAATAAATGTGACCAAAAAGGCAACACATAATTATGTAAAAATATAAATAGTAATCAAAGACATATTAAAAGCTGAGGTATGACAGGGATGTGGTGTAAATATAAATGTGAATAAAGAAAGTGAGTTGATGATTAATGAAAATGTATTATAAGCATGTGCTAAATGAAGACCGACAAGCCCATATAAAGGGCACGTCTTTTTTCAAGTTACTGGAGTGCGGCTGTCCATATCCTTATTGTTTTTGCACATCCTGTGCATTGCCAGCACCCATCTGCTTCTGAGTGGACATCAATTACCCTAGTGAGCTCACCTGGAGCGGCAGCTCTCTTACCTGTTTGTCGTTTTTTGGACTTTGCATCCACCTGCTGCCAGCTCGGTCTGCACTCACCAATTTGTCCATCTGTCTTCCGACCACCTTTCGGATCTATTTCTCAGAATCAAAGCCCATTCATGGATAACAATATGCCTACAGCCACAGCTACAGAACCGGGTTACAGTAGAACCCTCAAATCCCCCTTGGATAACCCATTGAGACTACAACCGTCTACACAGACATCCATGGCTGGTGAGGATCACAGCATTCCATTGATTTCCATGTTCAGAAAGTTGGAACAACTTATGGCCAAAGAGATAAAATCCTATTGGGACACTCACTTCTTGTCTGAGTACATATCCCTGTCTCAAATCCCTCGGGGTTTGCGGATAAAGAAATTCCCTTCATCTGAACTCTTTGATGACACCCTGAAACAAGAATGGACTGACACTTTGAGCACCTGCTCTCTGAAGTTAATGGACATCCTCACCAGATCAAATCAGAAACAAGTTGAAAAACTCCAGATAGACATGGCCTCTCTACAGAAAGAGCTTACACCTCTTCAAGCTCATGCTGATTTTTCCACACTTGATGGACATCTTAATAAAAGACTTGATAAATTGGAAAGATCCGTGATCGACACGAAAAGAGGTAAAATGAATCGCGATCATATTGATTACGAGAGCGGCAAAGTCTATGTGTGGAAGAGATCACAATTTAAACCTAATCGTTCTCGCAGGAACCGGACCAAAACTGTTGGCTTTTCTGACCCTGAATCAGAATTTGCCTATGACACTATGGGCACCACAGGGTCAGACTCATCACCTGAGAGACCTCCCTTACCTGCCATACGATCCTCTCACACAAAGAATGGCAATCATCCCCACCCTCATGGATCCGACAAACCAGCAAAAAAGAAAACATCACTTTTAAGAAGACACGAAGAGGGGGGAAACGACACAAAGACACAAAAACCACACTACACCCTCCGAGGTCGGCTGAAACAATAACCTCCAATGTTCTGAACATATCCAGTAGAACTTTCACCTCCGCTGAGACTGCTTTACTTTCAAGGGGACTGAACTTTTGTCCGACCACCCATTTCAGCCTTTTTGGAACAATACTGGACGTAAATAAGTTTTCTCGAAACCTTACTTTGAAGAAACATTTTTTTAAACCTACATCAGAGGTTATTGTCGCTTCTCCTGACAGCCCGACCAATGGTGAGTCTGTATCACTTCCCATAATGTTTCCGGAGGTCTGTGCTTTACAAGACCTAACCGATCTGGCCATTGAGTCTGATCCTTGCCCCATTGATCCCACCGATGGCGACAGCCATATTCCCTTTAAACTACGCTCTGAATTTTACCCTGTGGGTTCAAGGGGTAAGAATCTTGACCTCTTCCAAACTTTGGTTGAAAGGGATCTCACCCACCTCTCCCGGGCTTGTCACAAGAAGCATATTGGGTGTAATTTGTCTAAAGATGAAATAGATGCATTAAAAGTTTTAAGTGAAGACAACAGCATTACCATCCGCAATTCAGATAAAGGGGGTACTGTTGTTGTCTTGGATTCCTCCACATACAGTAGTGAAGCCTTGAGACAGCTCTCTGACATTCACACATATTCTTTATTGAAGTCTGATCCTACTGTTCCCTTTAGCAAAGAGCTCATTTTACTTTTAGACCGTGCAGTACAAGCGGGCATCTTTACAGCTAAGGAACGGGATCTAATTATCCCTGTCAACCCAATCATGCCCATCTTTCACCATCTGCACAAAGTTCACAAGGGTCTCTGCCCACTAGTCGGCAGACCCATAGTGGCAGGCATAGGCTCTTTAAATGAACGCCTGGGCGATTGGGTTGACAGCCAACTACAACCCCTAGTCTTGAGCCTCCCAGGATATCTTCGTGACACCAAAGATTTACTTAACAAACTCCATGAATTTGCATGGTCCAATGATCACAGGTGGATCAGTTGTGATGTCACAAGCCTTTATTCCTGCATTCCCCACCATCTAGGGATTGAGGCAGTCAAGTTTTTCTTAAAAGAGTCAGGGAAATTTTCCCTGGTCCTACAGGAGTTTATATGTCAGGCTTTAGAATACCTCTTGAAACATAATTTCTTCATGTTCGATGGGGGCTACTACCTCCAAAGATGCGGGGCCTCCATGGGAGCCAAGTTTTCTCCCTCTCTTGCCAACCTCTACATGGGCTGGTGGGAGAGGTCCCGCATTTTTGGATGTGGTAGTCCCCGTCGTCTGGACACTGCATTCTATTGTCGCTACATAGACGACTTGCTATTCATTATCAATGACAACAATATAGATCTAGAAACCTGGTTGGCATACCTAAATGACAATTGTTTAAACCTAAGATTCACAGGAGATCTGCAAGCCACCTCTATAGAATACCTGGATGTCAGACTTTCAGGCACTGGTGGGGGCATCGCCACCAGTCTTTTTCGGAAGCAGACTGCGGGCAATGCCCTTTTACGGGCGGACTCCGCACATCCCGGACATACTATTAATGCCATCCCTTACGGCCAATTTCTTAGGCTCAAACGCCTGTGCAGTTCTCCTGAGAATTTTTCTGTAGAGGCCACTGAAATGTCACACAGGTTCAGAGATAGGGGATACCCTGTTAAAATCATTAATAGAGCTCTATCAAGAGCCAGTGCCATACCCAGGGATTCCCTCCTGAGCAATATCCACATTCCAGCCAGAAATACACATAGCATTCCCTTTAGCGATGTTCCTGTCTTTTCCACTCCTTATAGCTCTGAATTTAACAAAATCAAGTACATTGTCAACAAATATCTCCCCATACTATATGGTGATACAATTTACCAACATATTCTGGAGAAGGGCATTAGATCTGTCTCCCGCAGAGCACCCACCCTCGGTAGCAAACTGTCTCCCAGCCTTTTTCAAAGTCACAATACTAACATGAATTGGCTTCAGTTTCAGGGCACTTTCAAATGCGGTATTAGTGGATGTAGGTACTGCAAACTAATCAAAAGTGGACAGCATGTCCACTCCTATTCCAGCGAGAAAAGCTTTCCCATCAAACATTTCATAAACTGTAACACCAAGTATGTCATATATGTAATTGGTTGCAGCGCATGCAAACTTCAGTATGTGGGTCGCACTACCCGCAGAATGAAAGACAGGTTGCGTGACCATCTATATGACATCGATAAAAATCATGACACCAATGTGGCTAGACACTGGAACCTCATACATAAGGACATATCTAGTCTCACTGTGCAGGGAATTGAAAAAATCACAACACCCATTAGAGGGGGGGACAAATTCAGAATTTTGTGCAAAAGAGAGGTATTCTGGATATTCTCCCTTTACACGAGAATTCCCAGGGGCCTCAATTTTGAATGGGATGTTTCCCACTTCTATGACTGACCAGTCTACCGGCCCTTTCACACAGGGTCCTTTCACACTTGTTTTAGTATTAGCGGGTTCAAGCGCCTCAATATCAGATATACTATATCATTGACAGTAAGGACTAGTATATGCCCTAGCTGAGTACATATATACATGCATTCACATGCACGCACATCATACACATGTGCAGTTGGAGCCTTTTATCTTCAATTTGTCTTCCTTTATGTGCATATTTATATCTATTACCAGCCTGATTAACTGTAGATTGTATTTCATGTACCTATTGGGCTCTGGTATCGGCTTATGACTAGTACCAAAATCTGTCCGCATGCGATATTCACTAATCTGCATGTGGGTACTCATATGTGTGACTATTCAGCCCACCATACATATTATATACAGCTCGTGTACCCCGTTCCAACCCTTTATGCTTTGTGATTTTGCTTAGACGTGATTCCCACATGTAACCTCTTTTTACATGGCCCTTTCACACAGGGTCCTTTCACACCTGTTTCAATACCAATGGGTTCAAGCGCCTCAACATCAGATATATTACATCATTGGCAGTAAGGACTAGTATAGGCCCTAGCTGAGCACATATACACACGCATTCACATGCATGCACATCATATACATGTGCAGTTGGAGCTTTTCATTTTTATTTCCGATTGATTTTATTTTTAATTGGTTTTCCCTTATGTGTATATATACATCCATTACCAGCCTGACTAACTGCAGATCTCATTTCATGTACCTATTGGGTTTTGGTAACGGTTTATGACTAGTACTAAAATGGCTGTCCGCATGCAGTATTTACTAATCTGCATGTGGGTACTCATGTGTGTGGCTATTCAGCCCACTATACATACTATATATAGCTTTTGTACCCCGCTCCAACCCTTCATGCTTTGAGATTTTGCTTAGACGCGATTCCCATATGTAACCTCTTTTTACATGGCCCTTTCACACAGGGTCCTTTCACACTTGTTCTAGTACCAGTGGGGTTACATGGCCCTTTCATACAGGGTCCTTTCACACTCGTTTTAGTATTAGCGGGTTCAAGCGCCTCAATATCAGATATACTACATCATTGAAAGTAAGGACTAGTATATGCCCTAGCTGAGTACATATATACATGCATTCACATGCATGCACATCATACACATGTGCAGTTGGAGCCTTTTATCTTCAATTTGTCTTCCTTTATGTGCATATTTATATCTATTACCAGCCTGATTAACTGTAGATTGTATTTCATGTACCTATTGGGCTCTGGTATCGGCTTATGACTAGTACCAAAATCTGTCCGCATGCGATATTCACTAATCTGCATGTGGGTACTCATATGTGTGACTATTCAGCCCACCATACATATCATATACAGCTCGTGTACCCCGTTCCAACCCTTTATGCTTTGTGATTTTGCTTAGACGTGATTCCCACATGTAACCTTTTTTTTTTTTTTTTTTTTTTTTTTTACATGGCCCTTTCACACAGGGTCCTTTCACACCTGTTTCAATACCAATGGGTTCAAGCGCCTTAACATCAGATATATCACATCATTGGCAGTAAGGACTAGTACAGGCCCTAGCTGAGCACATATACACATGCATTCACATGCATGCACGTCATATACATGTGCAGTTGGAGCTTTTCATTTTTATTTTCGATTGGTTTTCCCTTATGTGTATATGTACATCCATTACCAGCCTGACTAACTGCAGATCTCATTTCATGTACCTATTGGGTTTTGGTAACGGTTTATGACTAGTACTAAAATGGCTGTCCGCATGCAGTATTTACTAATCTGCATGTGGGTACTTATGTGTGTGGCTATTCAGCCCACCATACATACTATATATAGCTCTTGTATCCCGCTCCAACCCTTCATGCTTTGTGATTTTGCTTAGACGCGATTCCCATATGTAACCTTTTTTTACATGGCCCTTTCACACAGGGTCCTTTCACACTTGTTCTTGTACTAGTGGGGTCAAGCGCCTCAATATCAGATATACTATATCATTGGCAGTAAGGACTAGTATATGCCCTAGCTGAGTACATATACACATGCATTCACATGCATGCATATTATATACATGTGCAGTTGGAGGTTTTTTTTTTTTTTTTTTTTTTCTTTTCCATTGGTTTTCCCTCATGTGCATGTATATATATATATCCATTACTAGCCTGATTAACTGCAGATCTCATTTCATGTACCTATTGGGTTCTGGCATCGGTTCATGATTTACAGGTTATCCACCATAATTGTCTATTTGGTATGGTTTTATATACGTGTTGTAATTTTTACATCATTTATACAATATTTCAATATACCTACCACTTACATGATTTTGGTTTTAGAGGGTTCTACTCACTCATTTTTACTTTCATTTAATATTTTACTTATAATTTCAAAAATGAAGAAAACATGGTTTTATTTATCTGGAAAATTTCACTACTTCCAAAAGACACATTTCATTTGGTACCCATTTCCCCCCCTCTCCTTATGTGTACGGCCTTCATACGTTCTGTGCATATATATATATGTATTTATTTACATATATATTTTTTATTGCCCTTGTTGGGCTTTTCCACAGCACACGGTAATGGACCTCTATACATATACACATACACTGAGGGAGGTGATACATCCCTTTAGTGATGTACCTTTCGAAATTCTGTCTATTCTTTCACTTATTACTTTTTTCCAACACCACACACTACTGGGCACCTTTGCATTTATATAATCTTTTACTGGTTCATTATTAGTTAGCAGGGCGCCCCCAGTGCCACACATTGCAGGGGGAGTCAGGCTGCACCCACGAGAGGGGCGACACCCAGGGCTGGCCGCCGGATTGCCTCCACCACTCACTAACACAGGGGAGTGAAGCAGGGGGCAGAATGGGAGAGAGACACAGCAGCGCTTAATAGACAGCGGTAGCTGGTGGAGTTAATTTTTCATATTAACAAGTTGGTGATTGGTTGCTAGGACCACCAAGAAAAAACAATCCCCTGATGGTTAACTCCGGCAGCTCCCACTGTATATTAAGCACTGATGTGTTTCTCTCCCATTCTGCCCCCTGCTTCGCTCGTACTGGGGTACTGTGTAATGCAAAGGGATACAGAGGTGTGTGTGGGGGGAGCTGTGTAATGTAAAGGGTTCCAGAGGTATTGGGGCTCTGTAATGTAAAGGGTTCCAGAGGTATGAGGGCTGTGTAATGTAAAGGTTTTCCAGAGGTATTGGGGCTGTGTAATTTAAAGGGATCCGGCGGAGGTATGGGTGCTGTGTAACGTAAAAGGTTGAAGTGAGAGATGAAACCGCTCTAAAAACTGCTGATCCCTTGGCTTTGCTTCCGTCCTCAGCTACGAGTGAGCATCACATTATGTAAAAAATGTCAGCCACCTTTTTCCTGTTGTTCACTTAATTTTGACTGCATCGCTTTGGTTGTTTTTTGGATTTCATATGTACAATAAAGACATTGTTTTAAGGAGCGAGGCAGCCCACTATCTTCTTCTATCTAATGTAAAGGGTTCCAGGAGTATGGGGGCTGTGTAATGTAAAGGGTTCCAAAAGTATGAGGGCTGTGTAATGTAAAGGGATTCAGAGATATGGGGGCTGTGTAATGTAAAGGGTTCCAGAAGTATGAGGGCTTTGTAATGTAAAGGGGGTCTTCCTACAATTTACCCGCAGTTATAGCTGCAGGCCTATAGATTTCTATTAGGCTGCACATTTTTTCTATGCATTTTCTGAAAGCGCACCAAAAGTCTGGGAGGTTGGTTGGAGGTGGAACCAAGGAACGGTGCTCAGGGGTGGGTAGGGAGCAGAAACAAAGGGTAAAGGTCTGAGTTCCTGCACCTATTCTCTGAGAAAAAAAGCCCTGGTTATATATGACAAAATTATAATTTTTAGATATTTTATACATTTTTACTGTTACCTTTTGGCACCTTAAAAATCCCATACTTTTCCTTTTTGCTATGTATTTATCATAGTAGATGGTTATGTCACTTTGGGGCCAGAGTCGAAAACTGGAAGTCGCCATAATTCGATGCTGGTGAGGTATTTTTAGAATGCAAGTGCTTTTTACTGCAGTTTGAACACATGTTTTATTAAAAAATGTGTTCAATCGGAGGCTTTCTCTTCTCCTTTCGTTGAGTATTCTTGATATTGAACTTTATTTATAACTGCCTATACATCTTGTCCCTGTACTCCGTCAGGGTTTTCCAGCCTTCTGCCCGCCATCCTCCTCCCACACCCCGAGTGGCTTGGGGCCTGGCCTGCGGCTTCTGTCTTCTCGGTACAACGTCCTGTAAGTGTGGGCTCCTGGGCTTGCTCGGTTCTGCTGCACATACACCACCAGTGCCCGCTCCTGTCCTAATATGTCACTTGGGCAGCTTGAGGGGAAACAGGCAGCACCATCTGATCCCCAAACGCATCTGACACAACAATGTCACCTGGTATCCACAGCAAGGAACATCATAATCGCAACCCATTAGCTCTTGTTTACAGTGGTGATGTAATTCATCCTAACCCTCTGCCTGCTAGAGTGGACTTTGGTGATCTGCTTAATGATGATATACGATAAAAAAAAAAAACAGGCATTGTCCGAGTCATATATTCCCTAAGGGATGAGGAAGAAGCAGCCTCCTTGTATCTGAAGTGCAATATTAAGGCCGTTACACCCGATACGAAAATCGGAAGTAATATTTTGTCCGACTAACAATCTGCCAATTTTCGGATTGTTAGTATGGTGCTTTCGAGAGCTGATTCCCCTTTCTCGTTCGACAAAAGGCGATGTGCAGACTATACATTTTTTGTCATTTTTTGTCATACATGAACTTGCAAAAATTGCAAGACTACACCTGCTCAGAAATAAAAGAATACATACAAAACTATTCAAAACGTTACGTCACTTCTGAAGTTGTATTCTGTCGTCACTTTCGACACGAGACTAGCATGCAACAAAAAAAACAATGAGCGGTCATCTGAAAATCTGACCGTGTGTACGAGGCTTTAATCCTTGACCCCAGATAATGTGTAAGGATACAGTATTTACACAAAAGTAGAGGGACGCCTGCCTTTACACCCACATGAGCTTTAATGGCATTCCTGTCGTGGTCCGAAGGGTTCAATATTGAGTTGGCCCACCCTTTGCAGCTATAACAGCTTCAACTCTTCTGGGAAGACTGTCCACAAGGTTTAGAACCGTGTCTATGGGACCATTCTTCCAGAAGCACATTTGTAAGATCGGGCAGTGTTGGACGAGAAGGCCTGGCTTACAGTTTCTGCTCTAATGCATGCCAAAGGTGTTCTATCGGGTTGAGGTCAGGACTTTGTGAAGGCCAGTCAAGTTCCTCCACCCCAGACTCACTCATCCATATCATTATGGCTTTGTGCACTGGTGGGCAGTCATGCTGGAACAAGGAACCATCCCCAAACTGTTGGGAGCATGAAATTGTCCAAAATGCCTTGGTATGCTAACACCTTAAGATTTCCCTTTACTGGAACTAAGGGGCCAAGCCCAACCCCTGAAAAACAACCCCACACCATAATCCCCTCTCCACTAAATGATTTGGACCAGGGCACAAAGTAAATTCCATAAAGACATGGATGAGGAGTTTGGGGTGGAGGAACTTGACTGGCCTGCACAGAGTCTTGACCTCAACCCAATAGAACACCTTCGACATGAAATAGAGCAGAGACTGCAAGGCTACGGACTAAGACTGTGATCCCTAAAAAATTCATGTGCGTGTAAAGGCAGGTGTCCTAATACTTTTGACAATATAGTGTATATGTATCTCAATCAATAAATACAGTATATAAAATATCATTCCTCATTTAATGCATGATCTATAATAATCATACCCACCTATACCCTAATCTACAATGGCCCACAATAGGATTTCATGTTACATTTATTTTAAACTGTCATTACAAATACAGTACAATATGTGTTCTAGGACAATGAAATATGTTTTTTGTGTACATGGGTGACTAAATAACAATGACCTCATGTTTGCTGAAATGCAGTTTTACACAACTGAAATCTGCATTTTAAATGACAAATGAGCTTCTATTTTTTTATTTTAACTTTTGACCCCCTAGTTCAGGGATCTCCAAACTTTCTAAACAAAGTGCCAGTTTACTTTCGTTGAGACTTTAGGAGGGCCAGACAGTGGCCATTGGATGTAGAAAAGGTCCCGACGTCTGTGGGGAAAAAAAACAAGGCCCCATCATTGGTGTTGGTGGAAGGGATTGCACTCATTCTTAAATGCCATTGGAAGGAATTGTGTCCCATCATTGGTGTCATTGGAAGGAATTGTGTCCCATCATTGGTAACACTGGGTCCTATTGTTGGTGGTGTTGTGAGAAATTTTGCCCCATCATTGGTAGAAATGATCCCCCATCACTGGTGTCATTGTGTCCCATTGTTGATATCGTTGGGAAAATTGTTGCCCCATCATTGGTGTCTTTGGGAGGAATTGTGACCATTCATTGGTGTCAGTGGAGAGATTTATGGCCCTTCATTGTTGTCAGTGGGGGGAATTTTGACCCATTATTTGTATCAGTGGATGAAATAGTACCTCAAGGGCCAGATAAAAGCAAGCAAAGGGCCACATCTGGCCCCCGGGCCGCAGTTTAGAGACCACTGCCTTAGTTACTAGGCTATCAGTCTTGTCTTTGAAGTGTAAGCAAAGGCTAACAAAATAAAATAAATATTTTTTGCAATTCATCTCTGCAATACATGAACATTTCCCCACACATTACGCTCCGTCGGCTTGCAGTCTCTGCTCTAATTCATGCCAAAGGTGTTTAATCTGTTGTGGTCTAAGTAACACATGCATGCGGCAGCAAAGAAGATGGGATTTAACGGCCATACAATGCACATATGCATCCACGGGCGGCAAAGGTTTATGTGCAGAGAGCGCACTCACTGCGAGCTCCCAGTACAACTATTGAGCCATTAAAGACAGCCACCAGTCTTTAGTAATGATTCCGCCAGATCCCAATCAGTTGACCACTCTGTCAGCCAATCACAGTGTTCATGTGATTCGGCAGACCTTCCCATCCAGCAGGCGTTAAAGCCCAGTTAAAGGGAAGCAAAGGCTGGGCATGAAAGGGTTAAAGACTAAGCACAGCTCTTAAGGCTTTTGCACATGGGCAATGAGTCCTGTATAGCGTGAACAGCCATTTTTTCCCCAGTGTCTCCAAAACCACCCCCCCCAGGTGCTGCATGCAAGCAGCTTGTTGGTGTCTGTTAGGACACAGAGGCTGCACAACACTATGTCTGCATTCGGGGCCACTCACCCCCACCCACCTGTGTCTATGGAACTGATGCATCCTAACAGACGTCAACCGGCTGCCTGTATGCAGCACCTGGGATTAGAGATAGCAAAAAAAGACAAGGCCTTAAAAGGTAACTAGTGAAACCTACTTGAAAGAAGAACTTCATTAAAATAGTCGGGGACTACTTACTGACTAGAAACTTGTGACACAATGAACACTTTGGTTAGGCGCATACAATTGCAGTACAGCATATTAGAGTGCGGGGGTCAGGGGTATGTAATGTATAGCTCAGTACACAGCATACAGTGCTTGGGGATATGTAGCATATAGCCCTGGTTGATTTACTAAGACTGGAGAGTGCTAAATTTGGTGCAGCTGTGCATGGTAGCCAATCACCTTCTAACTTCAGCTTGTTCAATTAAGCTTTGGCAATAAAACCTGGAAGCGGATTGGTTTCTATCCAGAGCTGCACCAGATTTTTCTCTTTTCAGTTTTAGTAAATCAAAGCCATGGTGTAGGAGTCAGGGCTATGTAACGTACAGCCCTGTTTACAGAGTTCAATGGGCAGGAATCTATATCAAAGTCCAGTGTGCAGAGTTCAGAGGAAATGTACAACCCAGGGTATAGAACGCAGAGGTCAGGCTCATGCAATTTATAATGGGGCCTCCCCAGAGGCTATTGCCCCCTCCAGTCCAAAGAGAATGTGCAAGGCTGATGGGCCCTCTTGTGACTTTTTGTGTAATTTAAAGCCCAGTGTTAGAAGTGCAATGATCAGGATTGTGTAACATACAATGCAGCATACAGAGTTTGGTGAGGTCAAGAATATGAATACTGAACACTGCATTCTGTAGAGTGAGCTTTATGTTGCATACTCCTGAGCAACAAACAATGTACCCTGGTCTGTATGTTACATTCTGCTAGATTACTGTATGTTTCCCATATTTACAGCAGGCAGAAATATGGGAAACATACAGTAATCTAGCAGAATGTAACATACAGACCAGGGTACATTGTTTGTTGCTCAGGAGTATGCAACATAAAGCTCACTCTACAGAATGCAGTGTTCAGTATTATCTAATGTACAGATCACTGCACAATGTTCAGCTGTAGCAGTACGTAACTGTGAGCATCTCTACTTCCGGCTGCTGGCCTCGAAGTTACCTCCGGAAAAGATGGAAGCTGCACTCGAGATGTACATAGTTAGGTAAGCTGGAGGGATGGTGTGGGATGTCAGGAGGGCAAAGTTGTTCAGAAGAGGGGTGAGTGTGCAGGAGTGTGGTCAATACTGGTGCTGTGTGTCTGCAGCCAACATCGGTTATTGTCACTATACATCTCACTGCAGTAATGGCGTACAGAAATGGGGCCCATTCATAGCATCTGCCTTCGTACACTCTACACTCCTCAACATAATCCCTATCATACACTCCTCTCCTGAACATAATCCCTATCATTCACTCCGCACTCCTCTCCTGAACATAATCCCTGTCATCATACACTCCGCACTCCTCTTCTGAACATAATCCCTGTCATCATACACTCTGCACTCCTCTCCTGAACATAATCCCTATCATCATACACTCCGCACTCCTCTTCTGAACATAATCCCTGTCATCATACACTCTGCACTCCTCTCCTGAACATAATCCCTATCATCATACACTCTGCACTCCTCTCCTGAACATAATCCCTTTCACCATACACTCTGCACTCCTCTCCTGAACATAATCCCTATCACCATACACTCTGCACTCCTCAACATAATCCCTATCATATACTCACTCCGCCCTCCTCTCCTGAACATAATCCCTATCATACACTCCTCTTCTGAACATAATCCCTGTCATTATACACTCTGCACTCCTCTCCTGAACATAATCCCTGCCACCATACACTCCACACTCCTCTCCTGAACATAATCCCTGCCACCATACACTTTGCACTCCTCTCCTGAACATACCATCAACACTGTTGTCAGCTCTCCATGACACAAAGCTGCAGATGTACATGACCAGAGCAGACTAAGAAGAGGCAAGTACATTTACATACAGGTTAGTTAGAAGTAGGGAACATTTTTAAAATGGTTCTAAAATCAGAATACATTAACCACTTTAAGCTTTGGAAGATTTACACAACACCACCTCCTGCCACCCCTCGTGACCAGACCATTTTTTGCTTTTTGGCACCGCTTTACCGTAACTGACAATTCACACAAATAGAGCTTTCTTTTAGTGGCATTTGATGACCACTGTTTTTTTTTTTATCTTACGTGCTATAAATGAAAAAAGACAGATCATTTTGAAAAATAAACAATATATTTTTTATTTTTTGCTAAAAAATATCCAATGAAAGAGTTTTAAAAAATGTAGGCCAATATGTATTCTTTACATACAGGCACACAGACAGCAAAAAAAACATGAGACTTTCTAGTGGTTTTGCATGCTATGTAAAATGAAATAAAAATGGTATTGAGTGGATCTGGGCTTAAAAATGTATCTATAGCCTGGCTAAGGACATTTATTTGTAGATTTTTAACAAGTAGCAAATTAAAGGGGTAGTAGAGTCCGGTTTTTGAGCTATAACTACAGGTAAGCCTATAATGAGGCTAAGCCCCCTTTCACACTTATACGACTTGTCCCACGATTTTGGACTGCAAAATGGCATGACAAGTCACTCTCCATGATTTTCAATGACTTCCATTCATATTGGCACGACTTTAAGTCCCTGCACTACTTTGGTCCAACTTCCATGCGAGTTGATGTCCATAGACCTCAATGTTAAACCCTCAAGTAGCATGTAAATCGTACCTGAATAGTATAGACACGATTTCAGTACGACTTTGTAAGCACAAGCTGGTTTTTGACCCTTGTCCCACCCAATCCTTTCAGCATAGTAGCCCCTCCCAAGCACATTTTTCTAGCACACATTCACTTCCTGGTTATTCCCTCAGGAACAATGTGCTCCAAACAGCCCAAAAAAATTGATGTCCTTGTCTTCTCCTCCTCTTCTTCCTCGTGCACTGCTACTGCTGCAGCAGCAATGACAACTGCTGTGGCAATATATTGAGTAGCAAACATTTTCTGTCACAACACAACACACCAACCAGGAAGCAAACGGGAACTGGAAACAACTATGGCAGGAAAAGGAATTACCTCACACCATGTATGTTTTCATTAGTTAATGCCAAAGTTGTGGCAAAGTAGTACTGATTCAAGATCACGTGAAATAGCGGCAAAATTGCGACCAAATCGCACGACTTTGAAGTCGTACAAGTGTGAAAGGGGCCTTACTTGTAGGTACAGTAAATATCTCCTAAACATGCACTATTTAGGAGAAAAATTATATTTTAAAAAGGTACATCTGTTATAATGACATTATTCAGAAGGGGCCTTTGTTTGGTTTACTACTGCTTTAATCTTACAGGGGCAAGTTAGCCCTTACTGACCTCTGTGGCTGCAAGCACTGTGGAACTATTCATCTTCAAAGTTCACATGGAAGTGGTGAAGTTATCCAGTTGGCAGCTATGGCAGGAAAAGGAATTACCTCACACCATGTATGTTTTCATTAGTTAATGCCAAAGTTGTGGCAAAGTAGTACTGATTCAAGATCACGTGAAATAGCGGCAAAATTGCGACCAAATCGCACGACTTTGAAGTCGTACAAGTGTGAAAGGGGCCTTACTTGTAGGTACAGTAAATATCTCCTAAACATGCACTATTTAGGAGAAAAATTATATTTTAAAAAGGTACATCTGTTATAATGACATTATTCAGCAGGGGCCTTTGTTTGGTTTACTACTGCTTTAATCTTACAGGGGCAAGTTAGCCCTTACTGACCTCTGTGGCTGCAAGCACTGTGGAACTATTCATCTTCAAAGTTCACATGGAAGTGGTGAAGTTATCAAGTTGGCAGCTTAGCTCATCATGCTCTCTCCTTACACATAACTGGTGTACGTGAGCTCATGATGATGATGAGCTTAGTTGGCTTTAAAAAGGACTTCTGCCGTTAACAGAATTAATAGCTTCAGTTTCTGCAGCTACAGAGATCAGCGACAACTTCATTTAAAGCTCATTTGAAACTTGCCAATATATGGAAATATGTGAATGTCCATAGGTTGACTAAAATTACACTGACCAGAAACTAGCTGTACCCTTTTTTTTTAATTAACGTTCTCAAGACAAATGGGGCTGATTTACTAAAACTGGAGAGTGCAAAATCTGGTTCAGCTGTACATGGTAACCAATCAGCTTCTAAGGCTGGCTATACATTATACAATTTTCTTCAATAGATTTAATTTGGATTTACCAAAACCATATAATATGAAGGTCAAATCTAAGCACTTTCAATGTGTGTGTAATCAGGCAGGCCCTTGTACTACACAGTTGAAGGTAAATCTAAGGGAAATTGAATAAGAAAATTGTATGGTGTATGGCCAGCTTAAGACCCCTTTCACACCGAGGAGTTTTTCAGGCGGTACAGCGCTAAAAATAGCGCCTAAATACCACCTGAAAAACTCCTGCCCAGCCTTTCTTAATGTGAAAGCCCGAGGGCTTTCACACTGAGGCGATGCGCTGGCAGAGAGAAAAAAATCTCTTTGGAGCGGTGAGAGGAGCGGTATGTATACCGCACCTTCACCGCTCCTTCCCATTTAAAACAATGCAGAGGCGCATTGCGGGCGGTATTAACCCTTTATCGGCCGCTAGCGGGGGTTAATAACGCACCGCTAGTGGCCGAATCCCGCGGCAATTCCAACAGTATAGCGCCGCTATTTTTAGCGCCACTATACCGCCATCGCGGCTCCCACCCCAGTGTGAAAGGCACCTTAGTTTGTTCAATTAAGCTTTGACAAAACAATCTGTAAGCCAATTGGTTTCTATGCACAACTTCACCAGATTTTGTACTCTTCAGCTTTAGTAAATCAACCCCAATGTCATTAATCACTAGTGCCAATTGAATATATTAAATAGAAGCATCACTAACGATCTGGAGCTAATACAAATCCTAGCTCCAGATCTCCCAAAAAATATGGGGCATGATAGCACTATGTATTGGTATCTTTAATTTTTGTTTGCTTTAAATATGACTAGGCAAATCTTTTACCTTAGGAGAGCCTCACAAAGCAAAAAAACTCACAGTTCACTACAGGAAAGTAAAAATGCTGGGTGCAGGATTGACAAGAACTGGGTACTAAAGCTGATCTCAGAGAGCCGATTCCCAGAGCTACAGAGTCCTGTTTATGAGAACTTGTAATATGTGGAGAACAAATAAAAATGTTTTTAACCATGGACCAAAAGCAGCGTCTGGATTTTTTGAAACCACTTCTCTTTGAACTCGGTATCGGTTGGCATTGTGAAAGTATTCAGTGCCAGAGTATTTTTTGTATCAATCTGTCCCTCTTCTTGTATTCTTTCCGCTAAAAGATCTTCACCCATAACCTAAAAATAATAAAACAATACAAATCAGAAAGCAACAAAAGTTGAAATTTGCCCAGCTTTTATTTTGCCTTCCCTGCGCCCCCTCCCCTATCAACATGCTAAAAGACATTTCACAGCACAAAAAACTTCACAGCACTCTATCCCAGTACTCCTCATGTGCTCAAGACTCCTCAGCAAGCGCAAGCAGTGGTCTGGCTTTTGGCAAACAGTTGTACGGATATCAAAATTCCTCAATAGGTGAATGCCAGTCTGTAGAAACGGAAATCCTATGAATAAAAGGGGCAGGCCAGGACCATCAGGCTATAGGGCAGGGGTCTCCAAACTTTACAAACAAAGGGCCACTTTATTGCCCTTCAGACTTAAGGAGGGCCGGATTGGGGCCAGCAAGGGAAGAAAATGTCACGGGCCCGGCATCAGTGAGAACATATATGGCCTCAGGGTTGGTGGTCAATAGGAAGAGGAGTATTCCCCCTATTAGTAGGAGGAATAGTATCCCATCATTGGTATCAGTGGATAATACAGTGCCCCATTGTTGGTGTCAATGGGAGGAATAGTGCCTCATGTTAGTGGGAGGAATTGTGCCCCAAGGGCCAGATATAGGCTAGCAAAGGGCCACATCTGGCCCTTGGGCCGCAGTTTAGAGACCTCTGCTATAGGGGAAAGGGTTAGCTGATGCTGGATGTCCTCCAGCCAGGAAATAAGGTGGGCTTGCTGCTGCTTCTAATGAACACTATGAGAAGCTCACAGAACGCAGTGAAAGCAGACTAAGCATTGTCAGTACAGGAGATTAGCCTGCATCACTGCACAAAACTAAAAGGCTGTAAAGAAAAAAAATTGTGTACAAAAATAAAATTATGATTTGTTTATGACTTAAAAATACAAAGTATTTGTCAATTATAGGGCTTGCAGCTTTTTAAAACATCAGTGCAGTAATACTCTTGTTTTTTTTATGCGTTAGCTGAGCAGAGTCCCAGACTGCCCTTTCATTGCTAACAGGAACCCAATAGGAAAACAGGGAACTGAGCTGTGGATTGGATACACTATGGGGGTTATTTACGAAAGGCAAATCCACTTTGCACTACAAGTGCAAACTACAAGTGAAATTGCACTGAAAGCGCACTTGGAAGTGCAGTCCCTGTAGATCTGAGGGGGACATGCAAGGAAAATAAAAAACATTTTAGCTTGCACATGATTGGATAATAAAATCAGCAGAGCTTCCCCTCATTTCAGATCTACCTCTCAGATTTACAGCGACTGCACTTCCCAGTGCAATTTCAAGTGCACTTTGCACTTGTAGTGCAAAGTGGATTTGCCTTTCGTAAATAACCTCCAATGTTTGTAAACTAGGTTCTCTGTGTCACCTATTCCATTTGTATTCCAAATGAACCAGTATGCTAAATATGTACAGTATCTAACAAAAGTAAGTACACCCCTCACATTTTTGAAAATATTTTATTAAAAATTTAATGCGACAACACTGAAGAAGTTTCACATTGTAGCAAAGTGTATGTAAAGTGAGTGAGTGAGAAACTTGTATAGCGCTACACATGCGAACTGAATCGCCTCAATGCACTTGGTATCCATTTCCTACCTAATAGATGGGTTTTGAGTTTTTTTCTGAAGGCCAGATGATTCCCTTCCGATCGGATGCTGGTTGGTAAAGCGTTCCATAGTCGTGGTCCTTGGACTGCGAATCTTCGTTTTCCTTTGGACTTGTAACGGGCCTTGGGTATTTGGAGTAGATTTTAGTTGGTAGATCAGAGGACGTGATTGGGGTTGTGACATTTTAATTTTTCGCATAGATATTGGGGTGCACCATTTTGTACACATTTGTGCGTCAGGCAGAGTGCCTTGAACGTGATTCGATCTTTTACGGGGCAGCCAGTGAAGGGACCTAAGGGAAGGAGAGATTGATTCCCATGTTTTTTTTCTGTTACAAGTCGTGCCGCCGTGTTCTGGATGACTTGTAGACGAGCGATTTGGTATTTTGGGAGTCCGAGATAAAAAGCGTTTGCATAGTCAAATCTGGAGTTGATTATCGTTCCCACCACGACTGCTATGTCTTCTTTTGGGATAAAGGGAATGAGGGAAAGTAGTGAGTGTACAGCTTGTATAACAGTGTAAAAACAGCCATTAATGTCTAAACTGCTGGCAACAAAAGTGAGTTCACCACCAAGTGAAAATGTCCAAATTGAGCGCAATTAGCCATTTTCCCTCCCCAGTGTCATCTGACTCGTTAGTGTTACAAGATCTCAGGTGTGAATGGAGAGCAGGTGTGTTAAATTTGGTGTTATCGCTCTCACTCTCATACTGGTCACTGGAGGAGTACAAAGACAAGTGTGTCTTGTCTAAAGTCAAGCATGGTGGTGGGAATGTCATGGTCTGGGGCTGCAGGGGGGCTGCCGGCCCTGGGGAAAGCATGAATGCCAACATGTACTGCGACATACTGAAGCAGAGCATGATCCCCTCCCTTTGGAGACTGGGCTGCAGGGCAGTATTCCAACATGATAATGACCCTAAACACACCTCCAAGACAACCACTGCCTTGCTAAAGAAGCTGTGGGTAAAGGTGATGGACCAGTCAAGAAGGTCTCCAGACCTAAACCCTATTGAGCATCTGTTGGGCATCCTCAAACGTAAGGTGGAGGAGCGCAAGGTCTCCAACATCCACCAGCTCTGTAATGTCGTCATGGAGGAGAGGAAGAGGACTCCAGTGGCAACCTGTGAAGCTCTGGTGAACTCCGTGCCCAAGAGGGTTAAGGCAGTGCTGGAAAATAATGGTGACCACACAAAATATTGAAACTTTGAGCCCAATTTGGACATTTCCACTTTAGGGGTGTACTCACTTTTGTTGCCAGCTGTTTAGATATTAATGGCTGTGTGTTGAGTTATTTGGAGGGGGGACAGCAAATTTACACTGTTGTACAAGCTGTACACTCACTACTGTACATTGTAGCAAAGTGTGATTTCTTCAGTAAAAGAACACCGCTCTAGGCAGACATCCCATAATGCATCACACCTGCTAATGGACACCGGCGCTGGCTCTGCATGTAGGACTGAATCGAAAAAAAGACTGAAATGCCGCACTCTGTTGACACCTTTTTATTGAAGAGGGTTTAAAAATTATTTTGGTACAAAGACATCAAAAAGGCACAGGACCAATGAAAAGCTGACATGTTTCACACCACTATGGGGTGCTTAATCATAGCTATGTCTAAGCACCCCATAGTGGTGCTCACTTCAATAAAAAGGTGTACATGTAGTGCAGCCATCCAGTCTTTTCTTCGATTCATGTTATTTCTTCAGTGTTGTCACATGAAAATATATAATAAAATATTTACAAAAATGTGAGGGGTGTACTCACTTTTGTGAGATACTGTACATTGTATAAAGAGAATCAATATAAAATACCTTTCCACTGGTATTACACTCTGAATAGGTTACGCACCATATATCCCTCTGCTGACTATAGCTTCTGGAGTTGCAAGGAAAACCTTAGAACAACTCAACTTATCTATTCGTATTGCCATTTATCAAACCTTACTGGTAGCTGTCCATACGCTTATCCACCAGCTTTTTGACTGCTGCATCCCATTCTCACACCTAGAACATACCTATTAGGTTCATCTCCTCCTGATTTTTCTAAAACATCTAAACTACTGCTGATGTATATCCTTATTGAGGCCCTCAAATGGAAGCAAGTTAAACCTTTTCCTCTCAGACGGAGCTTCATACTAGGTTTTAGGATGTCAAAAGTATGAAACACCTTAAAGCAACTAGCAAATAAGGTTTGTGAACTGTGGCAGACTATGAAAACCCTCCTTAAACACTCTTAGGCAAGCCAATGAGGAATCGATTTTCTTTGCTTCCACCACCAGTGAAAGGAAAGAAAATCACATGATTCCCCCATCAACACAATCAGTGTTTATAGGGGAAATCTCCCACAGCACTATTGTATTCTTTCGGCTTGGGGGGGGGGGGGTAAGCGACTTGGGTACAACCAACCTGTCATATTTTTCTACATGCGATTATTGCCAGCTGCTAGCCATCATCATTGTACTCTGCCAGGTTCGTTGGCAGTAATCGCATGCAGAAAAACCCTGACAGGCTGGTTGCACCCAAGTCCATCAACTTGGATACAATCACCCTGCCAATAAAGGGATCGAAATTTGATCCAGGTATGACCAGCTTTAGCGGTCACCATCAGCCTATTTTTATGTCTGGATGGTGGACGGGGGAGGCTCAGGTCTGAGATAGCGCTTAGGGAACCTGGTTAAATCGCATCTCTTCCCTTTGCTTCTCCTACTCCCTTTCTTTTTCTACCCAAACTTTACTCTTCCCCCTCTCCCTTCTATATCTGATGTTTTACTTCTTCAGGTTCTATTGCAAAATAAATGTTGAATTATGTCAACCGCTTATATAATCTATATGCTTACTGCATGCATCTCCTCTAATATTATTACTACTGTAGACCACTTTACTGTACTGATAAACCTACATTTTTTATGCCCCCCCCCCCCCCTTCAAGATGCACTGTAGGATACTTGCCTTTTATTTTTGGCAATTACTGAAAATCTCCTTTTAGGTAATGTTAGCACCCAGTTGATACTTTGGGAGGAAAATACATTTTCACAAATAGGGGAGGCGGCTATCCATTTGCAAAAGAAAGGCATTTTAAAAGGTTTTACATTTTTTTTGTGATCAATTTATTATAAAGCATGCTGTAATAAAGGTTTAGATGGTTTTTTTTTCCCCACAAACCAGTGTCTGTTGCAGAATCTATTGCTGTTTTTTCCTTTTCTATATACTATGTAGCAATTGCTGTCCCACCCAGCACATTTGTATACAGTACTTTGTATATTTTTTGATTAGTCTGGAGGAGACTATGCAGACCTGGTTTCCTGCTGGCTGGTGGAGCTGGATGTTGGGGCCTGTTCAAAGTAGTCCTTTGTGGTAACTGCATTTTTCTTTTGAATGTTACCCCAACACAAGATATATAAAATAAAATAAAAAATAATAAAAAAGGTAGCCTACACGTGTGCATCACAACACACTAAAATGTGTGCATTGTGGTAAAGTGCCATGAGGTGTGAACAGCCCCCATAGGGAAATTTGTACAGTATTATGTAATCACCCACACAGGCCATCTAAGAGGGGGTAGGTAAACAGTACAAATTGACTCACATGTGTTATTAAACTTTGAGACTCTTCTGCTAAACCCATCTGATTTAACTGCTCCTCTATATAACTTTGAGTCTTTAGATTATGGTCCAACGCAAAGGAAGACTGCTGGGGCTGAATAAAATGCAGGAGAATTCTGAAAGAAACAAAAAAAGAAAACAAAAATAAGGACTAATCTAACATATAAAAGTCAGAACTGTGAGTGAATGAATTATAGTGTCAATGCAGCTGCAACCTTAAAAGGAAATATTTGGCCACAGCATACACTTTCACTTTATAACAGTTGTAATAATAACAACAACAACAACAACAACAACAGTTATTCTTGACTTTCCAGTATAAGCTTTCTTTCACGTTGTGACTTCTGCCTGTCTGCTGAGCATCACTTTCCACAACTTTCTGCATTTCCTACATATTTTGCAGCATCTTCTCTGCGGTTTACTTTGTTTCTATGGACTACATATCCCATGGTACATTGTGCCTGCAGGTGGTGATTTCTGTACCGACTCCACCTCCTGAAACTCCCCCTCTCAGCATCTCAGAGGGCAGGCTCTGTGAGGTCTGTGACCCAGCAGTGACTATTAACACGACATAGTGAATACATGTCACAGAGTTCAAGAAAGTAAATATGTTTGAATCTTCACAAAGTACGTTTACAAATCTCAAGATTGTTCAGCGTGATAGGTGCAGGCTAGAAATTGAAGAACAGCGTAGAAATTACTTTCTGATTTTACATTTTGGTCGCGGATATGCTGTTAGCTTATAAATACAACAAGCTGTCAGAATTTATAACCTGTAGCATTTAGAATGACCGCTCCCTTTAATAGTGTACGACAAATTAACCACTTCCTTACTGGGCACTTAAACCCCCTTTCTGCCCAGACCAATTTTCAGCTTTCAGCACTGACACATTTTGAATGACAATTGCGTGATCATACAACACTGTACACAAATGATATTTTTATCATTTTTTTCCCCCCACAAATAGAGCTTTCTTTTGGTGGTATTTGATCACCTCTGCGGTTTTTATTTTTTGCGCTATAAACAAACAAAAGACGGAACATTTTGAAAAAAAAAAAAACGTTGCTATAATGATATCCTAATTTTTTATTTTATTTTTTTAACTATTTTTTTTTTTTCAGTTTAAGCCGATATGCATTTATCTACATATTTTTGGTTAAAAATAAAAAAAAAAAAAAAAAAAAAAAAAAAATCGCAATAAGTGTATTGTGATTGGTTTGAGCAACAGTTATAGCGCCTACAAAATAGGGGATAGATTTATGAAATTTTTATTATTTTTTTTTACTACTTTTACTTTACTACTTTTTTGTAATGGCGGCGATCTGTGATTTTTGTCAGGCCTGCAATATTGCGGTGGACACATCGGACACTTTTGACACTATACGATTACTGTATAAATGTGACTGGCAGGGAAGGGGTTAACACTAGGGGCGATCAAGGGGTTAAATGTGTTCCCTGGGAGTGATTCTTACTGTGGGGGGAGGTGACCAATCTGTGTCCCTATGTACAAGGGACACAGATCGGTCTCCTCTCTCCCTGACAGGACGTGGAGCTCTGTGTTTACTCCACGTCTTGCCTCTGTAACTGCCGATCGCGAGTACCTGGCGGATATCGCGGCCAGGCATGTGCATCGGCACCATGTGACATGGCGGGCCCTCGGCGGCATTCGGGGGGAAATGTTAACAGAAAGAAGTCCAGGGACGTCCACCCGGCAGTTGAGAGCCGCGCTGTAGACGTCTTTCGTCTATAGCGTGGCTCTCAAGTGGTTAAAGGATCATTGTATCCAAAATAAACTTTGTTTTATGTAAAAGAGGAGCTCCAGTCATTTTTGTGTTTATTAAAAGTCAGCAGCTCCTGACTTTTAATAAATACACACCTGCCTGTCTTATGATCCAGCGCTCACCTGAGCCATCCCTTTTCCCTGGCACCGTCATCTCAACTGTGAGCACCCGGCAACTTTCACATCTGGGTGCCCAATGCACATGACCGAGTTGCACTGCGGCTTCCTGAATGGTCCGGCAGTCTTCTGGGACCTGTGACGTGTCCAAGACTGCAGGGTGGAAGGGGGGTGAGAACTTCCGTTCAGAGCGCCTAGGCGTTCCGCGCAGAAGTGGTACCTGTCAAATGTGGCAGGGGAGGAGTACTTAACGTGGAACTCCCCCTTTTGGGTGGAGCGCTGCTTTATCTTTTACATGAAATAAAAAGACATTTAAACAGTGTTAAAAAGCTTCACTAAGAAATACTTTGTAACATAGTTGTTACATTGTTTTTACTCTGTTCCATTCATGTGCAGATTAAGGAGAGTCTAAGGGCTCTTTCAAATGGGGCGGATCAGTGATGATCCGCCCCATGAACCTCCACTTGCTCAGTGGGGATCGCTCTGTTGATCCCCGCTGAGCCGGAGGATGACAGGGTGGTCCCCACACACTGTGCAGGGACTGCCCTGTCTTTTCTCTGCTCTCCTCTATGGGGGGGATCGGATGAACACGGATCGTCTGTCCGTGTTCACCCGATCCGATGACAAATGGAAAAAATAGGGTTTTCCTCCGTCTGCAGAATCGGAGGAATGCGGAACCAGGCGAATGCATGAAGGTATGTTGGTGTGAGGAATGGGTGTGCCCCCCAAGTATGTTTTTGTAGACTCTGACCAGGTCTCTTGGGCTGGAGCACCCCTCCCCCTCTTCATTACCTCACATTAGTGGCCACCAGTGTATAGGAAGAATCCCTTCAGTTCTCCCATATAGAGGAGTTTATCTCCCAAGGTTGAGACATTAGGTTCTTTCATTCTATTAACAGGTTAGGACCCACTAATTCGGGGTACTTTGTCGCAGTAAGTGGGCTTCGCACTATATGACCATACGTTTAGGGTGCCATTAGAAAATAATGGCACTGCAAGTGCGTCACACGTTTTGTTGCGATTATGGAAGCTCGCAATTCTGCCCACAATTCAAATATGCTCAGGAGCCTCAAACTGCAACATCAATATTTTCTACATACCTTGCTCTGATGAAGGATGCACATGACCAGATCCACAGCTGCGTGCTATTCCTGCAGCATTCTAATACTGAGGGACTTGTGTTAGTGTTACTACAATGTCTCTGTATCATGTTAGCAGTGTCCACTGTTCTAATGGAATTATCACAAAAATGTTCTCTCAATGAAGGCTCACTGAATTGAACTGATCCATTTCTACAGTGGGAGGAAGCAAATGACAGACTTCTGTATGATTCAGCCAGCGATATCCAGAAATAAGGATTGAATGAGTGCAAGGTGACCAACTGTTGCAAACAAGAAACCACTTCCTTCAAATTCCCCAGATGGTTGTGAATGGAGACCTGGAGATTCAATGCAACTGTCAAGTGATCCGTGTTGTTAACGCCTTTCATCTAAAAAATAAAAAATAAGACTATTTCAGAAATATAATACATTTACTTATTTTCTTTTAGATTGTAAGCTCTAACAAGCAGGACCCTCTAATTGCTTTTGTACTGAATTGTATTGCAACTATGCTGTCTACCTTTGTAAAGTGCTGCGCAAACTGCTGGTGCTATACATGTCCTTTATTTAATAACGATTTTCATATAGCATAACCCTATTGGAATTACAGGGGAAACAAGCTGTCTGATCAAAGACTACAGTTCTTCCCGTGATATTCCAAAGTATTCCTTCTGAGATATATAACTCTGAAAGTGCTGTATCTGCCCTTGGTCCTTGTCAGGGCTGGGCTCTTAGCGGCTCCCTTCTCTGTGCTCAGCTGCGGGATAATTGTCAGCAATCATTGATCCCTCAGTGGCTCACCTGGTTACCATTATCTGCTTGTCAGTCCTGCCTACAGCCAGGCCCCTTCTGGCTATTTAAACTGCCTTGTTAATTCCTTTGCAGCCTCTGTTGTGTTCCTGTGATAGAGTTTGCCCAGCCAACGTCCATTCTGGTTCCGATACTGTTCTTCTGCCTCCGACTACACCTATCTCTGGTTTTCCCGATTACTGGCCTGTCTGACTTCCTGCTTTGGTCACCGATCGCTGGCTTATGTTTTGACCAAGTTTACTGATCTGTACCATTATATTAACCACTTGCTTACTGGGCACATAAACCCCCTTCGTTCCCAGGCGAAATTTCAGCTTCCGGCACTGCGTCGCTTTAACTGACATTTGCACGGTCGTGCGACGTGGCTCCCAAACAAAATTGACGTCCTTTTTTCCCCACAAATAGAGCTTTATTTTGGTGGTATTTGATCACCTCTGCGGTTTTTATTTTTTGCGCTATAAACAAAAAAAAGAGCGACAATTTAAAAAAAAAATATATATTTTTTACTTGTTGCTATAATAAATATCCCAATTTTTTTTAAAAAAAAACAATCTTTTTTCTCAGTTAAGGCCGATACGTATTTTGACGTATTTTTGTAAAAAAAAAAAAAAAAAAAAAAAAGAAATCGCAATAAGCGACTGGTTTGCGCAAAAGTTATAGCACCTACAAAATGGGGAACAGAATTATGATTTTTTTTTTTACTAGTAATGGCGGCGATCTGCGATTTTTATTGGGACTGCGATATTGCGGTGGATTTATCGGACACTTTCGACACAAATTTGGGACCATTCACATTTATACAGCGATCAGTGCTATAAAAATGCACTAATTACTGTAAAAAATGTCACTGGCAGGGAAGGGGTTAACACTAGGGGGTGAGGAAGGGGTTAAATGTGTAGCCTGGGTGTGTTCTAACTGTGTGGGGGAGGGGGGTGACTGATGCTGTGTCCCTATGTACAAAGGACACAGATCGGTCTCCTCTCCTCTGACAGCACGTGGAGCTCTGTGTTTACACACAGAGCTCCACGTCCCTGCTGTCACCTGCTATATCACTGCCGATCGCGTGTACCCAGCAGACATCGCGGCCGCCAGGTACACGCATCGGCTCCCCAGCGATGCGCCGGGACAGTGTTTACCCGCTGCGCGCCCCCCAGAGGCGCGCGCGGGTAATGCTTTTAAAAAGACGTCCAAAGACGTCCAGTTGGCACCTGAGAGCCGCGCTGTTGACATCTTTTGTCAATAGCGCGGGTCTCAAGTGGTTAAAAAGGTGTGATTTTTACTACATTTCTGTCTCAGTCTGATTCATGGTTCCTGACAGTAGGCGAAGGCCATGAATTCAGAGGATGCCGGCAACCCACCTAGTGGTAATATTGTTTTCAGATTGAATGAGCAGGATCACCGCCTTGATCAGTTTGCCATAGCGTTACAGACACTCCCGATTAGCACTGCTCACCTGAATCTTCCCACTGTGGCTGTTCCGGTACTACCTGTGTTGCAGGCCATCTCTGTTGCTACTCCTGTCTGTGCAGGCACCCGCCTCAAATATTACCTCTGTAAGGAGGTATGTCTGGTTCCACTCCGCTTCCCCAGCGATTTGGGGGCGATCCAGTTCAATGCAGAGGGTTTCTCAACCAGGTTGGGATATACTTTGAGATGCTGCACCAGGCATTCCCCACGGACAGAAGCAAAGCTTTCTGATAGAGCCTTGGCCTGGGCACACACTCTATTGGAGATGCAAAAAAAAAAAAACCTTGTCCTGAGTTTGTGGCATCCTATATAAAGGGTATTTGACGTTCCTGCTTGCTCCACTTTTGCTGCCAAGAGCCTCAAGTCCATCAGGAGTATGGAGAACTGTTGCTGATTACGCCACTGAATTTCATACTCTGGCAAGAGGTTGCTTGGAACAATGAGGCCCTTTTTTCCGGAGTTCATCAACAATGTCCTCCGAGATATGTTGTAGCAATGTGTGGTGGTTTATCGTGACAATAAACTCATGTATTCAAAATCCATAGTGAGCCACCACACAGATGTCTACTGTGTGCTACAGAGGTTGAGAGACAATAACCTGTATTGTAAGTTGGAAAAGTGCGAGTTCCATCATGAACAGGTCACATTTCTGGGCTGTCATTCCTACTGATGGTTTTTCAATTGATCCAGAGAAACCATCTGCAGTTCTATAGTGGCCTTGACCCGTAGGTCTACGTACGCTACAACATTTTCTTATCTCCTGCAGAATGCAATTAGAGATTGGGGACAGAGACTTGTTAGCCATTACTTAACTCCTAAGGAATGGAGGCATCTCTTTTGAGGGTACCACTGTGCCAGTCCTCATTTTGACTGGTACTAATGGTGGCATGAGTGCCAATTAGGCTCTATGCTGGAATGTTTGAGCTATATCTATGTACATGCCGTTTTAAAATTTTTCAATGAAAGATATTATATTTTAAACAAATTGTTATGGGTGTGCCTATAAAGTCTATTTTCTTTCTATACTAATCTATTTCCACTCTCAGACAAAAGTTTCATCCAGTTTACTGTTGCCATCTACCACAAACTAAAAAAAGCATAGTGTATACAAAACAACCATTTCTCTCTTTGTATGTTCAACCAGCGGGGTTGTGAACATACAAAGACAAAAACTTCAGCAAGTAAATGACTGTCAATTAATAGCCAAGCATACTATTCATGTTTTTGTATCTAATATTATCCTGTCTCATGCTGGGAGCTGAAGGAAAAATGCAGTACTTTCTGGGATAGAGGCCAGAATGACCCAAAGACTAAATATAATTCTTTTGAGGCTACACTAGGTGAAAAGGTATCCATTCACAAGTAGTCATAACAAAATCTTAGTATTATTGTAAATATATAGACCAGCAAACTAGTTTCCTCTTACTATAAGACTCTACTACACTCCACGACCGCTAGGCTTACCACCATTGAACAGAGATGGCGCACAGACATACCTGAGCTGACGGAGGAGATCTGGGGTGAAATTCTTCAGCTCCAGGTGCCCTCCGTCATCTCCTCAAGGGATAAGGTGATCCAGACCAAACTGCCGTATAGATCGTATTTTACACCATATTTGTTATATAGACTGAAGAGATTATCCACTCCTGTGTGCACTCAATGTGGAATGGCCGATGGCACGTTCTTTCATCTGATGTGGGAATGTGCTCCGATCAGGAAGTTTTGGTCAGATGTTACAGCCTTCATCAGCTCTGTAGCTGAGATATCAAACATTTGTAATCCTCTTAGATGTCTGCCCGGATATGTTGATGATGAAGCATTGTCCAAAAATGTGCAATCCTTTATACACATTAGTGATGTTTTACGCAAAAAAAACGATAACCATGCACTGGAAATCCCAATCCACACCGACTATAAATTTCTGGCTTACCATTGTCAACCAAGCAATACCACTATATAAGTTAACATACGAAGCTAGAGGATGTCCAAAGACGTTCTCCAAAATATGGAACTCCTGGGTTACCTCAGATAGTACCATACCACCTGCCCCCTAGGGCACAACTCGTAATAGGGATATTATGGTCCGATTACTGACAGTGCCTACGCCCTGACTAGTGTAAACTATGCTGTGCGCTGATGTTTTCTGTGTACCATTTCCCACTATTCACCTGTATACCCGATTAACGTATTGCACCATGTTTGCAGCGATGTTCGCTATGACTATACGCCTGTGTAACTATTACGTGTTATGTTTATAAAAAAAGTTAACTATATATATATATATATATATATATATATATATATATATATATATATATATATATATATATATATATATATATATATATATATATATATATATATATGTATATATATATATATATATAAATAAAAGCCCCTAAAACAGGCAGATTGTCATGTTTAAAAATGCCCATACACGTCACAGAGATATAGGTCATTGGTATGCAACAAACCGGGCAGCCCTTTTCACACTCCCATTCAGGCAGTATTCCGGAAGGGACACAGAGGTTGCAAGTCATCCCACTTTAATGCGGACATGCTGTTGCACCACCAAAGAGTATGGGATATAGTCCTTTTCAGTACTCAAGGAAGAATTTTTCATTTCCACCAGACTTACTGTTTCGGTATCTGCAGCTTAGGCATGCGTCAAAACACAGTTGGCCTCTATTACTGTTGATCTAAATACTCCACCGATGCTTAATACTATCTTCAGAGCGGAATCAACCAAGCTTATATCCAATATATACTACACTATCTGACTGCGTAGGATAAATAAGGTATCCCAGACAGCTAAGGTAATGTGGGACCTATTGAAGATACAGATTGGGGTGAAATCCTGGAGGGGGCCAAGACTGTATCCCCCAAAACTATCGGATAGATTGACATAATTATATATTCTTCCCCCCCTGAGACTGGCGAAGTTTCAATCTACAAGAAGCCCCTTGTGCCCCATGTGTGCTTTGACTGCAGGCACATTTTACCATCCAATATGGCACTGCCCTGACAGGTTTACTGGCTGCAAGTGACAATTTCTTCATAACATGGGGTCTCCGGTGGGCATGGACCTGAAGTTATGTCTTCCGGGTCTATTGCCAGACATCGAGGTAGATAAATAAATACCAGGCTATCTTTATATATGAGGCGCTGTTTCTGGCTAGGAAAGTAGTGGCCAAGGCCTGGATGCAGGCGGTAGCCCCATCATTGAGGGACTGGAAGAAATAAAATACTACCCTTCCGTATAGGAAAATGATTTTCATCCATAGGGGGCGACTACAGAAGTTTTCCAGTGTTTGGGATAGGTGGCTGGAGGACGGTGAAACCTGTACTGTATGATCCAAATTTTGTTAAGGTGTGAATGTAGAGAGAAGAAGTCCCATTCAAGAAAGTATGACAGAACTGTTTATTTTTGATTCCCATTTAGTTGTGTTTTTTTTCTCCTTTTCTTTTTTTATCACCAATGTTCCTGGTGTGCCTAATAGAACATGGACTTGTACGGGATATACTGTTGGACTAACTTAAGACGTAAAGCTGTACTTTTTTTTTAAATACTTGGACACTGTTTGTTCATTGAACTGTATGTACGTATGCCTTGATTGCAACTCAATAAACTTGTTTTTTCTGGTCAAAAAAAAAAATGCCCATACACAGAAATTCGTTCAACAAAAGTTGATTTTTCAATTGACTTTGAGCGACTGGGAAAACTGTTGAGCACCTGTATCCAGTCAGATGTAGTCACTATTCAGGTATTTTGACAGCCGCGGGTGACTGCTTTCACAGTACAATTTTCAGCACTGCAGATTTGTCCATCCATGCCGTTTAGCAAGAATTGGGGAATCAAGGTACTCCAAACGAGTATGGCCAACTTTAGCAGATTTCTAATAAAATTATGCAATGGATACTTATTTTTCCTCTCTTTTAGTGTTTATACAATTCTCATCATAACTCTCAAATGTTCATGCTCACTACAACCAAATGAAAATGCTATTAAGTTTTACATTCTGAAAAGATTACAAGATCTGCATGATCTATAATGACTTCATACTAAATAATGCCTACTGAGCATTTGATTAAAAAAACTAAAAATTATTTAAACACATATATTTAGATAAATAAATGTATTGGTAGATATTTTACCAGAGCTTGTGCAGTCTCTAGGGCTTCTGGAAATCTCCCCATGTGGATTAAGCAGCGTGCCTGGCTTTCCTGCACATCCCTTCTCATTCCATTATTGGTAGCCGGTAGAAGCTCATAGCAGCTGCTGTACTCATCAAATGCTTTCTGAAACAGAAGTTTATATTACAGAACAATACAAGCAAATTAGATGGTTTAAAAAAAAGTAAACAGGATACCCCTATGCTTCGAAAATTGTCAACTTACAGCATTTATAAAAATAGAGCTCGCTCTCTCTCTCTCTCTCTCTCTCTCTCTCTCTCTCTCTCTCTATCCATCTATATCATATTTTACTTAAAAATCTTTATATATCCTCTATATAAAGTAAAAAAAAAAAACACAAGAACAAAAAAATAAAAATAAAATAAAATATTGGGACTATTTTGGGACTAGAAAAAAAAAAAAAAAAAGAACACATTCTCTGCTCCATAAATAAATGCCATCGTTTACTTGGCAAAATCTTCTTTGTCAATTACATTATTTTTACAGACTTCATAGTGGTTGGGATGTACAACTGCACTGCCAAATTAGAAAATCTAGCGGGAAATCAGAAAAAATAATGTTAACGCTACTGAAAGACAGCATCAAATACCAAATTTTTATTTTGCCTATAGCTATGCTTTACGCGGTTTGCCATGCCAAGTCAAAATTCATATATAAAAATTTTAAGCATCTGCTGTTAAAATAATACATGATTAAAGTACTGAAATATTTAATTCAAATATTTATATTGATTGAGTTTTGGAAACCAACCAGAAAGTTTTTCTGCCTGTATGACCAGTCTGCCCGGAATTTCAGCACTGTTTGCTCATCAGTGGGGTCATCACATTTCACGTCTTCAGTGAACCACTGTAAAAAATTAATAAACCATGTTATCATTTGTACCCACCTTGCTGCAGTGTCACCACAAGCATTTATAACTGTCTAGGATTGGAGACATGCACACTTTAAAGCAAACCATTCTGGGAATAATCAACAGATTTGCTTTTATAATTTTTTTTTACTAAAAGCCTGCAACGCATTGCTCTCATAAACAGCAGATTGTGGGTGCAATGCAGCACACATGCAGACTGTCCGTGTAAGCGGTCGGCTCGTACCTCATACGGGCAGGCAGTTACACACTGACAGGAAGAAACAATAAACTACCTAGAGCGCTCAACAGTGCCCTGGTTGTTCATTGAGAACTACATGCAGACAGACGTAAAGGTACTTGTAGTTCATTCATTCACAGAACTCTGTGAAAAAAAAAAAATGATGCAGCAGAGTGGGCAGAGCCCCACACGTCCACTTTTTTAATTTTTATTTTTTTATTGTGACAGCGAGTTTGGGCAGAAGATCCCAGCTCACTGCCACTACAGGTGGCAGGTCAGGGAAAGGCTGCAGCAGTGGGAACATGTTACAACAAAAACAGGGGGTACATGTAATATGTTACCAAAGGTGAACTTATTCTTTACCCTTGTTTCACACCGATGCGATGCAGGAAAAGATTTGCTGCATTTCCCCATGTTGCACTGCATAGCAATCGCACGTCGTCCATGTGATCTGCTGCGGGTGTCAATGTTAGATTAACGACACCCTAAACAGATCTCAAAATGCAGTGCGACTGCTAGAATCACATTGCATGGGTGTGAAAAGGGTCCTACATCATTTTGGTGCTGTTGCGATTTGAGCCAAAGTGGCTCAAATCGCACCGCATAGACACTGCATGAGGTGTGCACAGGAATGCGGTGTGAATCTAGTGCGAATCACATGCAGTGTTCTGCAAGCACAAGCACAGTAAGAGCTGTGAAAATGTGGAACAGACTCCCTCCAGAGGTGGTTCTGGCCAGCTCAGTAAATTGCTTTAAGAGAGGCCTGGATACTTTCCTAAATGTACATAAAATAACTGAGTACTAAGATTTGTAGGTAAAGTTGATCCAGGGTAAATCCGATTGCCTCTCTGGGGATCAGGAAGGAATTTTTTCCCCTGCTGTAGCAAATTGGATCATGCTCTGCTGGGGTTTTTTGCCTTCCTCTGGATCAACTGTGGGTATGGAATTGGGTGTATAGGATTGTACTGTGTTTTTTCTTTTGTTTTTTTTATTTTTTGTGGTTGAACTGGATGGACTTGTGTCTTTTTTCAACCTGACTAACTATGTAACTATGTGAACGCAGACAAAATGATAATGGTAAACGGGACAAATAGAAACGCTAAATCTACCGAACAGGGACACAGACAGCAATAAAAACCTGACAGGTGTTTGAATACCTCTGCATTCAAAAACAAAATAAAAAATTGATTGCCTTTAGGTATACTTTAACTCCTGCAGAGTGGGTACAGCCCCACTATAGGGGAGGACTTTACATCTTTTCAGGGGACATACTAAAAGGAATGACAGACAGGAATGCCCATAGAGGATAATGGAAACAAAATATTTCAATCAGTGACAGAGGGGATTATTTACTAAAGGCAAATCCACTTTGCACAGTCGCTGTATATCCGAGGGGGACATGCAAGGAAAAAAAACACAACAACAGCATTTTAGCTTGCACGATTGGATAATAAAATCAACAGAGCTTCCCCTCAGATTTACAGAGACTGCACTTTCAGTGCAATTTCAAGTGCACTTGTAGTTTGAACTTGTAGTGCAAAGTGGATTTGCCTTTAGTAAATAATCCCCTCTGTCACTAACTGAAATATTTTGTTTCCATTATTCTCTATGGAAATAAACCCCAGAATCTTTAGACATATCAAATAAATCTTTTGCAAACCTACTTTTAAATATCTGTGACAATGTTTAATATTGAGATTATTATTGTTTTCTATGGCATGACAAAAGGTGAACGACAGAAGGGAATGCCCATAGAGTATAATGGTAAGCAAAATATAAACTCATTTGCAGGCAAATCTGAGAGACAATGGCCCAGATTTACAAAGGAGATACGCCGTCGTATCTCTGTTTCTATCTATGCGACTGATTCATAGAATCAGTTACGCATAGATATCCATAAGATCCGACAGGTGTAATTGTTTTACACTGTCGGATCTTAGGATGCAGTACCGCGGCCGCCTCTGGGGGGAGTTTGCGTCGTAAACCAGCGTCGGGTATGCAAATTAGGAGTTACGGCGATCCACGACGGATTTTCGCGTTCGCTACGTCGCCACTAGTCTAGTTTCCCGTCGCAAAGTTAGTCGTCGTTTTGGGTGCCCTAACTTTAGTCAGCAAACGTATTGCTGTCTAAAGTATGGCCGTCGTTCCCGCGTCGAAATTTAAAAATGAACGTCGTTCGCGAATACGGAATTATGCTACACGTGTTGCCGTTCGAAAAAATTACGTCACTGCGCGCAAAGCATGACAGGAATTGCGAAACGGAGCATGCGCAGTAGGTCCGGCGAGGGAGCGCGCCTAATTTAAATGGCACACGCCCATTTGAATTGGCCCGCCTTGCGCTGGACGTATTTACGATACACCGCCGCAAGTTTCCAGGTAAGTGCTTTGTGGATCGGGCACTAAAACTGGAAACTGGCGGCGGTGTATCGTAAACGGGTTACGTTACACGGCCACAAATGTATGTGAATCTGGCCCATAGTGTTTTAGCCTTTCCCGCAGGTGTTACTCAAGTAGAGTAGCAAATAGTAAGATTGGGATTATAGCCGTTTTCTATCAACCTTCACCCCCAAAATCTTAAAATACTTATTTTCTTTTACCCTGCCGCCATTCTCATCCACAGTGAAACGTTGTGTACCCCATTCCAGCACCATCCTATCCAGAGACATCAGTTTACAGACAGCAGCAAGAGGAGGAAAACACAACTGGTGGCATGACATTAGGGGCCAGAGCCCAATGGCATCAGAAATGTGTCCCTGCTGAACTGGCCAAACATTGATCCTTCTATGGCCAGTTTTAGCGACTTCTTCCCTCCGGGGTCCCTTTTGCTCTTAGTTTGTTGTGGGGTGATGGTGACATAAAGTACATGCCCAGCGAGTTCAGCATTGTCCAGCTGTGATCTGCTGCCCCATGCTGGACTCACTGGGCATGTACTTTATGTCACCATCACCCCACAACAAACTTAGAGCAAAAGGGACCCAGAGGGAAGAAGTCGCTAAAACTGGCCATAGAAGGATCAATGTTTGGCCAGTTCAGCAGGGACACATTTCTGATGTCATATTCCTTGTGTGTAGAGACAGCAATCATACATACAAATTATATATATATAATGCATGTTAATAAGTATAATACACAAATATAAATGTTGGTGATGGGTGGAGGAGGGGGTGAGAACTGTGAGTGTATTGTAGATGAATCGAACCATGCGCAGTGAGGTCCTCATAGAGAGGTGTAGAAGAATGGAAGGTAGGACACGTATGGGGAGAGGAGGAGGAATGTGTGGTGAGATGTCTGACCTGAGGTGTAGAAGAATGGGAGGTAGGACACATATGGGGAGAGGAGAAGATGTCTGACCTGAGGCTCACACTGCTTGGCTGTATAGGACACCTCTCTCCCCGCACTCCGGTCCCTACTCTCTGAGAACACCGAGTCCTCGAAACAGAAGGCAAACTCCATGTTTCCTACGAACTACAATACAGTGAGCACCGCTCTGTCCAACATTCCACAGATTCCGACCGGAAACCAATTCACGCACAGCCGTTCCCACACACAAATCATACACACGCTTTCGTTTCCGAGCTCATTCTGCGCATGCATCAGTGCTGGAACGCTGTTGACAGGTCTGTGCTCTTCCAGCGCATGCGCTGTTAGTGGAAAAATATTGCTGAGCGGAACGCATGCGCTGCTGCCGTGTCTGTGCTGAGCTTGATGGTCAGATGTAGAAAGTTGCGGAGCTTATGGAGGTAATGAAAGTCTCATAGGAAGCCGGTGCCTGGTATGTCATTGCATGTATATGGGATGAATGGTGTGTAGGGGGGCTTGTGTGTTAGACTTGTATTTCCATGTTCATAGAGGACTGGATCTACTACTGACAACCCCAATGGAGCTGGAGGCAGATCTACCCTGGCTGATCCCTCCCCCTCTCTCCTGTCTGTACACAGGGTCAGGCTTTGTCAGCAGTATTGAAATATTTACAGATGGATTACAAACCATTTCCCTGTACTTATCAATACTTCACTCCTCCAAAATGAGGGGAAAACAAAGTAGATTTAGTGGAAAAAACTTTTTATTTTTCATTTAAAGTGTTACTAAACCCACACCAGTAAAATCAGTCTGTATATTCAGTAAAGCATGCTTGTTATACTTGTGTGCAACCTAAGGGGTTAATCCTTTGATCTGGTCTTCTCTGATCCTCTCCTTCTTCCACAATCCCCTCCCCTATTCATCTTGTAATAGTACAGAGCATTGGAGTCACTCTGCACATGCTCAGTTTGGTGGGTAGCGCTAGAGAGTTTTTTTTTGGGGGGGGGGGGGTGTGAGCAGCACAGGGCTAATCAACATTGTCCACACAGAGGGTCAGGGGTCATGCTGCCTGACAGGATAAGCGAGGGAGAATAAAAACGCCTTCTAAAAGCTTTAACCAGACACTGATAGAAGTCACAGGACTGCTATATCCTGCTGATGAGAAAAGGTAGTTTTCAGTTTATATTTACTAAAATAATTGCATTTCTGTGTACTGTGGGAGGCCAGATATAGTGAGCGCAGGGTCCTGTGTTTAGTAACGCTTACGTTTTTATTGCTGTCTGTGCCCCTGATCGGGAGATTTCCCCTCTCTATTTGTCATGTAGCGTTATCATTGAAGGACAAATAAAATCCCAAATGTTCAGTTGTCCCCAGAACAGGAATAGAGGGGAAATCTTCTAATGGGGACACTAGTTCTGGTGACACCCAGGGATTCCATCACTTTCTAGGGATTTCCTCTCCCCTTTAAATTTACCAAAACCATGTAGTGCAAGGGCCTGTCTGATTGCATACAAATTGAAACGCTTAAGGTTTGTCCTCATATTATATGGTTTTGGTAAATCTGAAGGAAAAAATATACAGAAAATCTTTTTTTTTTATAAAGCATAGGCACTAAGGTACTTGTACTTGTAGTTCATTCATTCACAGAACTCTGTAAAAATGATGCAGCAGAGTGGGCGGAGCCCCACACGTCCACCTTTTTTATTTTTATTTTTTTATTGTGACAGCGAGTTTGGACAGAAGATCCCGGCTCACTGCCACTACAGGTGGCAGGTCAGGGAAAGGATGCAGCAGTGGGAACATGTTACAAGTCAGATAGTTAGGACAAGGATCCTACTTTCATCCGACATCAATGATATTTAATGGGCTGAAGAAGCACCAAAGTAGTGCAGGAACCTTCATTAACCACTTCCCGCCCGGTCAATAGCAAATTGACGTCCGGGAAGTGGTTCTGTTATCCTGACTGGACGTCTATTGACATCCAGCAGGATAACATGCCGGCGCGCACCTGTGGGGGCACACAGCGTGGCGATCGGTGATGCAGGGTGTCAGTCTGACACCCTGCATCTCTGATCCCGGTAAAGGGCCTCCGGCGGAGGCTTTTTACCATGTGATTAGCCGTGTCCAATCAATGGAAGAGCCGTTGATCGTCTGACAGACCCGAGTAGAGAACCGATCGGCGGCTCTCCTGACGGGGGGGGGGGGGGGGTATACGCTGATTTATACCTAACACAGGCACAGGGACATTTATTGGTATATTAGAGCGTAGATGGGATGTTTTTTTTTTTTTTTTTTTATAAAATATGGGAGCAGCAGGAGCATAGGGGAGGGGGGAGGAGGACAGAGGAGACACAGACACAGAAGAGCAGGCTGCGGATGCTGGAGGCAGGCAAACAGACCACAATGTCAGGGCTCAGCAGCCATGATTATCGTTGTCTGTTTGCAGAGGGGAGGGCATAGCCAGGCAGCATCAGCCAGGTGTTGCAGGGTGCCAAATGACACAGCACAAGCACTGTGCTGTATAACATGCTTTAAAGAAAGAGAATTTTTTTTTTGGGGTTAACAAACGCTTTAAAGCGGAGGTTCACCCTAAAAACAAGTATATACCATTCAATCCAGCATACTGGCAACATGTACAGTATGCTGTTTTTTTTTTTTTTTTTCCGGTTTACTTACCGTAGTATAGGTATTTTTCCCCCCGGCTTCCGGGTAGTGAATCCCGCGGGAGTGGGCGTTCCTATTCAGAGACTAAGTGATTGACGTATGACAAAAGCTTCCCTCCCGGCGCATTATGCGCGTCACCAGTTTCCGAAAGGACCCGAACTACGAGTCGGCTCTATACGGCGCTATATGGTGCCTGCGCACCGAAGTTCGGCTTTTTTCGGAAACTGGTGATGCGCCTTTTGCGCCGGGGGGGAAGCTTTTGTCTTACGTCAATCACTTAGTCTCTGAATAGGAACGCCCACTCCCGCGGGATTCACTACCCAGAAGCCGGGGGGGAAAATACCTATACTACGGTATGTAAACCGAGAAAAAAAAAACAGCATAATGTACATGTCGGCAGTATGCTGGATTTAATGGTATATACTTGTTTTTAGGGTGAACCTCCGCTTTAAGAAAAGGTGTGACCTAGTACAACCCTGTATAGTAATGGCAGGCCTCCATCCCTGTCATGCATGTAGAAAAAAAGAGGAAAGATACATTGGGGGTTATTTACAAAAGGCAAATCTACTTTGCACTACAAGTGCAAAGTGCAAAGTGCACTTGGAAGTGCAGTCTCTGTAGATCAGAGGGGGACATGAAAGGAAAATAAAAAAACAGCATTTTAGCTTGCACATGATTGGATGATAAAATCAGCAGAGCTTCCCCTCATTTCAGATTTACCCCTCGGGTTTACAGCGACTGCACCTCCAAGTGCAATTTCAGTGCACTATGTATTTTTAGTTTGCACTTGTAGTGAAAAGTGGATTTGCCTTTCGTAAATAACCTCCAATGTAAGAGAAAGGGATACAAGGAAGTCTTCTCAAAGGCTGTGTACCCATCTATGCTTTTTTTCATGAAATTGTTTTTACTGTGTTTTTCTACCTCCTAGTAATATCTTCTGTGAGCTCCTGAAACTATTCTTTTCCTCTAACTTCCGTTTGTTTGGAACAAGCAGTGCATGTTAGTTGAGGTCAAATGCAATGGTCTATGCACACAAATCCATTTGTCGATGGGCCATAGTCCATATAAGGAGTAAATAAGAGAGGGTGGCTATGCTCCAACATACAGTAGGACTATAGAGAATGAACATAGCCACCCTCTAACAGGACGTTGTATTACAGCAGCGAAAAAAGGAATTGGTAGAATCGGAGAGCTGTAGAAGGTATTTTTTTTGTTAAAATTTACTTTTTTTTTTTAAATCAAGAAAAAGGTTTATTGAAGCAAAATAGTCAAACAATACTTTAGGATACATACAAAAACAGTATTATTACATTCAGGAGAGTTATGTGCCAATTTAAGGGAAAGATAGTTATTATTTGTGCATTTATGATTACTTGAGCTATATCAAACATGGGAGGAGCTTACGCCCCCATAACAACAGTCAAGATAAGCCGAGTTCTACCTCCACTTCGGATATAATATTGTCCAATTTGCTTCCAATCCGGCTATCCTGTAATACCCTGGGCTCCGTTCACAGTAACTATTCAACCTACCCAACCATAGCACAATGAATTACATTTACATTTGCAACTGGCACATAGACCCATAAACCACATCCTGATTCAGTCTCTCCCACCCCACACTCTGCTCCAAGAATCATAAACTGTTAGAGCGGTATTCATCCCACATCTTACCAGCCCATCTCCACTCATCTCCTGCCTCTTTATCCCTGTAAAAGCCTTTCCATGATCAATTGCGTTGGTCCCAGACCCGGTATATCCAACCAGGGTTGCCATAGTGAGTAAAATTTCTTAAGAGCGTTCCTATGTTGGTACGTGACTTTTTCCCTTATCAGTAGGTTATTTACCATCTTTACCCATTGGCTCTCTGAAGGCACTCGGGGAGTGATCCAATATCTGGCGATGGCCTTACGCGCAACATACAGTAGTCTAAGTACAGCTGTATGACCACTGGGAGACAGCGAGGGTATCTCAAGGCCACCCAGTAGACACACCACCGGGTCATGGGGCAGCGGAAAGCCATACGCCTGGGATATAGTATCAGTAACATACTTCCAGTATCCGAAAAGTTTTGGACACTTCCACATCATGTGCAGTAGGTCTCCCTCCTGCACATTACATTTTGGGCATATTGGGGAGTCCCGTATGCCCCATTTGTGTAGACGAGTGGGTGTTCTATATACTCTATGGAGGAGAAATAGATGAGAAAGTCTGTGTTGCGCCGATACCGAGACCAGTGGGGCAGAGGTCAAACACAGCTCCCATGTATCCCCGTCAATGGGACCTAGGTCGGATACCCACCCCTTCCTACATGGTAATGCTGATGCATCATGAGTAACATTAAGCAGTCTGGAGTATACTAGAGAAATCATACCCTTTTTGTCTTTATTGAAAAGCACATCATTATGAAGGGGGTGTCTCACTAACGAAATAGGGGAGAGCCTGATTTCTCTCTGAGCTGCATGTCTTAGTTGTAAATATTTATAGAACTGGGTTCTGTCCAAGCCATACTCTTCCTGCAGGTTAACAAAAGATTTGAGGGTTGGGCCAATAAACAGTTGTGTAATATAGTGTATACCTGCGTTTACCCAGGGCCTGAAGCCTTCTAGTTTAAAAAGTTCCCTGTAATAGGAGTTTTTCCAAATGGGAGTAAAGGGGCATACCCCCCGGACATTGAGACTAGAACGGACATATTTCCACAGCGTATTCAGTAGCACCACCGTAGGTATAGTCTGGTCCAAGTGTGTGAGCCCTGCTTCCAAATGAGACGCCGCCGGAAGCATTGATCCCGACGGGAGTAGTATGGCTCGTATTGGGTCTCCGAGGTCCACCTCCCCCCAGTCTCCCAGATGCTGGATTTGTGATGCTATGAAGTAGTAACGGGCATGAGGGACAGCTAAACCACCTTGGTCCTTGGCTAGTTGTAGTGTGGTAAGTTTTATACGTGCCACCTTACCACCCCAAATTAAATCTCTGAACTGGGCATCTATCTGCGCAAACCACCTGTGAGGGATCCAAATCGGGGTATTATGAAAAACATACAGGAGCTGAGGGGCCCACACCATTTTAATAAGGTTCGCCCTGCCTGTAACTGATAGGGGAAGTTTTTTCCAGGACGCACATTTCTGTCTGAATTTATGCAACAATGGTGCCAGATTCAAAGAGAGATATTGGGAAGGGTCAGGCGTAACCAGAATTCCCAGGTACTTAAACTCGTTTACTACCACTATATCCCTGGCACAATCAGGCAGTCTGTCTGTCAGGGGGTCTAGGGGCATAAGCACTGATTTGTTCCAGTTAATGCTGAAGCCTGATAGTTCGCCGAAGTCTGCGATCAAAGTCATCGCATTCCTCAGCGACTCCTGGGTGTCTCCCAAGTACAGCAGTGTATCATCTGCAAATAGAGAGATGACATCCCGCCCTGCACCCCTGATGAAGCCTGTAATGTCGGGTGAAGCTCTCATATGTATTGCCAAGGGCTCTAGGGCTAGGGCAAACAGCAGGGGTGACAAGGGGCACCCCTGCCGCGTGCCCCGGAAGAGCCTGAAAGAGTCAGAGACCTCCCCATTAATTCTCATTCTTGCAGTCGGGGAGCTATACAGTAGTTGTACCCATTTTAGGAAGGATGGTCCAACCCCAAATCTGCGCAGAGTCTCCCAAAGATACGGCCATTCAACACTATCAAATGCCTTGGCCGCATCTAGAGAGAATATAGCTCTGTTGCCTGGATTGTCCACCGGCACCTGTATGTTTAGGAATAGCCTACGCAGATTTTGTGCTGTGGACCTCGTAGGGATGAAACCCGACTGATCCCTATGTATTACTTGATGAATACATTTGGAGAGTCTGGTGGCCAGAACTCTGGCCAGCAATTTAATGTCAAATGTCAAGAGAGAGATCGGTCTATAGGAGTCCGGGGAGAGAGGATCCTTCCCAGGCTTCAACAGAACCACAACCAGGGCCTCATTCATAGATGGGGGTAGTACTCCAGTTTCGAAGGCTGTATTATAAACTTTTAATAGAATGGGGATGAGCTGTTCAGAGTACCTGCAATAAACCTCAGAGGGAAGACCGTCAGCTCCTGGCGCTCGCCCATTATGTGCCTGCGCCAGTGCCTCCAGGAGTTCCTCGCTAGTAAGGGGAGCATTAAGCATGGCTACGTCTGACCCGGGAAGTTTTGGCAGCTGATATTTATCCAAAAAAGAGTGCAACTGTTCGCTGGTGGGACTGACCTTTGATGAATAAACGTTTTGGAAAAATTCTTGAAAGCAGTTTATAATGGAACATGTGGAGTGGCATAGTGCCCCCCCTGCATCCGCTACCACCGCGATATGAGAAGGGGGCTGCTGTGATCTAGCCAGGATCGCCAGCATATGACCTGTATTTTCTCCCTCTTCAAAGTGTCTCTGTTGTAAAAAGAACCTTTTATTTTCAGCTAGTTGAAACGAGAGGTCTTTAAGCATGGTTTGGGAGGCCATCCACCTTCTTTTTATATTATCATTAGATGGGTCTGCCACATAGTCTGCCTCAGAACTGCGAGCTTCCTCTAACACACGTGTCTCCCATTCCTTAGTGCCCGTTTTGACTTGGTTAATAATTATGATAAATTGGCCTCTCAAAAACGCTTTAGCCGCATCCCACACCACCTGGATTTCCGCCGTACCTAAGTTATCCCCAAAGAATTCCCCAAGAAGCCTCGGGATTGGGTCTGGTTCTGGAATGAGAGACAACCAAAACGGGTTAAGTTTCCATAGTGTTTTACCTCTCCTTTCACCTAGGCCCAGATCTACCTTAAACGGAGAGTGATCGGAGGTGTGTCTCGGGTGATATACAGAGTTCCGTACCAATGGTAATAATAGACCATTACCGAAACCCATATCTATTCTTGACAGACCCCCCCCCGGAAGCTGACCTGCAGGAATAAACTCTAGCGTCAGGGTTATGCATTCTCCAGACATCAAACAGGCCCAGTTCCTCAATTAACCGAGCAAAAGGTGTGGGACCCTTTTTGTCTTGCCCCCCATGTCCCGCACCAGTCTTAAGTTTGTCCTTCTCGTGTTCCATTAGGTTATTAAAGTCCCCTAGGGCTAGGACTGGAATACCAGGAAGACAGGACACAAATTCAGCCAGTATTTTCAATACATTAGAAGAGAACGGTGGGGGAATATACACTCCCGCCAACACACATTTAACCCCATAAAGGGAGCAATATAAAAAGATGTACCTGCCCTCGGGATCTATCTTCGCATTTATAAGTGTGTACTGGGTGCTTCGACGGACCAGGACACTCACTCCCCTCGAGTATACCGTATGGGTATAATGGTATTGGTGGCAAAATTGCCTAGCCGCCAGTTTCGGGGTAGAACCCGGGGGGAGATGAGTCTCCTGTAAACAGACCACCTCAGCGCCCAGTCTCTTAATAGTGCGCAGTACCTCAAGGCGCTTAACCGGGCTATTCAGGCCTCGGACATTCCAAGACAGACACCTAGTTATATTAGACATGTTACTGGGATCTTAGTATTAGCAGGAGGATACAATCTTATCAGGTATGAGTAAAAATTATCTAGAACATCATTATTAACCATTTTGGAAGTCAGAGGCATATCACAGACAATAAGCATAACACCGTTCTGGGACCCGTATCTACTACAGTAAGGGATCCCTGTTTCATAATCATGTGGGCTATAGGCTAGGGAGAACATGGAAAAAAATAAAAACGAAAAAAGCAACAAAAAAGTGTATAGAACGATTTCCAGTGAGCAGGGCGTGGTGGGATCATCACTCTTTAGTACCATATGTAATGTAGCCAACATGGCTAGCGTAACTCTGTCACGGAGTAGGTTAGGGCCGGAAACAACCCTCTTGGGGGCAACAGTGGAAGCGCACCACAGTGTCTTAAAGCTTCTCAACAGCAAAACTCTGGGCCTTAGTAACCAAAGTGAACAAAAACCGCCTTACAAAGGCAACTTGGAGAGTGAGCATATAATATGCTGGGTCATCGGATTAAACTTTTTCAGTCCGCCGGTCGTCTACCCCTTGCCTCTTTGATTGCTCTTCACGATCTAGCCAATGTGCTGCAGTGGCAGGGGAATCAAAAAATTGGACTGCTCCAAAAACCTCTACCCGAAGGCGGGCCGGATACAACATGGCGTACTTCAGATCAAGGTCCCTTAGACGACGTTTCACATCCAGGAACTTGCTCCTTTTCTTCTGTAGCTCAGCAGAAAAGTCCGGGAATAGAGAGACTTTAGTATTGTCAATCTTCAGTACTGTCGGATTAATTCTGGCATTGTATAGCGTGGCATCCCTGTCCCGGTAATGCAGGAATTTAAACAGGAATGGTCTCGGCGGTGCTCCCGGCTGTGGGGGTCTAGATGGCACCCTGTGTGCCCGTTCAACAGAAAACATAGGGGAGAATGCTTCCCTTCCAAAAGTTGCGATCAGCCACTTCTCAATGAACTCCACATGATTCTTTCCTTCCATTTTCTCAGGCAGGCCTATAGCCCTTACGTTATTTCTTCTCATCCTGTTTTCTAATTCCTCCAAACGAGAAGAGTGTTGGTCTATTAAATGGTTATTGTAAACAAGGTCCCTCTGCATAGGCCCCATGTCATCCTCAATGGTGCTCACCCTTTCCTCTAAGGCAGAGGTTCTTTCTCTCATTTTTTGGGCATCCTGTCTGAGAAATGAGATTTCTGACTTCATCCCTTTTACTTCCGTGGTCAGTGCTGCCAGGGATACATTACATGAAGTGACTGCAGTAAATATGTCCCTCAGCGTGGGTTCTCCCTCTATGGTAGGACTCTCTGGGCCCTGCGTCTTAGCTGGGGCCTGCTCTGGAGTACTCACTGTGTCCCATAGTAGGCCGGCCTGCACCGAGTCTTCCACGGGTACTGTGTCATCCGCTTCGGATCCTCCACTCGGTGAGTCCTCCGGTGTACTGGAGGAAGCTGTAGGCTCTTTCAGCAGTGGCTTAGAGAACAGCTTTTCGGCTGCCTCATTTTTTCTCTATGCAGTTAAAGGCTATGTTCACCTTTGTAAGATGTTCCACTCATATTTAATGCTTTACACCCCCCAGTGTAAAAAATAAATGTTACATTTTTATTTATTTTTACCTGCAGAAAGATGTACATGATTTTATACAACAGGTGAACTTCTCCTTTAAAGATGAACTCCAGAATTTAGACAAAATCTTCCATTGCAGGGCTTTGATCCGTTCCAAAAAACAGATGTTGATGGAAACGGATGTAAATAGAATTTTCTTCCATCAACGGATGGAGGAAACAACGGACGAACGGCACGCCCGTGTGAATGGGGCCTAAGGGTGCAGAGATAACGTACCTTATTCCTAGCTCTGGCAGGCTCCCCCATCCGTGCTACCAGTCCAGCAATACATCCTTTCTGGGACAATTTGTGGCCCAGTCACAACCTCCCTATCCCACATACAATATAGGGTTAATAGGCCTGCACGGTATGCAATGAACTTTAAGCAGAAGAAAAAAGCACTGAGTGAGTGTTGGGGTAAGTAATACACCTTATCCCAGCATCCCTAGACTAAAGGAGCATTTAATGTGATACAAAACAGAGAAGTGATAATTGGCATAATTAATTCACATATATTTTATATATACAGTAGGGTTGTCCCGATACCGATACTAGTATCAAATGCGCAAATGCTCCCGATGCTTCACCCGATACTTTTTTTTTTTTTGTGTAGAGTGGCCGGAGAGGGCGGAAGGAGTCAGTGGCTGGGGAGAACATGAGAGGGTGGGGGAGTGCGAGCGGAGTCTGGCTCGAGAGGGCGGACAGAGTCTGTGGATGGAGAGTGCAGGCAGAGTTTGGCTGAGGAGGGCAGAGTCTGTGGAAAGAAAGTGTGGGCGGAGTCTTCCTGGAGAGGGCAGGCACAGTCGGTGGACGGAGTCGGCGGGCGGAGAGCGAGTTCTCACCTACAGTGGAACTTGGTAAGCTGGCAGGGGTGTAGGGCGCAGCTGCATCAGGATCGGTGACCAGTGCTGTCACATTCTGTTGCCGTCAGCAGCTGAACGTCCTTACGCCCATCTTGGTACATCCTGCACTTGGCTTCAGTAAGCAGCATCAGACATCTTGTTACACCCAGCCCGAGCTATATGGGCTGGGTATAACAAGATGTCTGCTGCTGCTTACTGCAGCCAAGTGCAGGGTGTACCAAGATGAGCGTTGCAGCATAGTTTTTTTTTTTATATATAAATCCTGTGTCATTTTTCGCAGCATTTCAGTGCCAGCCACCTGTCAGTGCCCATAAGTGCCACCTATCAGTGCTATCAGTGCGCACAAGTGCCTGCTATCAGTGCCATCTATCACCTGTCAGTGCCACTTATTAGTGCCCATCATCGCCAGTCACCAGTCAGTGCCCATAAGTGCTGCCTGTCAGTGCCACCTATCACTGACACTTGAAAAAAAAGTATCGGTAATCGGTATCGGCGAGCACTTGGGGAAAAAAGTATTGGTACTTGTACTCGGTCTTAAAAAAAGTGGTATCGGGACAACCCTAATATACAGTATCTCACAAAAGTGAGTACACCCCTCACATTTGTGTAAATATTTTATTATATATTTTCACGTGACAACACTGAAGAAATTACACTTTGCTACAATATAGTGAGTGTACAGCTTGTATAACAGTGTAAATTTTCTGTCCAATCAAAATAACTCAACTTTTTTGAGGGGTTCTAAGTAATTTTCTAGCAAAAAAAAACAAAACGATTTTAACTTGTAAGCATCAAGTTTAAAAATATGCCTGGTCCTTAAAGTGGATGTAAACACACTATCATCCTTTCTAAACTACTGTCATAGTGGTTATCTATAAGGATATGCATGCCTCCTGCATGTATCCATACCTGTCAAATGTCCCCCCTCTGTCTGTTATGAGACCCAAAAAACTGCAGATTCTGTGTGGGTTTGTTGTCCAGAGCTTGGTGGGTAAAGTTGTGATGTCCGTAGACTCCCCGCCCATCTCTACCCTCCCCTTGTCAACATGAATTTTCTCCTGTGTATTTCTTACACTGAACTTCTGCTATGATCACTAACATCCAGTCAAAACCCCAAAAGTCACCACATGACCAGCATACCCAATCATGCTGAAGTGTGGAACAGCCTATCCTGGGAGAGCTGGAGAAGAAATGAGGAGGGCATCTGAGGTACACAGAATATGTAAATCACCTGTCACTCACAGCAAGGGGGATAAACAGACTCCTAATTCTCTGACTGACCATTTTTATCTCACTGAAAAAAGATAAGAGGACTGTTCAGAGCTGGATTACCCCGATCGGGTACCGATGACATGAAATCCCATACTGTACAAGGTGCAAGCCTTAATTAAAAACATTTTTGAGGGTTTAAATCCACTTTTAATTGTTTAATAGTCTGGGTTTAATGACACTTTAACTCTTGCAGTGCAAGGGGCCCTGCTGCAGGGGTGAGGTTTGCCTAATTCCAGAGTTCATCTTTGAGTAAACAATGGGGCAGAACACTGAGGTCATTTCTACTCTCTTCCAAATTGCTTGTGTTGCTCCATAACAACTCATCAATGATCAATGTATAAATGAGCTTCTGCGCTACTAAATAAATAAATAAACCAAAAATTACAGTGTAAATAAATTGCAGCAATGACTGCGCAGTGTATACACAACAATACTAAGTAAATAAATAGTGAATCAGGTCATTGCGCAAAAAATATATAAAGACACATAATAATAATAATAATAGTAATACAGTGAAAAAGCTGTGAAGGAGTGAACAAACGTGATATACGGTGACCAAAGGTCTAAGTAACACAAAAAATAAAGTCCATAAGTGATAAACTGTGAAATGGCAGTCCACTGCAAAGAGAGGAAAGATATCCAATACCCCCGAAGAGGAATGAGATACTCCACACAAGACACTGTTCTGGTCTCCCAGAACTCTCACCTCAGCCAAGGGTTAAAACCGCAGTACAGCGCAAAATGTATCCCTCACACTCTGGTATCCTTGGTCTCTCACGGTCCAAGCGGCACCCGGTCCTTAATCACAATGCCTATATGTTCTCCGTACCAGGGAACAAGAAGGGGACAAACGGAGGCCTCCAATAGTGTAGTATAAAAGTTTCTGGCACATTTATTGGGGTTAAAATTGCGCTTACATGTAAAAATAACAATCAATGCAAAAAGGTAAACAGTGGCGTCCTCTGCGCCGTCTCACGTCACTCATGGTGTACGTCTGCCACGGCCAATCTCTACGCGTTACGACACAGTCACGTGTCTTCGTCTGGGGGATTCTATCCTATTTCAGCCAGAGGTTAGACTGCTAAAAAAAAATCTGGTTGTATCTTGTGTTAACAATTGGTCTGCTGGAATGTGTATTTACATGTGTTTATTTTACTTGTTCTTATTTGTAGGACTTACCATAAATGAAGGAAGGCCAACAGCTTATTTCACTATATACATGCTACAGACTCCCTTCTATACTGTCTGTGGACCTGCAACGCTAACCATGAGTTTACTGCTCTGTGAATACAGAAGATATGCCCCCAAAGCTGCCCAGATCCTTCTCATCTCTGTCACATGGTTCTGTAGTGTTGGTGGGCTCTCCAACTCCGATTCTTCCAGACTAGCTTCTTATTTTGGAACAAAAACCCGATATGAAGAAGTCAATCCCTTTCTTCTGGTGAATCCATTATTGGTTTCCAGAAAGCATGATCTACTGCCCAATACTTGTACACCTCTTCAGGTTGTGTCAGTGATCAGACATGGTCGGAGATATCCAACTCAAAAACAAATAAAGAAGATGAAGAAGATATATAACCTAATTCAACAAAGTGAAAGCAATTCAGAGCTGGTGAAGGAGCTACAGAGCTGGAACATGTGGTACGATGACTGGATGGATGGTCAGCTGGTAAAGAATGGAGAGGAAGACATGAAGAATTTGGCTTATAGATTGGCTTCTCTCTTCCCATCTCTGTTTACCGCAGACAAACTCGAGAAATGTAAGATGTCCTTCACCACCAGCTCTAAGCATCGATGTGTAGACAGCACAAAGTCTTTTATCAAAGGTGTGACCCACAACTACCTCCAACTCCCAGAACTGCCAGATACTGAGCAGGAAGGTAAGCAAGAGTGTTGTTCATTGAATCTGTCTTCACTACCACCAAAATTGTGTGTTCTTAAGCCCTGTACACACGATCGGATATCTGATGGAATCTAATCAAATGGATTTTTTCGTCAGATATCCGATGAAGCTGACTTTTATCAGTCTTGCCTACACACCATCGGTCAAAAATCCGACCGTGTCCAAACGCAGTGACGTAAAACACTACGACGTGCAGAGAAAAATTAAGTTCAATGCTTCCGAGCATGCGTCGGATTTTTGACCGATGGATTTCCACACAGACGATCATTTTTTTTCTATCGTTTTTTTATCCATAGGAAAAATTTTAAAACATGTTCTATTTTTTTTCACTGATGGAAAAACAAACCGATGGGGCCCACACACGATCGGTTTGACCGATGGAAACAGTCCATCGGTCTGTTTTCATAGGACAAACCGATCGTGTGTACAGGGCTTAAGGCCCCTTTCAGACGGACGGCAGTTTTGCCACAATTAAAAGCATGTACATTTTCAGTGAAATTAGCTGCATTTGTACATTGCGATTACGTGCGGTTACATGCGGCCGCGTTTAGCTGCGGTAGTCATTTCCATAGCAACCCTTTTTATTTTTTTTGATTATGATGTGCTTCCTGTTCTTTTTTTATTCTCACGCTGCTATCCGCAGTTGACACAAAAGACTGCGATTACCTGCGGTTAAGTGCATATAGCTGCGCTAAATCTCACCTCGACGCATTCAATTCTATTTTTTCTATTCGCACCAAACCGCATGCAACGAAATCGCAGCTAAACGCTGTGTGTGAATGGGGCCATAGGAAAGCATTGTGTGCTTTTAGCTGCGGTAGAAAACTAGAAAATCCGCAGCTAAAAGCACCATTCTATCCGTCCGTGTGAAAGGCCCCTAATTGTTTTATGTCCATTTATGTTTTGTAAAACATCATATTTTATTTAGGAGTAGATGCATGCAACTTTTTGCTTTTTAAAAGATAAAATTGTAACAGGATTAGCAGAGTTTGACTTTCTCTGGCTAGACTATGTTTGCACATTTAAAAACGACTGTAGCTCAAGCACTAATTGCAGTAGTCGGTAGATCAGATCAGAATATTAAAGTATGCACTTGTTACAAATAATTATTTTGTTTTGCATTTAGTTACAAGAGATTTTTTATTAATAGCCTGATCTACAAGTGCTGTTGATCTGTGAAAGTCCATGATTTTTGGGGGGGACCTGTAAAGCATTGCACCCACAATTGACAGATCACAGGTGTAATGCCACAGTCTTGCAGACTGTCAGTGTAGCTGTCTGGCTGTACCTCCGATACAGGCAGGCAGTTGCTGAATGGCTGGATGCTCAATGAACTACCTAGACAGCTGATCATTGAGAACTACAAGCCGTCGGCCACAAAGCCTTGTCAGTACTTGTAGTTCATTGATTCACAGAGATCTGTGAATGAATGAGGCAGGCCATGTGGGTGCAGCCCCGCATGGCTGCGCTATTTCTGAATTGTGACAGTGGGTGCGGGGAGAAGATCCCCTGCCCTCTGTCACAAGGAAGGGGGATAGAGGAGGTAGACGCTAAACATGTTACACGCTATATATAGTAATGGGTTATAGGTGCACCTCCCCTGAGCTCTCAGTTTTTTACTTTATGTCTGAAGATAATGGACCCCCTTTTGTGAAGAAATCAGCTTAAAGCGGGGGTTCACCCAAATTTTTTTTTTTTTAAATTAGATCTAGCATACTAATGATACTAAGGACATTTATTTTCGGGAGGTAATTTTTTTTTCTCTGTACATACCTTTAAAACCTGATTTTGTCCAGGGCTTCTGGGTTCCGATGACTGCGGGACTGGGCGTTCCTATCCTTTGGTTCGATGATTGACGGCTTGTGAAACAGGTCTCCTGTCGCACAATGCGCGTCAACAGATTTCCGGAAATAGCCGAGCTGCGAGTCGGCACTATACAGCGCCTGCGCAGTCAGCTCTACACGGCGGGCACAGGCACCGTATAGTGCCGACTCACAGCTCAGCTATCTCCGGGAACCTGGTGACGCGCGTTGTGCGACAGGGGACCTGTTTCACAAGCCGTCAATCATCGAACCGAAGGATAGGAACGCCCAGTACCGCAGTCATCAGAAACCCTGAGGCTGGGATAGGAACGCCCAGTCCCAGAGTCATCAGAACGCGGAAGCCCTGGACAAAATCAGGATATCAAGGTATGTACAGAGAAAAAAAAAATGACCTGCCAAAAGCGATATACGCCGATACCCGCTTTCCCGCGCCAAGTTTGAATACTGCGCCGGCATATACCGAGCGCAGTACACTCGTGTATAGTCGGGCAGGCTCGGCTCCTCTCGCGCTCACGTCCTGGACATACAGGACGTGAGCGCGAGAGTAGCCGAGCCTGCCCGACTATACACGAGTGTACTGCGCTCTGTATATGCCGGCGCAGTATTCAAACTCAGCGCTGGGATCAAGCGGGGAGGACGCCGCAGAAGGACGCCGGACCCGACGAAGAGGACACCCGAAGCCGCAGATGGACGCCGGACCCGACGAGGCCGCCGATGGACACCGCGCAAGACACCAAAACTGTAATCCTGTAATTCCACAGGAATGCGGGTCCACTTTAGGGGTGCGCGCTATACGCCGGAGCACGCAATACCCCGATAAATACGGTACTTATCAAGCTAAAAATTCACACACCTCTCCGTAGATTCTAGTGCTATGTGTTTGTAAATACATTGGGTGTTGTTTGCGAAAGGCAAGTCCACTTTGCACTTGAAATTGCACTTGGAAGTGCAGTCGCTGTAAATCTGAGGGGTAGATCTAAAAATGAGGGGAAGCTCTGCTGATTTTATCATCCAATCATGTGCAAGCTAAAATTCTTTTTTTTTTTTTTTTTCCTTGCATTTCCCCCTCAGAACTACTAGTGCAAAGTGGCGTTGCCTTTAGTAAATAACCCCCAATATATTAAAATACAATATCTTTATTTTTTTAGATATAGATTTCATTGCTTGCGTTTTATATGCATGTGACTCTGCAGCTTTCACTTAAAGTGTCTGTGCGATTTTGATAAAGTTTATTTTCAAAGAAATCATAAGTTATAAATGAAAGAATACTGATGTCAAACAATAACATCTATTTTTATTTTAGCAGATGGAACATGTAGAGAACCTGTGGTGAATGACACTCTCATGCGTTTCTTTGACCATTGTGAAAAGTTTGTGGTCCAGGTAGAAGACAATGACACAGCATTGCATGAAGTGGACAAGTTTAAAATAGGACCAGAGATGCAGAAAGTAATAAATAACGTTGCTACTCTGTTAAGTGTTCCTAAGGATCAACTAAACGCTGGTAAGCAGATTTTTTATATTACGAAAGTACTCATTTAACCACTTAAGGACCGGACCAATATGCTGCTACATGACCCAAGGGGTTTTTACAATTCGGCACTGCGTCGCTTTAACAGACAATTGCGCGGTCGTGCGACGTGGCTCCCAAACAAAATTGGCGTCCTTTTTTCCCACAAATAGAGCTTTCTTTTGGTGGTATTTGATCACCTCTGCGGTTTTTTATTTTTTGCGCTATAAACAAAAATAGAGCGACAATTTTGAAAAAAATTCAATATTTTTTGCTTTTTGCTATAATAAATATCCCCCAAAAACATATATACAATTATTTTTTTCCTCAGTTTAGGCTGATACGTATTCTTCTACCTATTTTTGGTAAAAAAAAATCGCAATAAGCGTTTATCGATTGGTTTGCGCAAAATTTATAGCGTTTACAAAATAGGGGATAGTTTATTGCATTTTTATTATTTTTTTTTTTTTTACTACTAATGGCGACGATCAGCGATTTTTTTCGTGACTGCGACATTATGGCAGACCCTTCGGACAATTCTGACACATTTTTGGGACCATTGTCATTTTCACAGCAAAAAATGCATTTAAATTGCATTGTTTATTGTGAAAATGACAGTTGCAGTTTGGGAGTTAACCACAGGGGGCGCTGTAGGAGTTGGGGTACACCTAGTGTGTGTTTACAACTGTAGGGGGGTGTGGCTGTAGGACTGACGTCATCAATCGAGTCTCCATATAAAAGGGATCACTTGATCGATGCAGCGCCACAGTGAAGCACGGGGAAGCCGTGTTTACATACGGCTCTCCCCGTTCTTGAGCTCCGGGGACCGATCGCGACGGAGCGGCTATAAACTATAGCCGCGCCGTCGTCCCGGATCGCTACCCGAGGGAATCCGACCGCCGCGTGTAGCGGGGGGTCCCGATCGGACCCCCGACCCACGTCTAGGCAGGGACGTACAGGTACGCCAATGTGCCTGTACGTGCCATTCTGCCGACGTATATGTACATGCGGCGGTCGGGAAGTGGTTAAGATGTACAGGGTGGGCCATTTATATAGATACACCTTAATAAAATGGGAATGGTTGGTGATATTAACTTCCTGTTTGTGGCACATTAGTATATGTAAGGGGGGGAAACTTTTCAAGATGGGTGGTGACCATGGCGGCAACCATTCTCATTTTATTAAGGTGTATCCATATAAATGGCCCACCCTGTATATAGGACAAGTGTGAACTGCCATTTGTACCTCCTCCTGTTTACACCACCTGCAATTTCTTGATGATGAGAGAGTGTGACTAAAGCAGGCCATACACGGTCGAATTTCGAACAAATTTTCTTTTCAAAATCAGAAAGTTCGTTTTTTTTTGTGATCCAATGATGCCACCATTGATTTTCGAAATTCGGTCGACCAAACCTTCATGTTGCTGGGAATATTCGTTTCTCTCCGGGAATATTCGTTTCTCTCCGGGAATATTCCTCTCTCTCCGGGAATATTCTTTTCTCTCCAGGAATATTCGTTTCTCTCCGGGAATATTCTTTTCTTGCACATGCGCATTTTTTTTTCTATTACATTTCACGCACCATTTTTCCCATCATTGATCAGAAAATCGTTTGTTTTTAAAAAAAAATCCAACATGTCCGATTTCTCAAATTTGTTTGCCGCACGGAAATTGGCTGTTGCTGCAGCCCACTAACGGTGCGAAATTCGTACGAAAATTCTTTGATACGATTTTTGAATGAAAATTATTTCGAAATTCGAACTGTGTATGGCCGCCTTTAGTAGCACAGCAAGTCTGACACGTAGGTGAAATATTGCTGGATGATTCATGTGTTCTTATTGCTTTTATCATTTTTCCCCCCAAAAAAATCTTTCTTTTTTTTGCAACAAAAAAAGCTGTACCGTGGTACCGAAGGCAGTGTTGTACGTGTCAGTCATGCCTCTGTAATGAGATTTGTAATTAAAATGTGGTCCAAAAGACCAATAAGTAGTGCAATAAGGTAAAGATTATGCTATAAAGCAGGGATATGCAATTAGCGGACCTCCAGCTGTTGCAGAACTACAAGTCTCATGAGGCATAGCAAGACTCTGACAGCCACAAGCATGACACCCAGAGGAAAAGGCATGATGGGACGTGTAGTTTTGCAACAGCTGGAGGTCCGCTAATTGCATATCCCTGCTATAGAGTATTCTTTCCATAATTCATCACTGAAGCTACACAACATGGTTAGTTGCAGTAGTTTTCTGCTATAAAGTTTAGATTATTCATAGTTCGGTCCTTCCAAAAATTCGAATTATCTAGCTGTCTGCTGATACTTTGGCTTCAAAATATCCTAGGGGCCCTTGATGAGGGGGCGACAATGCAAAAACTTTTTTTTTAATTGGGGTCAGGGAAAGCTGGAACCTCTGTCTGGCTTTTCTAAATACAGTAAAACCTTGGGTTGAGAGCATAATTCGTTCCAGAAATATGTTTGTAATCCAAAGCACTTGTATATCAAAGCATTTTTTTTACAGGGTATAAAAGAGAGGCACCTCCTAAGTGTAGCAATAAGTTGCTAAGGGCCAGATTCTCAAAAGAGATACGCTGGCGTATCGCCTGATACGCCGTTGTATCTCTGAGTCAGCCCGTCGTATCTATGCACCTGATTCATAGAATCAGTTACGCATAGATAACCATTAGATCCGACAGGCGTAAGGCTCTTACGCTGTCGGATCTTTCATGCATTTTTTTTTTCGCCGCTAGGTGTCGCCGACATCGTTTTCCCGATCGAGTATGCAAATTAGCAAAATATGCGAATTCCCGAACGTACGCCCGACCGACGCAGTGAAGTTACGACGTTTACATAAGATTTGCGACACGTAAAGTTGCCCCTGGGTATGTGAGGCGCAGTCAATGTTAAGTATGGCTGTCGTTCCCGCGTCGAAATTTGAACGCGCCTAATTTAAATGATCCAAGCCCCCTACCCGGATCATTTGAATTAGGCGGGCTTGCACCGGAGGATTTACGCTACGCCGCCGCAATTTTACAGGCAAGTGCTTTGTGAATCAAGCACTTGCCCGTAAAACTTGCGGAGGCGTAACATAAATGAGAAACGTTATGCCGCCGCAAAGATGCGGCGATCTACAAGAATCTGGCCCTAAATGTTGTACCTTCATTACATGTAACCATATTGCTACGCTTGGGGGCTCCTCTCCTCTTTTTTTTATACTCCGTTGTGAAATGACGCTACTCTTATATCAAGACATCGCTTGTATATCAAGGCAAAATATATTAAAACATTTTGCTTGTCTTGCAAAACGCTCTCAAACCAAGTTACTCTCAAACCAAGGCTTTACTGTATGTATTTCTTGGTTGGGAGGCTTCTTGTCACCTCCCAGGAAGGAAGAGTAAATCATTGCAATGCAGCTATTCTCAACCAGAGTTCTGTGGAACCAAAGGTTTCTCCACAATTTTCTAGGTCCCTTGAGCTACGGCTGGTTTATACCCCCCCCCCCTCCTATCTGATGGTGCCTCCATAATTCCAGGTCCAATGCCACTTAGCAGATCTATTTAGCTGTCTGTAAGGGGTTCATTCTGACCACCGGGGTAACGGGCATTCTTCCTACTGACCATGAAATTGAAGAGCCATTCATTCAACTGATCAATTAATTATAGCAAGGGTTCCCTAAGACCTGAAATGTATTGCTCTGGTCTAAAATGGTTGAGAGAGACTGTTGCAAGGGGCGCAGACGTCCGTAAGATCTTATTGGCATCACACCACGTCACATTTTGTCATGCTATTAGTTCCTACATTTTCATTTCAGCTTTCTATTAACCATACACCCTGACTAATCTGTCCATGTCTTTGCTGTAGATTTAATCCAAGTAGCCTTTTTTACCTGCTCATTTGAATTGGCCATTAACAACACTATGAATTCTCCGTGGTGCCGCCTGTTTGATGAAGAAGATGCAAAGGTGCGTTTTAGTGCAGAGACGTGACTCCAAGGTTGCTGATTATGGGATTTTTTTTTACATAATTTTTCGTTTATATGGATAAACAGATAATTTACAGCTTGTTCAGAAAAATGTTAATAACTTTAAAGTGGTACTAAAAGGAAAATTAAAAATTACATATAGAGTGAGGCACTTTATAGATAATGTGGATAAATTCACCTAAAGTGATATGAGGATAAGTTTAAATGATAGTAGAGAAAGTGTGTACGTGAGGTACAAATAAGATAAGGGGGGGTTGGGTATGGGTGCAATAAGCACTTTAAAGGGTATATGATGCGTTTTATATATAAAGATTATGGGGTAGATCCACAAAAGAATTACGCCGGCGTATCTCTTGATACGCCGGCATAATTTCAAATTTTGCGCGTCATATCTTTGTTTTGTATCTACAAAACAAGATACGACGGCATCTCGGATGGATCTGATCTAAGATGCAATTTTTCGGCGGCCGCCAGGTGGCGTTTCCGTCGAATTCCGCGTCAAGTATGCAAATTAGCTAGTTATGGCGATCCACGAACGTACGTCCGTCCGGCGCATTTTTTTACGTCGTTTGCATTTGGCTTTTTCCTGCGTATAGTTAAAGCTACTGTTATGAGGCGTGCTCAATGTTAAGTATGGCCGTCGTTCCCGCGTAGAGATTTGAAATTTTTAGGTTGTTTGCCTAAGTCGTTCGCGAATAGGGATTTGCGTAGAATGACGTCACCGTCGTGAGCATTGGCTTGTTCCCGGGTTAATTTCGAGCATGCGCACTGGGATTCCCCCACGGACGGCGCATGCGCAGTTAAAAAAAAAATGTTGTTTACGTCGGGTTACGACGTATTTACATATAACACGCCCCCCTCACAGAGATTTGAATGGCGCGCCCTTACGCCGCCAAAGATACACTACGCCACCGTAACTTACGGCGCAAATTCTTTGAGGATTCAAAAAAAAAATAAGTTACGACGGCGTAGTGTATCTTGGATACGCTGCGCCCGGCGGATTCTTGCGCGAAAGGTACGTGGATCTGCCCCTATGTAACTTAAAGAGATCTTTTTTGTATTGATGAAAACAAATAAAGAATATATGAATTAAAAAATTACACATATGATTCAGTCTGTTACTAGCATTAAGGGCCCATTCACACCTGAGCGTTTTGTAGCCTGAAGCCTGAAGCTACAAAACGCTAGAGTGGAAAAAATCCATTATTCTCAATGGAGATGGTTCACATCTCCACTCCAAAACGCCTGAAGCCGAACGCCTGAAGCTCAAACAAGTTCTGGACCCTTTTTTGTCGCTCGAATTGGGCTGATTTGGGCGTTTTTGAACTTCGTATTCCCATAGAAACGGATGGAAACGCTCGATTCAAGCGTCTAGAGCGACAACGAGCGTTTTCTACGGGCGTTTTGTCGCATTAATCTGTTCTGTGAAATAGAACATTCACCCAGGAAGAAGATAAAAAAAATCTACAAACATAGCAACAAATGATGAAAGAGATGATAATTTTTCCTATTGGCTAAAATAAAAAACGTCGGACAACGCTGTATGCAAACGTGCGAATACGCGCGACAAAACGCCGGAAAATAACGCTACGCTCAGGTGTGAATGGGGCCTAAATTAGTAGTAAACCCAAAAGCAAATATTTATTATATTGCAGATTACTTATTGTTATATGTGGTGGCTTTTTCTTCTATTTTCATCTGGTGATCCAGCAAGTAGGTCTGTTTTGTTTTTCAAAAGCACAAGCTCTCTTGCAGTTACAGGGACATGACAGACCATTAAAGGCCCTGTTCACACTGGCAGTAAAAGTAGGGGTTTGAGGCGTGTTTTTAATGCTTCTCGCATGCCTAGTAAATCAGTCTGCAATTGATAACATGGGCAAAGCACAGAGATGTTCACATTATTGGCACATGAAGTGCTTACATTGCGACGTTCCACTAAAAATGGAGTTTGGAAGGAGTTGAAGCATCTCCACTCCTTCCATTCAAGTCTGTGGTAACGTGCCATAAGCGCGCTGGCATGTGTTTGTGGCTGATTTAGGCCTTGTTCACAATAATAAATACAAATTAGTCTAGGGCAGTGATGGCGAACCTTGGCACCCCAGATGTTTTGGAACTACATTTCCCATGATGCTCAGCTACACTGCAGAGTGCATGAGCACCATGGGAAATGTAGTTCCAAAACATCTGGGGTGCCAAGGTTCGCCATCACTGGTCTAGGGTGTTTTTTACTTTTGCTTTTTTTTTTTAGCATGCGTCAATGCACATAGGGCGTTTTGGGTAGTTTAACGCGGGTCAAATTCGCTGAATAATACTACAGGTGCGTTTTTGTTCAGATTCAGTATTTTAAACAAGTCTGAATTAGGCTGCATTCACACCTGAGCGTTTTGTCGCCTGAAGCGCGACGCCCCAAAACGCTAGAGGGGAAAAAATACATTATTCTCTATGGAGATGGTTCACATCTCCACTACAAAACGACTGACGCCGAACGCCTGAAGCCCAAACAAGTTCTGGACCCTTTTTTGTCGCTCGAATTTGGGCGTTTTACATTGGTGACCCTAGACCTGTAAAAAATTGCGGTAAAAAACGCCATGCTTTGTCGCGGCAAATCGCGGTAAAAAATGATGCGTTTTGTCGCGGCAAATCGCGGTAAAAAACGCTACTCTCAGGTGTGAATGCAGCCTAAGGCCTAATGCTGGCAGGAGTGCTTAAAATTATCATTTTTTATTATTTTTATATAAAACCCTTTGTCCCAAATGGAAAAAAATAAATTAAGTTTGCTGTAACTATTTATAAAGTATTAGCTGGAGTTCAGCATCAATTTTGTTACTGTATTTAAATCTGCTAGTTCAACTAATTTCTCCCCTCCCCATACTTACAATGCTGCTGTCCAAAGGAGCCCCCTGTGCTCATTCATCCAGAGTGGTGTCTGTATATTACAGTTGGTGGCCAAATCACCAAGGAAAAACAGAGGGAAAAAATCTGAATACAGCCACCACATCTAATCATTGGTTAAAAATGCAATACATTACTTTTTGGTTTTGGGTTTAGATCCCTTTCACATTTGTGTGACCTAAAAGCTGTGCGTTTTTTTTTTTTTTTTTGCCACGACTATGATGCGATTTCAAGCAATGCCTGTGAAATCCTGAGGTCTATGGACCTCAAGTCACATCAAAGTCAGACCAAAGTAGTGAAGAAACTACTTTGAAGAGGCACAGATATGAATGGTACTCATTGGAAATCATGGGGTAGGACTTGTCATGCGAATTTGCAGTCCCAAGTCGCATGACAAGTTGCACAGGTGTGAAAGGCATACTGCTTTACCAAGGCAGTCTTTGTTTTTCTGAGTCCCCCGACATCTTTGTTTTTAACCTTTTGATATTGCTGTTATTTTAAACTCTCTTTAACAAATCAAGCTCTGCAGGAAGATTGGAAGTTGGAGGGTTGAAACAAACCATTTAACACAGACGGGGGTGGGGGCTTACAGTGATCAATGTTTATTAATTTAGTGATAACCCTTATCCCAACAGAAAAAAAAAAAAATTTTCTGTAACTGCTTAAAAATTACTGGCCAAATCACAAGGTCAAAAAAATAAAAAAATATTAAACTAATGCAGCCACGACACCTGAGGATTGGTAAGCTGTAACATTATTACATTTTTTTTGTTTATGGGCTTAGATAAACTTTAAAGTGGTGGTAATAAAATAAATTACTTACCTGATCTGTGCAAGGGTCCATGCCAGCGCTCTTCGCGCCTCCCTCTTTTCCGTGCATTACCATAGAAAGACGCTTCCTATGAGCGCACACGTGCAGGCGCACTCCCAAGCCGGGCTGTATGTGTCCGTGAACGCAAACAGCGTACGCTTGGCCCCACCCCCTGCCCCCTCCTTAAAGGATTTGACTGGAGCCGCTGCAATACAGTAACTGGTATTTTTTGTTTTTGTTTTTTTTTTACCCTACTGCATAGAGTGCAGTAAAGTAACAAAAAAAGATTGACTTTAGACATTGGTGGCAATGTCTTGTGCATTACAGTGCCATTTATTATAAAGGGCACCCCAACACACAAATCCAAAACACTTACAATGCAGTGTGTTGTGGTGCATTGCATCAGAGGAAAAAAGAATGCATGTCCCGATTTTTGCTGTGTTGTAATTCATTGGCAGTCTATTAAAATATTAAGGTGGTGTGGGGGAGAGGAGCTTTGCTGCTGAGGGAGCTCATTGGAACAACTTTAGTGTATTACTAAATTTTGAGGATGAATGGCCACACAGTGCTTGTAGCTACAGAGGTCAATAAGGGCTGGTTTTATATCTTATTAAGGGGCTATTTGCACCAGTGTGCTGTAATAACACGTGTGTTAAAGAAACATGCTGTAACACATGTTGCATGCATTGGTTCCAAATGTGCAACACTGATGTACCGCAGTGCACTGCTGAAAAATATTGCATGCATGATTTTTTTTTTTTTGTCTGTTATGGTGCCTTGGGAAGCCTTAACACCACCCACATCAATTTGCATTTGTTCAAGACCTCTTGTCAGGATGTAATTGCTCCTCCATTTCCCTCTATCCAGAACCAATATTTATATTATCTAAAAGACCACAGCAGTGTCTAAATGAATCTTATGTGTCTGTTGTGTAGGTCCTAGAATACCTAAATGACTTGAAACAGTACTGGAAACGTGGCTACGGGTTTGATATTAACAGCCGGTCCAGCTGTAACCTCTTCCAGCATATCTTCCAACATCTGGAAACTGCCGTCTCTGAAAGCAAAAGGTAAACTGTCCCAAAATAGTTATATATACACACATACACAGTATTTCACAAAAGTGAGTACACCCCTCACGTTTTTGTAAATATTTTATTATATCTTTTCATGTGACAACACTGAAGAAATTCCACTTTGTTACAATGTAAAGTAGTGAGCGTACAGCTTGTATAACAGTTTAAATTTGCTGTCCCCTCAAAATAACTCAACACACAGCCATTAACGGCTAAATCGCTGGCAACAAAAGTAAGTACACCCCTAAGTGAAAATGTCCAAATTGGGCCCATTTAGCCATTTTCCTTTTCCAGTGTCATGTGACCCATTAGTGTTACAAGGGCTCAGGTCTGAATGGTCTGTGTTTAATTCGATGTTATCCCTCTTACTCTCTCATACTGATCGTTGGAAGTTCAACATGGCACCTAATAGCAAAGAACCCATCATGCCTCTGCTTGTGGGAGTAATGCTTGTAACTGTCAGCCTTGCAATGCCTCATGGGACTTGTAGTTCTGCAACAGCTGGAGGGCCACCAGTTTAAGACCCCTGATCTAAAACAAAGAATTGTTGCTCTACTTAAAGATGGCCTAGGCTATAAGAAGATTGCCAGGACCCTGAAGCAGACTAAGGACATGGTTTACTGGAGCCATGTCCTGTGGTCTGATTAGACCAAGATAAACTTATTTGGTTCAGATGGTATTAAAGCTGTAGTAAACTTTTTTTTTTTAACCTGTAAGGCAAAAGGCATAATGAGCTAGTATGCACCGCATGCTAGCTCATTATGAAATACTTACCTTAGAACAAGGCGTCGGCACGGGATCTCTGTCCACGCTGAGAAAGCAGACATTTAACCTCAGCGTGTCTTCCGGGTATCGCAGCTATGGTGCTGTGAGTGGCTGGAGCCGTGATGTTGTCACTCCCGTGCATGCGCGCGGGAGACTTGTTTTCCAGCAAGGTCTGGCAGACCTTTCAGCCAGGGAACTCAGCTCATGCGCCGCTGAAGTCAGCGGCTGCATGCAAGGGGAATATCTCCTAAAACGTAAAGGCTTAGGAGATATTCTGTTTACCTACAGGTAAGCCTTATTATAGGCTTACCTGTAGGTCAAAGTAAAAAAAAAAAGGGTATAAAACCGCTTTAAGCGTGTGTGGCGCCAACCAGGTGAGGAGTACAAAGAAAAGTGTGTCTTGCCTACAGTCAAGCATGGTGGTGGGAGTGTCATGGTCTGGGGCTGCATGAGTGCTGCCAGCACTAGGGAGCTACAGTTCATTGAGGGAACATTGAATGCCAACATGTACTGTGCCATACTGAAGCAGAGTATGATCCCTTTTCTTTCGGAGACTGGACCGCAGGGCAGTATTCCAACATAACCCCAAACACACCTCCAAGATGACCACTGCCTTGCTAAAGAAGCTGAGGATAAAAGTGATGGACTGGCCAAGCATGTCTCTAGACCTAAACCCTATTGAGCATTCTCTGGACCTTAAATTGTCACAGAAATTATGACATTCATAATTTTTATGAATAAACATTGATTTCAATCTTTTTAAACATTCCTTACCTGAAAATTACAATTCAGGTGACTGTAGTCACAATAATCAGCTGGTTGAAATGTAAATATTTTGCCAGGACTGATTACAGAAAATACATTCAAGTATAACTAAAGGCAAAACTTTTTTTTTTGTTTTGGATAGAGTGAAGAAGGATTAGAACACTTGTCAAGTTTTTATTGCTGTCGGTGCCACCGTTAGGGCAAATAGAGAGGGGGAATCTTCCTGTTTACCATTATCGTTGAAAATGAAAGTAAAAGAAAATCACAAATTTTAAGTTGTCCCCAGAAAAGTAATAGAGGGGAAATCTTTCAATGGGGACACTAGTTCTGGTGATCTGGGTGTCCCAAAGAGATTTCCTGAATTTGCAGGGATTTCCTCTCACTTCCTGTTTGGCTATCAGACAGGAAGTAAGGGGAAACCTCTGCAATGGGACACAGATGGCGGAAAAATAATTGGTAAGGGTTATAACTGGGTTGCACGATACCACTTTTTTAAGACCGAGTACAAGTACCGATACTTTAGTATCGATACCGATTACCGTGGACTGTGTCAGTAGTTACAATCACTGATCTCCCTGCACGACTTTCAATAAAGCCGCAGGAGGGAGAGGAGGAGAAGTGGCTGTCAGCAGCTTTCTTAAACCGGGCAGGGAGATCGTTCCTGACTGTCCAAGTATTGAGTCAAGCATCGGAGCATTTGCATGAGTACAATTACTTGTGCAAATGCTTGGTATCAGAACCAATACTAGTATCTATATCGGTGCAACCCTAGTTATAACCATCTCTTTCTCTATCCAAAATGTTAAATAAAAATTTTGCATATAGTTCTTCATTTAGGTAAAAAACCTTGAGCCTTTACAACCACTTTAAGAAAAGCTAACCTCCCAGTGATCTTTCTTTACCATCCAGTAGGGGATGCAGGAATTCAGATTAAGAATTTCTGGATAGGTAATACAGAGAGGCCAGCTTTTCTGTTTTGATAGTATCCAAATTTCTTAAAGACAGCAGTAGATCCCAGCTGTATCTAAATTTCTGTTCCCCTTGATGGACAAGAAGAAAAAGATTTTGTGGCACACAAATCTTATTTTACTGTATCTCCAACAGATGTGATCCTACTCCTATCCTGTTAAAAAGTGTACAGGGGGCGCTATAGAGTAATATGTAATTACACAACTAATCCTATAATATGCAACAACAAGTAAATTAATAAAAATGTGTCCTGTTGTACGTGATAAATCAATCAATAATAAATAATAAAGTCCCATTTGTGCAAACAAAGATACAACATCAATGCTCGAATATCCTCTAGATATATTTCTTGCTGTGATACAAAAACCGTCTCCGGTCGTGCAAACTTATTGATCTTCCACCACCTGGATAATTAGTACGACACCCAATGTGCACAAGTAGTAAATTGTACTTACCAGACCTGGTTGACCTCTTTAGTGAAAAAGACGGTCAAATGCGCTTGAGCAGGATAATGCCTGCAGACATATAAATAGACTGGAGCATGTACGATACCTCACCCTCGGAATGTTGAGATTTTAGAACATGGAATACAAACAGAGAGCTTCCATAGTGCAACGCTATTTTATTAAATTGGAATAAAAACAACAGCCAATTAGCTACTCACATAAAAAGTGCCCTTCTCCCGGCACTGGGGCTGCAAGCTTTGATAAAAAAACACTGGCTCTCCCACCTGGGCGACTGAGTGGCAGATGAGGTTTAATGTTGATAAATGTAAAGTTATGCACTTGGGGAATAAGAATATGCATGCATCATACATGCTAGGGGGAGTACAACTGGGGGGATCTGTAGTGGAGAAGGATCTGGGGGTCTTGGTAGATCATAAGCTCAATAATAACATGCAATGCCAAGCTGCGGTTTCCAAAGCAAGCAAAGTCCTTTCTTGTATTAAGAGATGTATGGACTCCAGAGACAGAGATATAATTTTGCCCCTGTACAAATCATTAGTAAGACCTCATCTGGAATATGCAGTTCAGTTTTGGGCACCAGTTCTCAAAAAGGATATTGGAGAACTGGAGAAAGTGCAGAGAAGGGCAACCAAACTGATAAGAGGCATGGAGGAGCTCAGCTATGAGGAAAGATTAGAGGAACTGAATGTATTCACTCTTGAGAAGAGGAGAATTAGGGGGGATATGATCAACATGTACAAATATATAAGAGGTCCATACAGTGGACTTGGTGTTGAGTTATTCACTTTACGGTCAACACTGAGGACAAGGGGGCACTCTTTACGTCTAGAGGAAAAGAGATTTCACCTCCAAATACGGAAAGGTTTTTTCACAGTAAGAGCTGTGAAAATGTGGAACAGACTCCCCCCAGAGGTGGTTCTGGCCAGCTCAGTAGATTGCTTTAAGAAAGGCCTGGATACTTTCCTAAATGTACATAAAATAACTGAGTACTAAGATTTGTAGGTAAAGTTGATCCAGGGTAAATCCGATTGCCTCTCGGGGGATCAGGAAGGAATTTTTTCCCCTGCTGTAGCAAATTGGATCATGCTCTGCTGGGGTTTTTTGCCTTCCTCTGGATCAACTGTGGGTATGGAGTTGGGTGTATGGGATTGTACTGTGTTTTTTTTATTTTGTTTGTTTATTTTTTGTGGTTGAACTGGATGGACTTGTGTCTTTTTTCAACCTGACTAACTATGTAACTTCCCATGGCGGCGTGCATTCCACCAGCTGCTGACACTATCCAGATGATCCAGAAGTGACGTAGGACATAGTGACCAGGTACCGCCGCCGACGTACGTTTCGTGTAGTTACGTTTTCAAGGTGACCAGGTACGCCCCTTGAAAACGTAACTACACGAAATGTACGTCGGCGGCGGTACCTGGTCACGTGTACTATGTCCTACGTCTTTGGAATCTGGAGGCTTCCGCCACCCAGGAGTGTGTTTCGCTGATTTCTTCAGGTTAATCTGGGTAAGGGTATATATAAATTTGTAGACCCTGATCCAAAATCTCCTGACCTTGGGGCATGTCCACCATATGTGATAGGTGGATCCCACTTGGCCGCATCCTCTAAAGCACCCAGAGGTGGCTCCGGGTACAAAGGTGGCCAGTCTGGCCGGTACCATATACCATCTCAATAAAACCTTATAGTTGGCCTCTATAATCATTGGCCCTCTTATAACTCATCCCCCTCCCTGCCTGGCAAAGAGAGAGAGAGAGAGCAGTGCATGATGTCATAAGCCTAGGCTTTTTTCCAGACAGTAAACAGGAAGTGGGCTGTATAAGGTATTTACTGGCAGAATAAAAATATTTTACTATCCAAAGTTAAAACAAGGACAGAGGGTTTAATAGATGGAAAGACGAAAACATTACTGAAGTTTCGCTTTAATGCCTCCTGTTGTGTTCAAGATTATTTGTGAAGGGTAAAGACTCCTTTTGGTGTAATGATCTCACTAAACAACCAAAATGAGGGCAGTAAACATATAAAGCTATTTCATTTAATGCTAAAATGTCTAATTAAGTTGTTAAATATTAATAAAGTTCTCGGTAAGGGATCGTTTGTTGTATGAACCGAGTCACAGCTTGCTTTTGAATATTAAAATGAACACATTCTTCATCTGGTTAGAGAACAAATTTGGATGGATTTTATGCCATTTTCAATCCTAATTTATTAAAGGTTCCTTATGTGAAAAGCTGAATGTTTATTCTACATTAATTGCCCCCCTCATTCATTTTTACTGTGTTATGTATTTCTTTCATAGACCATCTTCCAGAATGAAGACATATTTAAGACTTGTCTAGGGCTCTGGCAGTTAAATTAAGCAGACTGTTTATTTGTGAAATTCTAGTACAGTGTATGCAGTCAGGATGGGATTGTTGTACATTTTTACCAAAGTTAATGCTAAACTTCAAGCTTATATATAGGAGGTAAACTAATGCAGCTCTGATTTAATGATACAAAAGAATGTAAGGCGCTATACTGCAGTATCGCAATGTGGATCCATATCGGCAGCCAGGGAAAGGTGCAGAGCCTGGTATGTGGACTTGTCTGGGCGGCCTCAGAGTGACCACCGGGATAGTTGTTAAGACAATATATAAAATCACACACAGTCAAGACGCTACAAGGAGGTCCTATGAAAACAGTCTGTGGAATGGGCTGTGTGGGGTAGATGCACTAACCAGAGCCCAAGATCTACAAGAGACAAGGAAATCTAGTTAAAATCATGCTTTAATGAAAATGGAAATTGAACGTCTTACATGGTGCTGTGCAATACAGCTGCTAGTTGAAAGACCCAAACCAGTGATAGAAGGATGTGTCGGAGCACGGAGGGGCTGTGAGGGTTGTAGGAGTCCGTGGCAAAAGGCTGTGATAGAGCTGCAGGTCCGTGACAAGAGACCACTGGCTGCAGCACAGGGATCAGAGGATCTCGTGTCACCGGTAGTCAACGGTACTCGTGAGAAAGCCACACACACCATAGGCAAGCAGGGCATATGGGAGCATAATGGTGACATTAATCCCTGGGTTACAAGATCCTCCGATCCCTGTGCTGTGGCCAGTGATCTCCTGTAACGGACCTGCAGCTCCATCGCAGCCTTCTGCCATGGACTACTACAGCCCCTCCGACACATCCCCTCCATCACTGGTTTGGGTGTTTCAGCTAGCAGCTGTGTGCACAGTACCATGCAAGACTTTTAATTGCCTTTTTCATTAATGCATGATTTTAACTGGATCTCTTTGTCTCTTGTGGATCTTGGGCTCTGGTTATGTTATTTACCCCACACAGTCCATTGAGTGAGTGAGTGAGAAACTTATATAGCGCAAACAAATGCGAACTTAATCGCCTCAAGGCGCTGGCATCCAGAGTTGTACAGGTCTTTCAGAAGAGGTGGGTCTTCAGTTTTTTCCTAAAAACCCGATGGTTTTCTTTCAAGCGGATGGTCGTGGGTAGAGCATTCCATAGCCGTGGTCCTTGGACCGAAAATCTACGTTCTCCCTTAGATTTGTAGCGAGATTTGGGTATTTGGAGAAGGTTTTGGTTGGTTGATCGGAGCACGCGCTGGGTGACGTAGGGTTTTATTTTCTCACTTAAATATTGAGGAGCTTTACCCTGTGTACATTTGTGGGTGAGGCAGAGAGTCTTGAATGTCACCCAGTCCTGTACGGGCAGCCAGTGGAGGGACCTCAAGGCCGGGGAGATTGGTTCCCATGGCTTTTTACCCGTTACCAGTCTGGCTGCTGTGTTCTGGACGACTTGTAGACGTGTAATCTGGTATTTCGGTAGTCCTAAGTAGAGGGAATTTGCGTAGTCGAGTCGTGAGTTGATGATTGTTCCAACCACTACTGCTGTGTCCTCTTCCGGGATGAAGGGGATGAGTCTACGTAGCATGCGGAGCAGATGATGAGAACCGCTGACGACTGATCCTATATGTGCATCCATCGTCATGTCTGCGTCGAAGATGACTCCGAGACTTTTGACTTTATTGCTTGGCGCGATGGTTTGTCCGAGGATGGTGGGTGGTGTCCATGTGGTCCTGGAAATGGATTTCCTATTTGCGTGAAGGGTGGGTAGCTCTGTTTTGGATCCGTTGAGTTTGAGGCAGCTTTCAGTCATCCAATTGTCGATCAGTGTAAGGAACTTGCCTAGTTCATGAAATTGGTCTTTTTTGTCGGTGATTCGAAGGTACAGCTGTGTGTCATCCGCATAGGAGTGGTAGCGCAGGTCCTGTTTGCTGATGATTTTGAGGAGCGGGCGGATGTAGATGTTGAAGAGTGCAGGTGAGAGGGGTGATCCTTGCGGGACTCCGCATGTAATGGTCCGTGTTTCTGATGTAAAACTTCCAAGTTTCACGGTCTGAGTGCGATTTTCTAGGAAACATGCGAACCACGGTAGGGCCGCGTTAGAGACTTCTGCTACTTCTTTGAGTCGCCTGAGCAATATGTTGTGGTCCACAGACTGGTTTCATAGGACCTCCCTGGAGCGTCTTGGCTGTGTAGCTCTGATTTTATAAATGCATTAACTGTTTTTTTTTTTATAAATGTCAGCAGTTTAAGTTCCTAAATTTCACTTAATATCTTTGTCTTGCACTACCTATGCAGCAAAGCTCAGATTTGAAGGGATAGAAGCAATATAACCTTTCACCACACAATGTCCTCCCATCTTCTATGTTTGCAGTTTATTTATCGCATTCCTGATGTGAGGACCCGGCACGGCCTCAAAATGTGGTCATTTGGGGCCATGCTCTTAATGCAGTAAAAAGAGCTTTGAATTTTGAAACAAGCTTGCTGGTGTGCTAATGACACATCTTATTCATGTTCTACACAGTGACCAGTTGGGAGTCATTGCTGCACCCTCCTAACTATATGGTTGATTATAATATGGTGTGTGAATGGAAAATACTACATGACCTGCCGTTTAACCTGCTTACTGTTACTCTTTGCCATTTGCTTTAGACGTCTGTCCAAGGACTTGCACTGCTGTAGCATCTATATTGCCTCTTGGCTGTTGCCCTTGTCTACCAAACTCAGTTTTAATACATGCAGTTGTTTTCCCTGGTGTGTGGTTGCAGTTAGAGCCGGTTCACACAGGGGCAACACGATTTTTAGCGCAACTTTGCGAAGGCGACTTAGACACGACTTAAGCGTGAATCACAGCGCGACTTACAACATGACTTGAAGTCGCTTCCAGGAGGGGGAACTTCATGCCAAATTTTAAATAAACAACCGGCATAGGTTCCCCCTCCAAGAGCATACCAGGCCCTTAGGTCTGGTATGGATTTCAAGGGAAACCCCCTACGCCGAAAAAACTGCGTGGGGGTCCCCCCAAAATCCATACCAGACCCTTATCCGAGCACACAGCCCAGCCGGTCAGGAAAAGAGGTGGGGACGAGCGAGCGCCCCCCCCCGAACCGTACCAGGCCGTATGTCCTCAACATGGGGGGGTAGGGCCTCTTCCCGACAACCCTGGCCGTTGGTTGTCGGGGTCTGTGAGCGGGAGGCTTATCGGAATCCCGGCCCCTCACCCTATGTGAATGAGTATGGGGTACATCGTACCCCTACCCATTCACCTGGGGGGAAAAGTGTCAAGAAAAAAACACTAGGCAGGTTTTTAAAGTAATTTATTAGGCAGCTCCGGGGGTCTTTTTCCTACTTCTGGGGTCTTCTTCCGACTTCTCCGCTCTCTGGTTCTTTCTGCCTTCTGCCGGGCTCCTCCACTATCTTCTTTCTGCTCTTTTACTAGTGGTGGCCCGGTCTTCTCCCTTCTTCCAACTTCGGGGGTCTTCTTCTGACTTCTCCCGCTCTCTGGTTCTTTCTGCCTTCTGCTGGGCACCTCCGCTTTCTTCTTTCAGCTCTTTTACTAGCGGCGGCCCGGTCTTCTGCGTTGTCTTCTTCCCTCTAATTCTGTGGTCAGTTCCTGGGCATTCCAGAAAAAAAAGTAGAACGTGCTGCATTTTTTCAGCATAAGACTGTACTGGAATGTGGTAAAACTTTCCAATCCTGTTCTTGCATATTTTATGCAAAGTATGACTCTGAGAAAATAAGTATCATTTGCATGTTGACTTTCCCTACTTAGAACAACTTGATTGGCTAGTTGGAGCCAGTTTGTGCATTTGCTTTCATAGTTGTAAACCTGCCTTACCAGTGAAGTCAAGTAATTAGCAACTGCTGATTAAATTAGTGAAATGTCACATCTCTGACTGTTCTTTGCATTCTGTTCCCTGCTGAGTTGCATAATCCCAAATGAGTTTAATAACAATTACCCTAGTAGTCTGCTGCCGCCTGAGAATTCTATGATTACTTTTACATTTCTCTCTCACAATCTCGCCTGTGGTTGAAGGACAGAAAATTGCTTGATTTTTTCCTCATCAACAAACAATGTAGGTGGGGGAATCTCTCCAGCAGCGCCATTGTATTCTGACAGTGGGAGGTTTCTCCGCTGTCAGAACACCATGATCACTACTGGTAGCTATAGCCGCCTGCAGTGATCGTCCAAAAAAAAAAAGACTTGCTGGTTGTACTGAAGTCAATCGATAGACAAGACTTGCTTCAGTACAACCAGCCTGCCCATAGATGGATCGAAATTTGGCCAGTTGAATTCTGATCTGTACGTGGCCTGCTTAAAGTAAATTCGGCAATGGCTCTTTAGGGTGGAAAACTTTTTTGAAGAGTCAAGCTATACAAAAATTAAATTTAAAATTTTGGTACTTGCTGATTATTAGGCCCTAAAACAACAATTTTAAGTAATGCAGTTTAACAATCCTTAAATGTGGAACACTTTGAAAACATATCAGATCTCAACGGGCAAAAATCTTATGCTGAATATCTATACTGATATGGACTGGGTAATGTGTTAGGAATGAAAGGATGGCACATCGTTTGATGGAAATGAAAATTATCCACCTACAGAGGGCTGAATTCAAAGACACCCCGAAAATCTAAGTGAAAAAATTATGCAGCAAGCTAGTCCATTTTGCTGAAATTTCATTGCAACATCTCAAAATGGGCAACTTCTGCTAATGTTGTCTTATGGTTAGCATTGGTTTGGAGCATGGGTGTTTTCTACTTTGGATTTTTTTCCGACAGACTTGTGTACACGCGATCGGAAAATCCGACAAGACACATTTGTTGTCGGAAAATTTTAAAGCATGCTATCCAACATTTGTTGTGGGAAAATCCGACAACAATTGTCTGATGGAGTCGGATTTTCTGACAAAACCCTGCAATCGCACATTTGTTGTCGTCGAATCGGATCGTGTGTACGGGCCTTTAGATGGACTTGACTAACATTTGAAGCTGAACTCCAGTGAACACTTTATAAGCAGTTACAGCAACAGTTTTTTTTTTTTTTGGGGGGGGGGGGGGGGGTAAAGGTTTTACACAAATGACTAAAAGCTTATCAGTGTAAGTAAATGGTTTGTCCAAAGACTAACTGACACTTTTGCTGGACAGCTTGGTTTCTTAAAAGAAGCTGAACATTTTTACTTGCTAGCTAGATCACCAGGGGAAAACGGGAAAAGCCAAAAAATGTATGTATTCACCACGTCTAAGAATTGACAAGCTGCAATAAATATATAACGTTTTTGGTTAAAGGGGTTATAAAGGTTTGTTTTTTATTTTCTAAATAGGTTCCTTTAAGCTAGTCAAATAACACAGATAATTGAGCGCACTCCTGGGATGTACTGACAAACCTATTAAAAAGAGAGGGGGTGGGTAGGGAAAGGAACAATTGTGGGATAATTGTTGGATAAGGAAACCCTGGTCACAGCCAGTAATCTAAAAATAATCAATTAATGGAGTTGCATCAGTCCATAATTAATGTCCATTAATATATAACACATGACACTTTCACTTAGTGGCAGCCTGCTGTCAGATGAAGTATCTGGAGAAACACAAAAAAGAAACAGAGCGGCGCCTTCTAAGCGTAGTAAGTTGATATTTTTAATAATAAGATAAAATCAATTCACAAAGATGTGTACTCACAAAAGGAGCGTTAAAAAAGGCATCTAGCATGAAGGTTTATCCGCTAGGGGTCCCGGGGAAGACGTTGATCACTCGGTGTCCTGTGGACTGGAACTAGCTAATTCCCTTGCCTCAAGTGGCTGCGTCGGTGGGGGTGGAACGCCCTCGGAACCTTTGAGAAGAGGAGCTTGTTTCCCGAGTGTGCAGCTGTATAATCGTCACTTCCGGGTCAGAGTTCAGCGGGGGGATGCACGCGTTCGAGACATGCGTGTCTCTTCTTCAAGCATAGGGAGGGCCAAGTTACAGTGATCACATGCGGTTTCAAATTGCATGCAATTCTTTGCAGTGCGATTTGAGCCCATTTATTTTGTATGGGCTTAAATCACGCGCAAAGGTATTGGTACTCGATATTGGTGCAGGGCCGGTGCAAGGATTTTTGCAAAAACTCAGGCGAAGGTCAATTTTTCTGACCCCCCCCCCCCCCCCCCCCCCCCCGGCACGCACATGCAGCAGTCGTCAATAAATGATTTCCCTCCACAGGTTTTCAGTGAATCTAATCCCCTGTATATCCCCTGTATATCCACTTTGTTCTGCAGTTGGGGGGGATGTTTGGGACAATTGGGGAGAGAGGTGCTACTTGGGATAAGTGGTAGATATTTGGGATACATGAGAGGAGAGGAGAAACATTTAGTATACGTGGGAGGACAGGGGGGGGGGGACATTTGGGATAAGTGGCAGGACAGGAGGGACATTAGGAATAAGTGAAAGGAGAGGAGGGGCATTGTGGATAAGTGGGGGGGAGAGGAGGGACATTTTGAATAAGTGGGAGGGGAGAAGAAACATTTAGGATAAGTGGGATAATGGGGATAAGTGGGGGGACAGGAGGGACATTGGGGGGACAGGAGGGACATTGTGGATAAGTGGAGAGACATTGGGGGGACAGGAGGACATTGAGGGGACAGGAGGGACATTGAGGGGACATGAGGGACATTAAGGATGAGTGAGGGGACATGTAGGGGACAGGAGGGACATTGGGTGGAGTAGGGGAGGGACATTGAGGATAAATGGGAGGAGGGGAGGGACATTTGGAATAAGTGGGAGGACTGGAGAGGCATTAGGGATAAGTGGAAGGAGAGGAGGGGCATTAGGGATTAGTGGGAGGAGAGGAGGGGCATTGGGGATTAGTGAGAGGAGAGGCATTAGGGATAAGTGAGAGGAGAGGCATTGGGGATAAGTGGGAGGAGAGGAGAGGCATTTGGGATAAGTGGGAGGAGAGGAGGGGCATTTGGAATAAGTGGGAGAAGAGGCATTAGGGATAAGTGGAAGGAGAGGAGAGGGATTAGTGGGAGGAGAGGAGGGGCATTAGGGATAAGTGGAAGGAGAGGAGGGGCATTAGGGATTAGTGGGAGTAGAGGAGAGGCATTTGGGATAAGTGGGAGGAGAGGAGGGGCATTTGGAATAAGTGGGAGGAGAGGCATTAGGGATAAGTGGAAGGAGAAGAGAGGCATTAGGGATAAGTGGAGGGACATTGGGGTGACAGGAGGAACATTGAGGACGTTGATGCTCTGTGTATGTGTATGTATATCCGTTTCACATACCACAGTTCACATGGTCAGGCAAGCGCAGATCCGATTCCCTGTAGATGTAATTTAATTGCATGCGGGGACTGGCGTAGAGCTGGCGCCGCAGCGCCAGTGCCAGAGTGGCTGCCACAATGTAGAAAGGGAAAATCATACAGTCCAGAGAGGAGGAAGAGAAGACGGCGGCAGTTCACACAGCTAGGCGGAGGCGGGACTCCCAGAGCAATCCAGCCCTGCCACCGCATGTGACCTCCGTTCGTCCAATCACCGGGCGCACTGAATGGAACCCGGTGGCCGGAGCCCGTAGCACAGCAAGTGACACTCTGTACACAGCAGTTAGCATTTGGACGGATTGTCACGCAGCGGCAGCCCTGAGCCCAGCCCACCACAGACACACACACTGCGATCGGGCGGGCGACTGTCCCGGCGGTGACCCGCTCAGTTTTCTGCCCTGTTCCCCTGTCGGTGCTGGCGCCGTAAGGCAAGTGCCCAACTTGCCTTGCGCTAGCGCCGGCCCTGTTTGGTGAGTATTTGACCCAAAGTATCGGTACTTGTATTCACTGGTAAAAAAAAAAAAACGTATTGGTGCTTTGTCTCTCATCATAGGTGTGTTGAGTGGCACCCCATCTCACCAGTGCACTTTAACATATGTCGTTCAACATTTTATTTAGCTGTTTGCCTGGAGTCCTGCTTTTAGAAATGTAAGAAGCTCTCGTAATAGGACCTCAGGTGTAGATGCTTATGGAATTTTTACATAGACATGGCACACCATGTTTTCCATTCTAGCCTCTAATAACATTTAAGCATTTCCCACTAAGCATAGTTAACCCTTTTGAAACCTGTGTAGGCATACTGGGACACCCTACAGAATACCGTAAATACAATTGAGAAAGTTGATTACTACAATGCCTTGCAATGTCGCATATGTTAGCAAAGCTATGAATTGCCGCTGTAATATGTAGTAGTCACCACAAGAGGGCGATCACTGCAAGTGCTCTGTCTGCCACATTGCCTTCAAGTGCTGAACACAAAGCCAGATTTCGATTTATCCTAGAGAGGGAGGATTAGCTTTGCACAGAATTTGGCAAACAGTTGAATTCCAATGTTTATTCATTCGGGTGACGTTTGTAAATAAGGATAGCGTGAGGAGCATACTCATGTTCTTTCCTTTAATTTTTAGCCTTAGTTTACCTTTGCCGAATTCAGAAGCCAGATGTTTATTGGAACCATTTTATTAAAACAAAAATGCAACATTGGCAGTCCTGATTTTTATTGGAACTTGTCTAAAGTCCCTGGGCCGGATTCAGAAATGAGATACGACAGCGTATCTCCTGATACGCCGTCGTATCTCTGAGTCCGGCCGGTCGTATCTATGCGCCTGATTCAGAGAATCAGTTACGCATAGATATCCCTAAGATCCGACTGGTGTAAGTGTCTTACACCGTCGTATCTTAGGCTGCATATTCTCGCTGGCCGCTAGGTGGCGCTTCCGTATAGTTACGCGAGGAATATGCAAATTTAGTATTTACGCCGATTCAGAGACGAACGACCGCCTGGTGCTTTTTTTTACGTCGTTTGCGTTCGGCTTTTTCTGGCGTAAAGTTACCCCTGCTATATGAGGGGTATGTGCGGCGTATCCTATGTTAAGTATGGCCGTCGTTCCCGCATCGATTTTAGAAAATTTTACGTCGTTTGCGTAAGTCGTTCGCGAATAGGGCTTTGCGTAAGTTACGTTCACGTCGATACCAATGAGGCTTTGCGGCGGATTTTCGAGCATGCGCACTGGGATCGTTTCACGAACGGCGCATGCGCCGTTAAAAAAAACGTAAAAAACGCGGGGCCAAATTTAAATAAAACATCCCCATTTGAATTAGGCGGGCTTACGCCGCCACACATACGTTACGCCGCCGTAACTTAGGGCGCAAGTTCTTTCTGAATACGGAACTTGCGCCCAAAGTTACAGCGGCGTAACGTATCTAAGATACGTTACGCCGGGCGGATAGATACTGTACACCATTGTATCTGAATCCGGCCCCCTGTGCTGGTCTTACAAAGGGCAGAGGACAGCTGTACAGATTGTGAACAGGGCAATAATAATATACAACAATATTCTAGATTGTTTCCATCAAAAATAGAGCATCTGTTCTGCGTAAAAATACAACAGAATTTGACCAAGTTAATCTTTTCCTGGCTGTGTATTATTGTTTCCAAGACAAAAAAAAGCTTTGAAATCAACTCTACGATGAATCGGTTATTTACTTCTAAGGTCTTTTCCACACGAGGCGGACTCTGTCGCTAAGGAGTCCGCCGGCTCAGCGGGAGATCTCTCTGCTGAGCCAGCGCATGACAGGTCCCTCTCTGCTCACTGAGCGGGGGAGGGGCTTGTGCAGCGCCGCTGTCTACTATGGAGAGATCTGATCTCATCCGATCGGCCATGGACGGATGGGGACATATCGCCATTCGTCTGATTTTGGCGGATCGGGTCGGATGTCAGCGGACATGTCTCCACTGACATCCGACGCTCCATTGGACTGCATGGAGCGGCTGTTCAGGTCCGCCGTCAAAACTGACTGACGGACCTGAACGATCCGACCGTGTGACAGGGGCCTAAGACTTATTCACACAGACACTCTTACATTAAGCTTTTCTAAATGCAGGAGACGTCATCTGGGAAGTATAAGCAACCAGTGGTCCGTGGACCATAAGAAAAGTTTGGTGGTCCCCAGGGGTTCTGCCCCAAATGAGCATTGTGGCAGATGTGTTCTACCCAATGTTGTTTTCATTGTTCTCAATGTGCGCTGACAGTCGGTACTGTCAGCTTGCTTTGATACCTGATGCCTCCTCTGTAGTTTTGGCTCCTGTGAACTAACTCAGAGGGAGGCACCGGGAGTAGTGCAGAAAATAGGAGGTGAAGGAGGGGACTACCAATGGCATTGCTGATCACAGATTGTGGGAGGGAGCACAGAGCTCAAGCACATGGCTGGATAAGGAGATGAGATCCAATGATGAGTCTGTAAGGCAGCAGTGTAGCGTTTTCTAATTGTTTTTATTTACGGATTTGCACACCGCTTTCACCATTTCACAAAAAAAACTCTTTAAAATTTACAAATATTTTTGTTATTTATTAACCACTTAAGGACCAGACCAATATGCTGCCTAAAGACCCAAGGTGTCTTTACAATTCGGCACTGCGTCGCTTTAACAGACAATTGCGCGGTCGTGCGACGTGGCTCCCAAACAAAATTGGCGTCCTTTTTTCCCCACAAATAGAGCTTTCTTTTGGTGGTATTTGATCACCTCTGCGGTTGTTATTTTTTGCGCTATAAACAAAAATAGAGCGACAATTTTGAAAAAAAATGCAATATTTTTTACTTTTTGCTATAATAAATATCCCCCAAAAACATATATACAATTTTTTTTTTCCTCAGTTTAGGCCGATACGTATTCGTCTACCTATTTTTGGTAAAAAAAATCGCAATAATCGTTTATCGGTTGGTTTGCGCAAAATTTATAGCGTTTACAAAATAGGGGATAGTTTTATTGCATTTTTATTATTTTATTTTTTTTACTACTAATGGCGGCGATCAGCGATTTTTTTCGTGACTGCGACATTATGGCGGACACTTCGGACAATTTTGACACATTTTTGGGACCATTGTCATTTTCACAGCAAAAAATGCATTTAAATTGCATTGTTTAATGTGAAAATGACAGTTGCAGTTTGGGAGTTAACCACAGGGGGCGCTGTAGGATTTAATGTTCACCTAGTGTGTGTTTACAACTGTAGGGGGGTGTGGCTGTAGGACTGACATCATTGATCGAGTCTCCCTTATATAAGGGATCACTCGATCAATACGCCGCCACAGTGTAGCACGGGGAAGCCGTGTTTACATACGGCTCTCCCCGTTCTTCAGCTCCGGGGAGCGATCGCGACGGAGCGGCTATAAACGAATAGCCGCGCCGTCGTCCCGGATCGCTCCCCGCGGGAACCCGACCGCCGCATGTCGCGGGGGGGGGGTCCCGATCGGACCCGCGGAAAGGCAGGGACGTACAGGTACGCCAATGTGCCTGTACGTGTCATTCTGCCGACGTAAATGTACATGCGGCGGTCGGGAAGTGGTTAACTCAATACAGGTTAGCTTTTATATTTAGTAGGAATTTTGTCAAATTTGCTATTCTTTTTTTTTTTTTCTTATCTGCTAATAATGGCCTGGATTCACAAAGCACTTGCGCTGACGTATCTCGAGATACGCCGCGTAAGTGCACATATGCGCCGTCGTATCTATGCGCCGGACTCGGAAACTAAGTTACGCCTGAAAATAGGCTTCATCCGACCGACGTAACTTGCCTACGCCGGCGTAGAGTGGGCGCATATTTACGCTGGACGTATTTGACGCTCCCATTGATTTTCTATTCACATATGCAAATGAGGGAGATACGCCGATTCATGAACGTACATCCGTCCGGCGCAGTGCGCATAAAGTCATACGTCCGGCGTAAAGTTATGCCCCATAAAGGAGGTGTAACTCAGCAGCATCCATGCAAAGGGCTGCACCAGGGAACACAAGCCGATGTAGTTTACGTAGGACGTGAATATGACTAGGCGTAGGTTACGTTCACGCCGTAGGCAGTGATCCGACGTATCTTAGGCAGTTGTTCCGACGTGATTGTGAGCATGCGCACTGAGATGCGCCCACGGGACGGCGCATGCGCAGTTGGTGATACGTATCTGTCTGGCGCTCGGCCCATCATTTGCATGGGGTCACGCCTCATTAGCATGGCTCACGCCCACTTCCACTTACGCCTGAGAAACCCAGCGCAGATTTGCTTTGTGAATTCAGTGCTTGCCTCTCTGCGCTGCGTCGGCGTAGCGTAAAGGAGATACGCTACGGCAGCATAAATATGCACCAGTGTCTGTGAATCCAGGCCAATGACTTTAGTGTATTTTTAGAAAAAAATTATGTTTTGATAATCATTTGCGCAAATATTATTGGGCCCTAAAAATCAGTAGCACCTTATTTTTATTCTCTTGGTCATGTGCTTTCAGAAAATATGTGGTTTGGGAGGTCTTTTACAAACTTTGAAAGCTGTAAGGGAAAAATAAAAAAGCAATGGAAAAATTTCAAAAATGGTCTGGCCAGCTGAGTTTAAAAGTGGAACGCAAGGCCTGGTAGCAAAAAGGTTAATCTTTGTCTTGCTTTATCTGTAACTGAAATGATGTTAAGGACAGTTTGTAGGGTGCTGATAACAAATATCCTGGCAAGAGAAGATATGACAGGAAAAAATGCAAAAACTGAATAGAAGCTAATTTGTGTACTAGTTTTAAAATAGAGCACTAACTAAACATAAGTACACCGTAAGCATTATTATTATTAATTGCATGCAGAGTTCTTTGGAGTGGACCATTCTTCCCTACAATTATGGGTTGAACAAGGTTAATTATATAGAGGCCTTATCTGCTCCTCGTAGAAAATACACATTATGTTTTTTCAGGTAAAAATAAATAAAAAATGCACATCTAAAGTAGGGTTTTTAAAGTGCATTTAATGCTGGCCATACATTATACAATTTTCGTATTCAATTTCCTTTAGATTTGGCTTCAACGTGGTGCAAAGAGCCTACCTGATTGCATACAAATTGAAAGTGTTTAGGTTTGACCTCATATTATGGTTTTGGTAAATTGTAAAAGAAAATTGTATAATATATTTTTAAAATTTTTAAAGAAAATTGTATAATGTATGGCTAGCCTAACCCCAAAAATATTTTTCAGTATGTTTGGCATCATGTTCCACTGTATACAGTTTTCTTAAAGTGATTTTTAAAGCGAAATAACCAAATAAAAAAGTGCTGCACTACTACACCCTGTTCCAAATTAGAATGCCAATTGTATTTTTCTCATTTACCTAAAAAATGATTGATGTAAACAGTCAGCATAATTTTCATGTTATCAACTATTAAGAGTACAATTCAAATTTTATTGAACAAACCTCCTAATAACAGTTTTTTTTTTTCAAAATAAAACACTTACAAATTATTATGCACAGTAGTCAGGAGTCAGGACGCCCACTAACACACAGCTCCTTTCTCTATCTGCAACGTAGAGTGTCCTGACTCTCCTGTAGTCCAAGGGAGGGGGGGAGGACGACACTCCACACCAGGGAGAAAGCCTTGCATTACTGTGTGGAGTTACAGACAGAAGAACAGGAAGTGAGGATTTCTCAGAAGAAATAAGGACATTTAAAAGCAAAATCAAAGGATGAGGTAAGTGAAGGAGGACTGCAGTGAGGCAAAGGAAGCTTTTTAGGAAAAGAAAAAAAAATTACAACCCCTTTAAGTGGTTAAACCTAAAGAGTTGTAGATTACAAGTTAAAGGAGCATCTGACCGACTGACTGTGCAGTTTCTCTGATTTGTAGATTACCAACTAGACAAGTATCTGACTGACTCAATGCAGCTTCTCTATACAACTACTGAAATAAGAAATCTGTAGCTTGTGAAATAAATAGTTTTAGATGGGCAATAACGTCCTGCAAGTGCACCGCTCCAGTGTGAAAGCACTCTGGCTTTCACACTGGGGCTGCAGGGGAGGCGTTTCCCCTCCTTGTACTTTAAAGCGGTGGTTCACCCTCACTGGCTTGATTTTACCATCGAGACAGGCATTGTAGCGCGAGCTACAGTTTGCCTGTCCCGATTTTTTTAACCCCGGACTCACCTTGTAATCGGACATCGTAGATTTCGGCTCCCGCGGGGAATGGGCGTGCCTATGGAGAGGGAGGATGATTGACGGCCGGCCCTGGCACGTCACTCTCCCCGAAGACAGCCGGAGTAGGTCTCGGCTCTTCACGGCGCCTGCGCACAGGCTATGCGCAGGCGTCGTGAAGAGCCAAGTCTATTTCGGCTATTTCCGGAGAAGCGTGACGCGCCAGAGCCGGCCGTCAATCATCCTCCGTCTCCATAGGCACGCCCATTCCCCGGTATCTTCGATCTACGCGTACAAGGTGAGTACGGGGGTAAAAAATTCGGGACAGGCATACTGTAGCTCGCGCTACAATGCCTGATTTTATGGTAAAAGAAAAAAAAAAATTTTTTTCGTTGATAGGGTGAACCCCCGCTTTAAAGCTGAATCCCAGGAAGTGCAGCTAGCTATTTGTGAAGATATATAATAGAATAATGCAAATAACTTATTTTTTTTGTTTGTTTTCCTTTACCTCTGAGCAGCAATCTTGTGTACATAAGCTGACCATGCCAGCACAAATCTGCTTCTGCACATGACGTGGTCAGATTGCGAAAGGGCAGAATGGGAACTGGCAGGGTTGTATTTGACATAAAACAAAGAAGAAAAAAAAGGCTACATTTACAAACCTCGATATGAATATGCAGACACATGTATGAACTATTAATCTATAGGGTGAAATACACTTTACAGTAAATGTGCTTTTTTGGTTGTGTGACCTTTTTTCAGCAGGAATTCACATATTAAGATAGGCTTCCGCTATGTGACATATCCGTAAACCGTTCTTGATTCTTGCACTGATAGGTTGGTAATTGTAAAATCTTAATAGTGCCGTTCTGGACACAGGCTGGGTATTCAGATAGGTAGATTCAGGTAGAGTTAGGCCGACTTATCAGTAGATAAGTCGACCTAACTCAGAATCTACGCCGACTTATGTTTAAGCATATGCTCAAACAGAGATATGCTTAAACATATCTAAGATACGACGGCTTGCGCCGTCCTATCTTAAATTGCAATATTTTGGATGACCGCTAGGCTTCCATTGCGGTCGGCATAGAATATGTAAATGAGTTGATACGCCGATTCACGTACGTACGCCCACCCGCCGCAGTCGATTTACGCCGTTTCCGTAAGGCATTAGCAGGCCTAAAGTTATTCCACCTATTAGTATGGCCGCTGTTCCCGCCGCGAGATTCCAATTTTTTACGTTGTTTGCGTAAGTCGTCCGCGAATCGGGATTTACGTCGTTTACGTCCACGTCAAAATCGATGGCCCGTACGGCGTACTTAGCCGCAACGCACACTGGGAAATGTAGGCGCCCGGCGCATGCGCAGTAACAAAAAAACGTCAAAAACGTAAGGTCAAGCCTTATTAGCATTAAACACGCCCCCCTTCCACACATTTGAATTAAGCGCCCTTATGCCCGCCCGCTTTAGGCTACGCTGCCGTATATTAGCAGGCAAGTATATTGAGAATCATTACTAGCCTAGCTAATTTACGGCGGCGTAGCCTAAACAGGCTAAGCTACGCCGCTGTAACTTTAATCCAATGTACCTGAATCTACCTAATAGACTCTGGGTTATAGGATATATTGGACACATCCCCCTCCGCAGTACCCCTTTAACCCTACTCTACTCCATGGAACCTCAGTTTGTTGCTATTGTCTTGTATGAGATGGACCACTTTTTCCATATGGAGAAGTTTCTGTGCTTAAAATGGTTTGTAAACCCAAAATACAATCTGTTGCATCGAACCTAGCATTAAATGTGACGGCTGCATTGTTTTTTGTTTTTTTTAGGCCTTTCCCTCTGTTTTAACCTAGCGATATAGCCAGTAACATCTCCTGTAATAGAGTGCCTCCACTCTGGACAAAAGAGCATAGGGGAGACGGCAGCATTGTCAGCTTGGGGGGAGGGTAGTGTTAAACGGACAAGCCGATTTAACTACACTAATTCCAATCTCCAGCTTACACTTTATAATCAGATTTAAAGCACCTGTTAGCAGCTCTGCCAATGTTAAATGGTTTGTCTCATCCCTGTAAACTTCTATATATGGAAGTTCTTTTGAAAAAACAGACTTACTGTCTGGATGCTAGGAGTAATGCCGCGTACAAACCATCATATTATGTGATGAAAAAAACTGACGTTTTTAAAAACGTCAATTAAAATGACCGTGTGTGGGGAAAACGTTGTTTTATGTCTTGTGAAAAACGACAAAAAAAAAAATTTGAAGCATGCTCAGAAGCAAGTTATGAAGCGAGCTTTAATGGAAAAGAGTGCTGAACGTAACCGCGCCTTGCTAGAGCATTTTGAATAAACGATGGTGTGTAGGCAACGTCGTTTTTGAAAATGAAGTTTCAAAAACATCATTTTTTTTCTTCACAACAAATTTCGTTTTTTTTCATAAAAAAAAAAACGACCGTCTGTACGCGGCATTAGGCTTTGTCTAAAACACGATGGTATCTTTTGTATTCTGCTATTGCTGTTGTGCAAGAATAAAGATTATTGATAAAGAAGCTATTGATTTGCCGGCTCATGCCTATTATGGATCTACAGTGAACGTTACAGCCAGGCACCGACACCTCTGATTACATATTCTTTAGATACAGCGGTAGAGCTTGGGTGCGTTCTTTTTGTGTTTTTGCCTTTTATTGGCCGGATCACCAGATTAAAATAGAAGACAGCGAAAAAAAGGAAACTAATGCAGCCATCACATCTAAAGCAAGATACACACTTTTTACAATGTTTCTTTTACATTTTTTCCTTTAGATTTACCATTACCATGTAATATGAGGTCAAACCTTAAAGGAGTTGTAAAGGCAGTAGGTTTTTTATCATAATGCATTACGTCAAAAAAACCTTCTGTGTGTAGCAGCACCCCCCCCCCCCCCCTAATTACCTGCCTCAGCCCCTTCTCTCTCCAGCGATGTCCACGATCCCCTCCACCATCCAGGACACTCCTCCTGATTGTCTGAGACAGAGCAGCGGGGCTATTGGCTGCCGCGGCTGTCAATCAAAGTCAGTCAGCCAATCAGGGCAGAGAGGGGATGGGGCCAGGCTCTATGTCTGAATGGATACACGGAGCTCCAACTAAGCTTGGGTGCACACTGTAGCAAGCTGCTGAGGGGCACTCAGAAGGGGAGGGGCTAAGGAGCAGCGAAGAGGGACCCGAGAAGAGGAGCAAACAGGCTGCTCTTTACAAAACCAACTGCTCAGAGGAGGTAAGTAGAACATGTTGTTAGACCCCTTTCACACTTTCACTTTTGAAGTGTGTTTTGAGCGCTAAATATAGCGCCTAAAAAACGCCTCCCCTGCAGCCCCAGTGTGAAAGCCCAAGTGCTTTTACACTGGAGCGGTGCACTTGCAGGACGTAAGAAAAAGTCCTGCAAGCAGCATCTCTGGAGCGGGGTGTATACATCGCTTCTACATCGCTCCTGCCCATTGAAATTAAAAGGCACTGCTGCCGAAGCGCCTGCAAAGCGCTTCGGCAGCAGTGCATTTAACCCTTTCTTCGACTGCTAGCGGGGGTTAAAAGCTACCCAATAGCAGACGAAAAGCGCTGCTAAAACAATGCTTTACCTCTAACGCGGAGCGTTGCCAGTGTGAAAGGGGTCTTAGAATCACTTTTAAGAGTTTCAATTTGTATGCAATCAGGCAGGCCCTTACACTACATGGTTTTGATAAAAGAAAATCGGACAACAGTTGTATAGTGTGTATGGGGTCTAAGAATCGGTAAGCTGCAATATAATAAATGTGTACTTTTGGGTTTAATACTGCTTTAACTAGTTCCTATTTTTGTCAAATTCTTAAAAGAACCTCTTTATTGCCTTCTACTATACCAAGAAAAGCAGTGCAGCTGGATCAGTGCAACTTCAGTATAACCTTGGGAACTGTACCCAAACCCCACGCTGGGCATAGCTTGCAATGTTTCTTCCGACACTGGATCCTGCTTGGGCACTCGCGTCAGCATTTAGTGCAGCACTTGCAGTTAGCCGCAGGGTGCTATATCCATCCAGGGCATATGGTCCTAAAGACAATGGACCCTAAAGACAATGAATACATTGTGGGGAATGTCCACCATAATGGGTGAAGCCTGGACCCATACAGGGACCAGCACTGTGTTTCGCTACTAAAATATAAGCGATCAGTTCACCGGTAATTAACTGCTTGCCGACCAGCCGCCGTACGGCGGCAGGTCGGCTCTGCTGGGCGAGATCACGTAGCTATACGTCACCTCGCCGAGCAGCCAATAGGGGCGCGCGCCCCTGATGCCGACGTGCGTGCCCGGCGGTCGCGATCACCGCCGGGCACCTGCGATCGCTCGTTACAGAGCGAGAACCCGGGAGCTGTGTGTGTGGGGAAATTACCTATCGTCTGTTTATACAATGTATGAACAGCGATTTGTCATTTCCCCATGTCAGTCCACCCCCCCCCCTTCAGTTAGAACACACCCAGGGAACATGATTAACCCCTTCCTCGCCCCCTAGTGTTAACCCCTTCACCGCCAGTGGCATTTTTATAGTAATCAATGCATTTTTATAGCACTGATCGCTATAAAAATGCCAATGGTCCCAAAAATGTGTCAAAAGTGTCCGCCATAATGTTGCAGTACCGATAAAAATCGCTGATCACCACCATTACTGGTAAAAAAAAATATTAAGAAAAATGCCATAAAACTATCTCCTGTTTTGTAAACGCTATAACTTTTGAGCAAACCAATCAATAAACGCTTATTGCTATTTTTTTTTAACGAAAAATATGTAGATGAATACGTATCGGCCTAAACTGAGGAAAAATAAATGTTTTTTTTATATATTTTTGGGGGATATTTATTATAGCAAAAAGTAAAAAATATTATTTTTTTTCAAAATTGTCGCTCTATTTTTGTTTATAGCGCAAAAACTAAAAACCGCAGAGGTGATCAAATATCACCAAAAGAAAGCTCTATTTGTGGGGAAAAAAGGACGCCAATTATGTTTGAGAGCCACGTCGCACGACCGCACAATTGTCAGTTAAAGCGACGCAGTGCCGAATCGCAAAAAGTGGCCTGGTCTTTGACCAGCAATATGGTCCGGGGGTTAAGTGGTTAAAGGGGTTGTAAAGGAAAACATTTTTTTTATAATAAGCATCCTTTACCTGCAGACATTCCTCTTTTGACTTCCTCATTGTTAGTTTTTGCTCAGAAGTTGCTCTATTTCTTCTCTGTTGTGTTCACTTCCTAGAAGTTCCGAGAAGCAAATGCAAACACATGTAAACTCAAGTTTTCAAAGGCAAAAAACGGCGTTTAAAACGCCCGTTTTTGCCGCGAATTTCGCTGTGTTTAGCAGCGTTTTACCGCGTTTGCGGCTATCAGCGTTCATAACAAAGACATTGTAGACCCTCCCAAAGCTTTGAAACGCAAAAACGTTTGCGTCTGAACCCAAAATTTTGCGTCTGAAAAAACGAGCCTAAACCCAACTGCTTTAAAACGCAAAAAAAACGTGAATGTGTGCATGGACACATAGGATAACATTAAATGTGTTCAGGGGCAGTTGAAAAAAATGCCCAAATGCCTCAGAACTCGAGTTTACCAGCGTCTCGTGTGCATGGGGCCTTACTCACCACCGTGATGGGAGACTTTACTGCGGTGGTCAGTGACGTGCTCGCCCCCTCCTGGGAAGTACATCTGTGCGGCAGGACGCTCTCTACATGTTAGAGACTTCAAGGAGGTGTAAATTACTGGGCGTGCCGCAATGCATACTGGGAAATGTAGTTCTTACATGAACGAGCGCTGCAAACCGGGAAGTAAATGAGAGAACAGAAACTAGAACGCCGGAGGTGATATAGATGAAGGAATTTAATAGGTATTTGCTTGTTTTTTAACAGAATCATTACACTATTCTGTCTGTCTACCTTGCAGTCATTAATTTTAGGCAAAAAATGTTTTTCCTTTACAACTCCTTTAAAGTAAGGCTACTGTCTGTTAAGTCTCCAAAACAGGACGTGAATGAAAATCTTCCCACAGGGTAAAAAAAAAAAAAAGTTTTGCCTTTTAGATATACTTTAACCGTTTTTGCTGCCAGAGCAGTTTTTGCGCTTTTTGCACATGTTTACATTTTATCAAAGCGGATCCCTTAAAGAATAAAATGGCTGTTACAAAATATTGGTGCGGTTTAGGAAGCACAGAATTTTAGTAAAAATAAGTTATGTTTAGGGATACCCCGACAAATGCCAGCGGGAACCTCCTCACTGCAGTGCCCCGACAAAGGACCGCCCAGTGGTGCACAGGCATTGAACCAGAGCCTTGGGAAAAACAGCACAGCACCAGGGGAATACCACTTCCTGGATACGCCAGGAGACAACGGATGATGTAATGTCCGGCATAGAAACGATGTCCCTATACGCATAATAAACAGCTACACACTGAGCAAAGGTTGATGGGAAAATATCATATATAAAAATGTTCCTAAAAATTGTATAAAACATTTGTTTCAATGAATAAAGAAATGAATAAAAATAAATAAAATTATTAAATAAAAATGATTGGTGTTTTCCACAAAAGGTATTTCCCCAATAATTACCAATTATGAATATTTCTGAGCCCAGGGGTGCATAAATGCCAACCCTCAAATAGAATCTATAAAAATTATATCTATAAATTATACTGTATCTATAATATATATATTATATAAAAAAAAAATTGACAAACGGACCTGTCCGCCCATGTGAAAAGGGCCTAAGAATGATACTACTTTTTAACACAAAAAATAATGGCCTAAATTTAGATATTTCTTTCCTTACCCATTATACTAGTTTTATGACCCCCTCAGCTGATGGAAGTTAGGTGAACACTGTACTTGTTTTGTTTTTTCTTGTTCTGTTTTTAAAGGCGTACACTATACAATGTGCATGTGTAGCAGATATGTACTGCATATGTTTATCATTTTGCCCTGACGGCTGGTTCACACTACAAAAATGCACTCCAGATCCGTTCCGGATGCATTTCAGATGCTTTTTTTCCTTCCTTTTTCCTGTTTTTTTTTTCACTGTACATGTGCATTCCGGTGCGTTTTGTATGCATGTTACTGCGTTTCAGTACAGAAAATGTGGCACGTTCTACTTTTTATTTTCTGGAACTGGAAAGCTCTTGAACTGACTATTGTGGGATATGCCATTGGGAACCATATAACCTACTCTCCATGCATTTTTGATGCAGAAAAAAAAGCACTGGACTGCATGTGTTGTGAACTGGCTCTTACATTGTTTTCAGTAACCATTCCACATTGTATCAGATCTGAGATGCATATATGTGTAATCAGTATTATAGCGGCTTCAATGGACAGGCTGGAAAATTGTAACGTTTAGTGCAAACCTGTACTATCATACATATGGTATATCACATGATGTCAAGAGCATCAGTAGTTAAAAGATTGGCAATTGTTTATATATAGTTGGTGTTACATGATGACAGGTATAGTAGGCAGGGTTACTGAGTTTCTTAAAGAAAATCAATACTGTTAAATAATCCATGTTTTATTTCCATTGAACTCAAATCTTATCATAACTTTAGAAGACCAGATCTTTATGCTGTCCTTGCTTCTATCAACGGACTGTTACATAGAAATGCATCACAAACTTGTACAGCCTAATCTTTGGTTGCATGTATACCTTTAAACTGAATCACATGTCATGGGGGATGACATGGCTTTCTATGGAGGTCGTTTGTGCATTCCAAACGGGTCCGGTGCATGTTTGATGCAATGCAGTGCGTTTTTGAGCCCCATAAGATGGGTACATGATTGAAACTTATCCTGTGTATTTACTTGACCTTGCAGACTGCCTGAAGAATCAATGCAAGAGCCACCTGCTTTGACAACCAAAATGTTCAGGTACACTGTTTGCCAATCTCTGTTGGTGTTTTACATCCAGCTCCATACCTGCAATGGCCACTGGAAGGTTGAGGGGAGCGGATCATAGAAGTTCATTGTTTTACTTACACTTCAAGTCGGGTTGCACCGATACATTTGCACAAGTACTTGTACCCGTGAAAATTCTCCGATGCTTGATCCATTACCTGGGCAGTCAGGGATGACCATTGAGGCGGTGGAGGGAGCTACAAGCACAGATCTCCCTGTATAGATTTTAATAAAGCAGCTGACAGCCACTTCTGCCGCCCCCCACCCCCTCGGCTGTCAGCTGCTTTATTTAAATCTATACATAGAGATGAGTGCTTGTCACTCCCCCCAACGCCACACCGATCATCCCTGACTGTCCCCTGTGTCCTCCTCCGTGCTGCTCCAGTCTTCCTCTGTGTACCCCTCTGGTCCTGCTTTGTGCTCCTCCTCCATGCTGCTCTGGTCCCCCTCTGTGCTCCTCCTGCCGTTCCTCCTCTGTGCTCCTCCTTCGGTCCTCCTCTGTGCTCTTCCTCCGGTCCTCCTCTGGGCTCTGTGCTCCTACTCTGGTCCCCCCCTGTCACAGATCTGTCCGGATGGAGAGTGGAGGAAGAATCCAGTAAATCTGACACTTACAGGCTCCTTCCTTTTATGAATGGACAGAGTTTATGTTCACTGACTCTGTGCATTCATAACTGAGCATCGTAAACGATGCTTCAGTTTATGAATGGAGAGGAGCCTCTGTCTCCTGTCCATTCATCTTCAGTGCAGCTGAGACTGCAGAGAAAAGGATGGGGAATCTCTATCCCCAGTCTCTTACCCTGTCTCATAGGGGAGATGTCAGGGGTCTGTTTAGACCCCTGATATCTCACAAAAGCCACCCCCCCCCCCCCAACAGGGTTGATTAAAAAAAAAAAAAGGAAAGATTTTAATAAATATTTAAAAGTAGAATTGTAAAAATAATATAAAAGAAAAGAAACACTGACACCGTCCACTTTTTCAAGTGTCAACGGGGGGAAAAAAGCACCTAGATAGTATCAAAAATGCATCAAAAGCTCATCTAAACATGCATGCAAAAACACATCCCGAACATTGAAATTGTAGTGTGAACCAGCCCTAAGATCAGAGGGCGAAGCAGGCTGGATGTGTATGCTGTCTGAAAGTGTACCAACGTAAATCTTGAGGTACAACTACTAATCATGTAATTATTTAAATGGAGCTCTGGAATCTCTGTCTCAGTACTGAGTCCTGCAATGTTAACTGTGGTACTTGGTGCAGAAGCTAGAAAGGCATGACTGATTACGATAATCTGAAAGATGCAGTGCATCTATCCAGCAACCTGTACTTCTTCTGTCCTTAACAGTCAGCGGGACCAGAATGCTGCATGAATGGTGCCACATAATAGTCCATTATTCCCTGCAAAATTCTGCTGTAGGGGGAATTTACGAAGACTGCAGCAACTGTGCAATTTTTAAAGCTTAACCACTTAAGGACCAGACCAATATGCTGCTAAATGACCCAAGGGGTTTTTACAATTCCGCACTGCGTCGCTTTAACAGACAATTGCGCGGTCGTGCGACGTGGCTCCCAAACAAAATTGGCGTCCTTTTTTCCCCACAAATAGAGCTTTCTTTTGGTGGTATTTGATCACCTCTGCGGTTTTTATTTTTTGCGCTATAAACAAAAAGAAAGCGACAATTTTGAAAAAAAATCAATATTTTTTACTTTTTGCTATAATAAATATCCCCCAAAAACATATCTAAAAACATTTTTTTTCCTCAGTTTAGGCCGATACGTATTATACCTATTTTTGGTAAAAAAAAAACGCAATAAGCGTTTATCGATTGGTTTGCGCAAAATTTATAGCGTTTACAAAATAGGGGATAGTTTTTATTTTTTTTACTACTAATGGCGGCGATCAGCGATTTTTCATGACTGCGACATTATGGCGGACACTTCGGACAATTTTGACACATTTTTGGGACCATTGTCATTTTCACAGCAAAAAATGCATTTAAATTGCATTGTTTATTGTAAAAATAACAGTTGCAGTTTGGGAGTTAACCACAGGGGGCGCTGTAGGAGTTAGGGTTCACCTAGTGTGTGTTTACAACTGTAGGGGGGTGTGGCTGTAGGACTGACGTCATCGATCGAGTCTCCCTATAAAAGGCATCACTCGATCGATGCAGCCGCCACAGTGAAGCACGGGGAAGCCGTGTTTACATACGGCTCTCCCCGTTCTTCAGCTCCGGGGAGCGATCGCGACGGAGCGGCTATAAGCGAATAGCCGCGCCGCCATCCCGGATCGCTCCTGAAGCCACGGGGACCGCCGCAAGTACGGGGGGGGGACCCCATCGGACCCACGTCTAGGCAGGCACGTACAGGTACGTGGATGTGCCTGTCTGTGCCATTCTGCCGACGTAAATGTACATGCGGCGGTCCGGAAGTGGTTAAGGGCCCTTTCACACTGTTATGTAGCAAAATCGATTTTGCTGTGTTCCATATGCATGTTCTGCGTGTTTCTGGTGCGTTTTTGGGTTGCCTGCACCTGTGGAAAATCGACATGTGACTTGAAAAATTACTTTGCGGCGCCGCTCCAATTTCCTAAAGTAGTTTCTGTACTACTTTTGCCAACTTCGGGGGCGATTTCAATAGACATCTGTGCAGGAACCCACACAGATGTCTCTGAAATCGCTTCCGAAGGCGGACTGATATGCGCGTATGAAATTGTGCAAATTCAGCTGAACACTCACGATTTCTAACCAGGTGTGAACCAGGGCTCAGTCTACAGCAGGGGTCTTGAATTAAAATTCAAGGAGGTCCGGTCACTAAAAATTTTTTTGGGTCGAGGTCCGAATCTCAAGTCCCCATTTGTCCCCATCACGGTGCCCCATTACATCAGGCGTCCCCATCACGGTGCCCCATTACATCAGGCGTCCCCATCACAGTGCCCCTTTACATCAGGCGTCCCCATCACAGTGCCCCTTTACATCAGGCGTCCCCATCACGGTGCCCCATTACATCAGGCGTCCCCATCACGGTGCCCCATTACATCAGGCGTCCCCATCACAGTGCCCCTTTACATCAGGCATCCCCATCACAGTGCCCCTTTACATCAGGCGTCCCCATCACAGTGCCCCATTACATCAGGGGTCCCCATCACAGTGCCCCTTTACATCAGGCGTCCCCATCACAGTGCCCCATTACATCAGGGGTCCCCATCACAGTGCCCCTTTACATCAGGGGTCCCCATCACAGTGCCCCTTTACATCAGGTGTCCCCATCACAGTGCCCCTTTACATCAGGGATCCCCATCACGGTGCTAATTTACATCAGGCATTCCCGTCAGAATGCCTCCTTACATCAGATGCCCCATCAGAGTCCCCCTTAACATAAAATAAGGGTCACCCTGATAGGCACATTTTATGTTAAGGGAAACGCTAATGGGCACATTTTATGTTAAGGGGCACCCTGATGGACACATTTTATATTAGGAGCACTCTGATGGGCACAACAAAACGTGCCCCTTAATTCAAAATGTGCCCATCAGTGTTGCTCATAAAATATGCCCATCAGCGTGACCCTTAACATAAAATAAGGGTCACGCTGATGGGCACCTGTTATTTTAAGGGGCACTCTGATGGGCACATTTTATTTTAAGGGGCATGCTAATGGGTATATTTTTAATGTGCACACTGGTGGGCACATTTTATGTTAAGGGACACTCTAATGGGCACAACAAAATGTGTCCATCGGTGTGCCCCTTAACAAAATATGCCTATCAGTGTGCACATTAAAAATATACCCTTCAGTGTGCCCCTTAAAATAAAATTTGTCCATCAGAGTGCCCCTTTAAAAAAAAAAAATTGTCCATCAGAGCGCCCCTTAACATAAAAAAAATATGCCCAGCAGTAAATACCAGCTAACATGTGGCCCACATACCTTGGATGAGGGCACAACAGAAGGGGCAGAAGCTGCAAGATAAGGAGACAGGACCCGGGAACCGCGAGTAGCAGGGGGCGGGTCGCACCCGTGACGTCACGCCCCTACTAGCAAGAAGAGTCAGGACCAATTGTCTCGTCAGAACACCGGGAATCGCAAGCAGCAGGGGGGCGGGTCGCACACGTGATGTCACGCCCCTACTTGCGGCTATGCAAGCTTTTCATCTCAGACCTGAGGTGAGGAGCGGGGAGCCGGCGCACGCACGCACACACGTAGCGTCACTGGGGGAAACTCTCAGTCCCAGCAAACAAACAGCTGCGGACATTAATGATTATACTGGCGGTCCGGGCAGAAGCGGCACTCGGTCCGGACTCGGACCGCGGGCCGCCATTTAGTGACGGCTGGTCTACAGGAAGGACTGATATTTTATAAATGCGTGATCAAAAGAAACCTTAGGCCTCGTACAGACGACCGGATCTATCCGCTGGGATTGATTCGCGGATTAGTTCCAGCAGATAGATCCGGTCGTGTGTACGGCCTAGCGGACTTTTCCCCGCGGATTAAAATCCGGCCGACGGATTTCAAGCGGATAAAAATTTCTTAGCATGCTAAGAAATCTATCCGCTTGAATCCTGTCCAGCGGACTGATCCGGTCGTCTGTACAGACTCACCGGATCAGTCCGTCCGCTCCCCTCCCTCGCATGCGTAGTAATGATTCGACGCATGCGTGGAAGTATTTACCTTCCTGCGTCGTGCACATCGCCGCGTCATCGTCGCGGCGCGTCACGTCACCGCGGATGTATTTTGCGCGGATTTCGATCTGATGGTGTGTACAGCTATCAGATCCAAATCCACCAGAGGATTTATCCGCTGGAAACGGTCCGGCGGACCGTTTCCAGCGGATATCCTCTGGTGTGTACGGGGCCTCAGGGTGTTCATTTTATGATGAATTTTAGCAATGCAATAAGCTGTGAAATTATAAAGTGCCTCTCATTTCAGCGTTTTCACTAAAAATCTTATGTGTACTGCACACACCAGCCTGTGTATGAAATTTTGTACCAAACCGTTTATATTCTACTGAAAAGACCAGAAATGCTAAAACAAAGTCTGCATAACAATAAGATGTATGAAATGAATGCAGTTGTGCAGTGCACAGTATGTTTAATATAAGGCTCCATTCACAACATGACGTTCCGTTTTGCGGGCAGAATCGCCACGGTTCTGCACACGATTCGGAAACGCTGCAAATGGCAGGATGCCCTTGCGATCCCTGTTACTTTGGCACCAAATCGCTGCAATTGTCGCCCGACGAATCGCGGTAAAATCGCACAAAGAGAATCTGTATTTTGCACAATCCTGTGCAGAATTTCCATCTCTTAGTTTCTATAAATCTACAGTAAAGCCAAGTCATGGTGTCATTGTATTTGCCTACAACGGGTGACCTTTGAAACAAAACGAACAAAACTGTTAAAAGGTAGGCAAATAAAAACTCTTTTAAAGATCACAATCCTTAAGTTTAATGACAAAATGTTTATTGACAGCATGGTTTACTGCCTGTGGAACGCCAGTCCAGGCATGTGAGTTCGATTTGCTTGCAGAATCTTCCTATACAGCTTAAAAATATTTTACTGATACAAAGCACTGGATGCTGCAATACCAGTGCAACACCTGTGAAATCCTGACAGCTCCACAAAATTTCTACAACCTGAGAAATATAAAGCCATTTATATTATTTATGCACCAGTGAAAGATTTGCTTTTAAGAGGGTGTTATATAATACTATTATGCTTGGTTTACCAATCTTTAAAGAGGTTTTCCCAGAATTGATTACTCTGTAGGCCGCCCTGTTTTTGGCTTGGACTTACCGCTGAAACAGGTCAGTGTAGTGAATTTTCAGTAAATACTTGGTAATTAAACCCTGCAAATATACATTTGACGTCCAAGGGTCAGGCCTGCAAATTCTGGGAATGCTGGCAAATATAATGAAAGGCATCATTCTGTGGTCTGCAAAGGAGACAAATGGGAAAAATATAAATATGCAGTATCTCACAAAAGTGAGTACACCCCTCACATTTCTGTAAATATTTGAATATGTCTTTTCATGTGACAACACTGAAGAAATTACACTTTGCTACAATGTAAAGTAGTGAATGTTCAGCTTGTAGAACAGTGTAAATTTGCTGTCCCCTCAAAATAACTCAACACACGGCCATTAGGCCCCTTTCACATGTGCGGACCGTATGTCCGCATTTTCATCCATCTGCTTGCGGATGAAAACAGGACATACATTGGTTCCTATGTGATTGCGCTGAGACCCGTAATCACCCGCCTCCGGCAAAGCTCTGATTTTGCAGACGGAAGAAAATCCTATTTTTTCTTCCGTCTGCGGATCGGATCGGATGAACACGGACACACGGTCCGTGTTCATCCGATCCCCCCATAGGGGAGAGCGGAGGAAAGACAGGGCGGTCCCTGCACAGTGTGCGGGGACCGCCCTGTCAGCCGACGGCTCAGCTGGGATTTTACGGAGGATCCCCGCTGAGCTGACGGACATACGGCTCAGTGCTCAGCCCATATGCCACACACTGCATCAAACTGGTTTGCATGGCTGACGTCTTAGAAGGCAGCATCTTCTAAGGATGATGCACAAGAAAGCCCGCAAACAGTTTGCTGAAGACAAGCAGACTAAGGACATGGATTACTGGGACCATGTTCTGTGGTCTGATGAGACCAAGATAAACTTATTTGGTTTAGATGATGTCAAGCTTATGTGACGGCAACCAGGTGAGGAGTACAAACACAAGTGTGTCTTGCCTACCGTCAAACATGGTGGTGGGATTGTCATGGTCTGGGGCTGCATGAGTGCTGCCGGCACTGGGGAGCTACAGTTCATTGAGGGAACCATGAATGCCAAAATGTACTGTGCCATACTGAAGCAGAGCATGATCCTCTCCCTCCGGAGACTGGACTGCAGGGCAGTATTCCAACATAACTACCCCAAACACACCCCCAAGAAGCCACTGCCTTGCTAAAGAAGCTGAGGGTAAAGGTGATAGACTAGCCAAGTATGTCTCCAGACCTAAACCCCATTGAGCATCTGTGAGGCACGCTTGGAGTTAGATTTACATTTGTGTTAGATCGTTTGCAGTCTACTGGGATTTCGTTAAAAGACACAGGGAGAACTGGTTTGTTTTCATGATTTATACATGGCTAATCAAGACTGTGTCCATATTGATGATGATGAGTGACAGCAAAGAGTTTATTAACAAAAAGGCTGTCGAATCTAGTACAAACTTAATAAAACATTTTGTGAAGGAACTTGATATGCACAGCAGGTATACATTCTAAGAACTGCATGCTATATGTTCCAGCACATGCTTTATCTAGTCATTCTAATGGGCTTTTTCCCAGTTATCAGTTTTTAGGTTGATTTGTGTACACATGCTGATTTCCACAGAAAAATCAATTTAGTACATTTTCTTGCATGTGTTACAGCACCATTTAATGGACTTACATCATGCTTTTTTTTTTTTTTTCTATTACTCTAAATAAATTTTTTATTAATTATGCCTTTACGGTTGTAATTACATCATTGTTTTATAACTTTCTAAAGTAAAATTTTGGTCTCACCACTCCAAATGATTTTGATCTAGGTGTTTTGAGACTTTTCTAGGTGCTGTGTGGTAAATTGAAAGTACAGCACTGTCCTCACCAGGGCTAGTTCTTCACTAGCCTTTGATTTCCCAGCGACAGCATCCCAATTATCGGCAGCTGGCTGTGCTGCTTTCAGATTCACAGCCGGCTGCCCACTGCGCGTGCACGAGCCGCTCTGCGTGTTGTGAATGTCCAACAGTCTTCTGCCACTTGTCACGTGTCCCAGGAGACTGGTGGAACGGGACGTGGGAGAGAGTACCTGTCAAAACTAGGTACCTTCTGATATCGGAGAGCCGGTCCAAGCTCTGAAAAGATCCTGACCGTATGGCCGGAATGCACTCAGATGCCTAGACGGGCAGCGAGCCCCTCAAATATTTCAGATTTCATTGGAACTTGTAAAAGGATATCACATCACTTGTGCACCTTGACCATTTTACAGAAGTTGATGGGATGATTAGACCAGCTGTCCTGCTTCTCCCCATTCTAAAATTCCTTCATTGAGCATTTCTGTGTCCAGTTCTTAAACCTTTTATTTTGTTTGGATATTTCTTATAGATGCCTTTTCCTGAAGGTGGAGATGAAATATTTGTTGTGAAAAACTCCCATGTTTTCAATTTTAAGGTTCTTCCTGCTGGTGAGCATTTAAACTGGTGGTTGACCATTTGAGTAGGTAAACAAGATCTTTACAAAGGTAACTAGAATATTAAGTCTCAGTCGAGGCAGGTGAGAGGAGTTCAGAGGAAAAAGTTTCAGCCGAAAAGTCTGTAACTGAAGCAACAAATCAACAGTAAAGAGAGGCAGAGGTTCAACAACTGTGTTATAACGGAATAACGGGGTATTGAAGTACAGGAGCAATCGTATATAGAGGGTAATTTATAAGTGAATGTTTTTTCTGTAAAGTCTGTGATCCTGATATCAAACAGCAAAGGTGCAGCGCTACTACCTCCCCTTTTATCCTCCATGGCTGGAATTACCGGTGCTCAGGTGTGGAGTGCTAAGCGCCACCAACAGAAAAAGTACAGAAGAAGAGTCGGCACCACAGTGGCGTAAACAGCACAGAGTCATCGTTCAGCTTAAAAGTGCCATTTAAACCGCTTTACAATAAAACTTCAAGAAAGTCTGTAATTGACTGTGGTGCCGGTTTTTCTTCTATACTAGATGCTAATATACTTTAAAGACTAGCAACAGTGCTATTTCCTGGCGAGCTCTGCACATGTGGGTTGCGAACGCTCCTGAGCTTAGCCTTAAAGGGGCCGTAAAGTTTCGTTGGGAGACTTGTTTACGTTGTTCCCACAAAACAGAATGTTTGGTTTACTATGCAGCAAGCCGCATGTAGCTAGCTTTTTCAAAAAGAATAAAGCGGTATTTAACCCAAGAGTAAAAAAAAATTATATTGCAGCTTACCAAATCTTATATGTGATGGCTGCATTAGTTTAATTATTTAAGCTTTTTTCCCCCTTATTTAAATCTGGTGATGCAGCCAGTAAGTCTGTTATTTTTCAGCAGAACAAGCTCTCCTTCTCCACTTTGCAGCAGACCATTTTAAATTAGCTTTGGCCCAGAGAAGACAATGGTGTTTTTGGATAACACGAACAAGCGATTTTTTTTCCCCTGATTTTAAGTGGAAAAAAGTGTGTGTTATATGCCAATAAACACAGTACTTAGTTGAAAAATGTTCTTTCAGCCCTTCTTTGTTGATACCACTTAATTTTCTAACTTTGTTGTTGCCCTGTCCCAATTTTTGTGAGCCTTGTTGCTGCCATCAATTTCAAATTTACCTTTAGTCTATCTTAAAATGCCACATTTTCTCAGTTTAAACATTTGATATGTTTTCTACTTTCTATTGTGAATAAAATATAGGGTTATGAGAATCATTGTATTCTGTTTTTATGTAGATTTTACACAATGTCCAAACTTTTCAGGAATTTCCATTGTACATGAACATATCATCATATAAGCAACAGTAATGAGATGTCAGCAAGTTCATGTGGGTGATAGAAAACTAGGGCTGTACATTTTGTTACATGTAATTATAGGTTTCACCTGTTCAATAATCAATATCCGTTAGCCAAGATACTACATCAGCATCACTAGATCAGCAATTATTGTCCAAAGGTAACGGGATGTTTTTTTTCTGATCACCATTAGTGAAAGTTTAGTTTACATAGAGACACTCAGCACACACTGTAATCTTTCTGAATACAGATAATGTAATTGTAAATACCTGAAGGGAATAATGAGATGCTGTCATTAAGTAGGAAGCAATTAATGTATTGTGCTTGCAGATTTGCTGTTCTAAACCAGAGCAACGTGATAATTCACATTATCAGTATACAGTATAGTGTTGCCAGTCTTGTCCTGCTGATTCTATAAAGGCTTTTCAAATATTCTGTGTGTCCCATAATGATTTAGGCCTGTTTCACATGGGCTTCAGCTTGTACAGTATAAGGCCTCGTACACACGATAGGTTAACCCAGTGTTTCTCAATTCCAGTCCTCAGGCCCCCCCAACAGGTCAGGTTTTCAGGATTTCCATTATTTTGCACAGGTGATTTGATCAGTTTCACTGCCTTAGTAATCACCACAGCCTTTTCATCTGAGGGAAATCCTGAAAACATGACCTGTTGGGGGGGCCTGAGGACTGGAATTGAGAAACACTGGGTTAACCAGAGGACAACGGTCTGATGGACCGTTTTCATAGGTCCAAACCGATCGTGTGTGGGCCCCATGGCTTTTTTTTAACCTATGGTTAAATAACCTGACTTGCTTTAAATTTAACCTATGGATTCCTAACCGATGGGAAAAAAACGATCGTTAGTAGGCACAACCATCGATTCAAAATCCACACATGCTCAGAATCAAGTCGACGCATGCTTGGAAGCATTGAACTTCGTTTTTTTCAGCACGTCGTTGTGTTTTACGTCACCGCGTTCTGACACGATGAGTTTTTTAACCGATGGTGTGTACGCTCCCAATAGGATCTGTGTTCAGCATTTACGAACCGGAGCTGAAGGGCGCTTTAACCACTTCCCGCCCAAGGTACGTTATATGATGTCATGGACTTTGAGTGGATATATCTGGATAATACCTGCAGCTACAGGCATCATCCAGATATCCTTTTTTGCCATCGTAATGGCAGGTCAGCCGCTTGTTCGTTCTTACAGGAAGCGGACGTCCCTCCCTCTGGCGCTTCTCCTGGCTCACCTGTGAGATTGGTGAGCCGGAGAACGAATGGGTTCCCGCCGGAAGTTTACCACAGATATTTCTAGTGACCAGATGATCATCTCTATGAGCCTCGGAGGCCCAGGCGTGACGTTATGATGTCACGTCCGGGCCATTGGAAGTAAACAAAGAAGATGACATGGCTGGAAAGGCCGAGAGAGGTTTTTCAGCCTTTCCAGCCTGGAGGAGAGATGTGGGGTCACGCACTATTCCTATTACAAGGGATGTTTACTTTCCTTGTAATAGGAATAAAAGTGATCACTTTTTTTTTTTTTTTTAAAGAAAGTGTAAAATGTAAAGAATATTTTTTTTTATTTAAAGCGCCCCGTCCCCGCGTGCTCATGCACAGAAGTGAACACATACGTAAGTCGCGCCCACATATGTAAACAGCGTTTAAATCACACATGTGAGGTATTGCTGTGTGTGTTGGAGAAAAAGCAACCATTCTAGCTTAAGACCTCCTCTATAACTCTAAACATGTAACCTGTAAAAAATCTTAAAGCATCGCCTATGGAGATTTTTAAGTACCGAAGTTTGGCTCCATTCCACAATTTTAAAGCGTGACATGTTGAGTATCTATTTACTCATCATCTTTCACATTATACAAAAAATGAGCTAACTTTACTGTTTTTTTTTTTTTTTAATTCATTAAAAATAAATGCTTTGAAAAATTGCTGTGCAAATACTGTGTGAAATAAAAAGTTGCAACCACCGCCATTTTATTCCCTATGGTCTTTGCTAAAAAACATATATAATATTGGGGGTTCTGACTAAATTTCTAGAAAAATAATGACGATTTTTATATGTAGAAGCAGAGTGGTTAAAAGCTTCAACAAAGCTTGATGAAAACTCTGGAAATGCTTTGTAAAAGGTTGGTGCTCACACCGCTTATATACAAGCTGACGCCTCTGTGAAACAGGTCTAAGATTTTTCTTTCTGGTTATGTGAAAACTCATGGAATATTTTATCTGTGCTAATAGCACATTGGCATCGACAAAGTTTGAAGCAACAACGTGGCTTACAAGCAGTATGTAAACTTTTCCCATTGAGCGCAGTGTATTCTTTTATAGTCTCCAACAGGCATTCAGAACATACATTAAAGGATATGTTCACCTTTAAAAAAAAACAATAAATATATATATATTTTTTTAAGGAACCTGTAGAGCATTGCACTCTGTGTAGGACAGTTAAGTTTCTCCACCCCAAACTCGCTCATCCATGTCTTTTATGGACCTTGCTTTGTGCACTGGTCCAAATAATTTGGTGGGGGAAGGATTATAGAGTAGTTGTTGTTTTTTAGGGGTTGGGCTTGGCCCCATAGTGCCAATGAAAGGAACTCTAAAGGTGTCAGCATACCAAGACATTTTGGACAATTTCATGCTCCCAGCTTTGTGTGAACAGTTTGGGGATGGCCCCTTCCTGTTCAAACATGACTGCACACCAGTGCACAAACAAGGTCCATAAAGACATGGATGAGCAAATTTGGGGTGGAGGACCTTGATTGGCCTGCACAGGGTCCTGACCTCTACCCGAACACCTTTGGGATGAATTAGTGCAGAGACTGCGAGCCAGGCCTTCTCGTCCACATCAGTGTCTGACCTCACAAATGTGCTTCTGGAAGAATGGTCAAACATTCCCATAGACATACTCCTAAACCTTGTAGACCACCTTCCCAGGAGAGTTGAAGTTGGTATAGCTGCAAAGGGTGGGCCAACTCAATATTGAACCCTACGGACTAAGACAGTTATGCCATTAAAGTTTATGTGCGTGTAAAGGCAGGCGTCCCAATACTTTTGACAATATCTATGAAGCTCTGCTGAGTTTTTAAATATTGGTGTAACTGAACCACAAATGGGACAGGGGTTAAAGCCGTTTGAGATATTCCATTCCCGAACCCAAGACAGCTACCGACACTCCACAGTCAGGCAAATGAACCCCAATAACGAGGCACACAGCTCTGTTTGAGGTTCCACACGAATAGACCCTTTAATGAGAAAATCAGGCTCTTATATACAGTTATGATCCTGCAGTAACCAAAATGAACAATGACTCAACTCCACCCACAACATCACACAATGAGCTCCAAAGCACATCTTTTTGGTAGACATCATGACTCCAACTCTGACCTAATTTACATGAGCTAATTAACTACAGCTGATGTCTCAGACACATGACCTTTAGACTGTTAACTTGCAATACACATTTATCACAGGACTCCTTCACACAATACAGGGTCCATTAGCACAAGCCACAATGACAGCCCCTCAGGAGCCATCCTAGATTCATTTACATCACATCAGACAACATTAACACCTAACAGTATGTGTCCCCACATTGAATGAGTCACTCTTTCAATTATCCTGTTGAGTTCAGAATCAACAACCAGTAATAGTTCAAGATATCCTGGAATATATTGTGAATTACAGACCCATGTTAAAGCAATCCAAGATATATTCTGAATGTCTATTATTTCCTGGCTCATACTTTGTAAGAGCTTCTGGGTCCCACAGGCCCTCCCGTTACAATTGGTATGGGAATTGTTTCAGTCAGATGAGGTTGCTATCATATTTTCAATGACCATAAATTATATTGTGTTGAGGCCTAGTCCATATGTGCTTTATTCTTGTAGAAGTGTCCCCCCAAAATAAATGACTTATTTTTCATTAGGATTTATATCCTAATGATGTTCTATCAGCAATAGTTGAACAAAATAGCATTGTACATGAATGAGTAATGGCGATATCAATAAATTACTTTATTGGGATATTGTTTATTTTTTCTAGTGCTGGTAATTGAGAAATGAATTTAGCTATTAAGCTTGTCTTATTAAATCCTTCCTCATCCTTTTCCTTTTTCGATGTCACATTAAATGGCCTTTAGCCCTGTGATTAAACAAACTTCCTAAAGGTGACTCAACAAAGATCTAATTTCTAGGTAACTATTCAAACCAATGTTTGCACACTAGCATGAAGCACTATGAGCTGCCGAGTACAGTCAGGAGTGTAGACAAGATGTCACCACAGATTTTCAGTATAGCTTGCTTAGTGCTGAAAGGTGGTATTGTCTACCTTCAGGAGCTAAACACTGCTAAAGAATGTCATATAATTAAACCGGATCTTCACTGCATCTGAGCACCACAAAGACACTCTTCAATTCATTTTAACCACTTAAGCCCCGGACCAATACGCTGTCTAAAGACCCAAGGTGTTTTTACAATTTGGCAATGCGCTGCTTTAACTGGTAATTGCGCGGTCATGCAATGTTGTACCGAAACGAAACTTGCGTCCTTTTCTTCCCACAAATAGAGCTTTATTTTGATGGTATTTGATCGCCTCTGCGATTTTTATTTTTTGCGATATAAACGCAAAAAGACCGTAAATTTTGAAAAAAAATGATTTTTCTTATAACAAAAAGTAAAAAAAATCGAATAAACTAAATTTTAGTCAAACATTTAGGCCAAAATGTATTCAGCCTTTAGTAAAAAAAATCGCAATAAGCGTATATTTATTGGTTTTCGCAAAAGTTATAGCGTCTACAAACTAGGGTACATTTTCTGGAATTTACACAGCTTTTATTTTATGACTGCCTATCTCATTTCTAGAGGTGCTAAAATGGCAGGGCAGTACAAACCCCCCCCAAATGACCCCATTTTGGAAAGTAGACACCCCAAGGAAACTGCTGAGAGGCATGTTGAGTCCATTGAATATTTAATTTTTTTGTCCCAAGTGATTGAATAATGACGAAAAAAAAAAAATGTTTACAAAAAGTTGTCACTAAATGATATATTTCTCACACATGCCATGGTTATATGTGGAATTGCACCCCAAAATACATTCTGCTGCTTCTCCTGAGTACGGGGATACCACATGTGTGGGACTTTTTGGGAGCCTAGCCGCATACGGGGCCCCAAAACCCAAGCACCGCCTTCAGCATTTCTAAGGGCACAAATTTTTGATTTCACTCCTCACTACCTATCAAGGTTTCGAAGGCCATAAAATGCCAAAATAGCAAAAAAAAAAAACCAAATGACCCCATTTTGGAAAGTAGACACCCTAAGCTATTTGCTGAGAGGCATGTCGAGTCCATGGAATATTTTATATTTTGACACAAGTTGCGGGAATATGACAAACTGATTTTTTTTTGCACAAAGTTGTCACTAAATGATATATTGCTCACACATGCCATAGTTATATGTGGAATTGCACCCCAAAATACATTCTGCTGCTTCTCCCGAGTACGGGGATACCACATATGTGGGACTTTTTGTGAGCCTAGCCGCATACGGGGCCCCGAAAACAAAGCACCGCCTTCAAGATTTCTAAGGGCATACATTTTTGATTTCACTCCTCACTACCTATCACTACCTATCACAGTTTTGAAGGCCATAAAATGCCAAGATGTCACACAACCCCCCCAAATGACCCCATTTTGGAAAGAAGACACCCCAAGCTATTTGCTGAGAGGCATGTTGAGTCCATGGAATATTTAATTTTATGGCCCCAAGTGATTGAATAATGACCAAAAAAAAAAAAAACGTTGTCACTAAATGATATATTTCTCACACATGCCACGGTTATATGTGGAATTGCACCCCAAAATACATTCTGCTGCTTCTCCTGAGTACGGGGATACCACATGTGTGGGACTTTTTGGGAGCCTAGCCGCGTACGGGACCCCGAAAACCAATCACCGCCTTCAGGATTTCTAAGGGCATAAATTTTTGATTTCACTCCTCACTACCTATCACAGTTTCGAAGGCAATAAAATGCCAAAACAGCACAAAACCCCCCCAAATGACCCCATTTTGGAAAGTAGACACCCCAAGCTATTTGCTGAGAGGCATGTTGAGTCCATGGAATATTTAATTTTTTTGCCCCAAGTCACTGAATAATGACCAAAAAAAAAAAAATACAAAACGTTGTCACTAAATGATATATTTCTCACACATGCCACGGTTATATGTGGAATTGCACCCCAAAATACATTCTGCTGCTTCTCCTGAGTACGGGGATACCACATGTGTGGGACTTTTTGGGAGCCTAGCCGCGTACGGGGCCCCGAAAACCAAGCACTGCCTTCAAGATTTGTGTGAGTGAAATCAAAAATTTATGTCCTTAGAAATCTTGAAGGCGGTGCTTGGTTTTCGGGGTCTCATACGCGGCTAGGCTCCCAAAAAGTCCCACACATGTGGTATCCCCGTACTCAGGAGAAGTAGCAGAATGTATTTTGGGGTGCAATTCCACATATAACCATGGCATGTGTGAGAAATATATCATTTAGTGACAATGTTTTGTACATTTTTTTATTTTAATTTTTTTTGGTCATGATTCAATCACTTGGGGCAAAAAAATTAAATATTCCATGGACTCAACATGCCTCTCAGCAAATAGCTTGGGGTGTCTACTTTCCAAAATGGGGTCATTTGGGGGTTTTTTGTGCTATTTTGGCATTTTATGGCCTTCGAAACTGTGATAGGTAGTGAGGAGTGAAATCAAAAATTTGCGCCCTTAGAAATGCTGAAGGCGGTGCTTGGTTTTCGGGGTCCCGTACGCGGCTAGGCTCCCAAAAAGTCCCAAACATGTGGTATCCCCGTACTCAGGAGAAGCAGCAGAATGTATTTTAGGGTGCAACTCCACATATAACCATGGCATGTGTGAGCAATATATCATTTAGTGACACATTTTTCTTTTTTTTTTTTTTTTTCTCATTATTCAATCACTTTGGACAAAAAAAAAAAAAATCAATGGACTCAACATGCCTCTCAGCAGTTTCCTTGGGGTGTCTTCTTTCCAAAATGGGGTCATTTGGGTTTTTTTTGTGCTATTTTGGCATTTTATGGCCTTCGAAACTGTGATAGGTAGTGAGGAGTGAAATCAAAAATTTACACCCTTAGAAAGCCTGAAGGCGGTGATTGGTTTTTGGGGTCCCGTACGCGGCTAGGCTCCCAAAAAGTCTCACACATGTGGTATCCCCGTACTCAGGAGAAGCAGCAGAATGCATTTTGGGGTGTAATTCCACATATGCCCATGGCATGTTTGAGCAATATATCATTTAGTGACAACTTTGCGCAAAAAAAAAAATATATATATATATATATTTATATTTCCCGCAACTTGGGTCAAAATCTAAAATATTCCATGGACTTAAGATGCCTCTCAGCAAATAGCTTGGGGTGTCTACTTTCCAAAATGGGGTCATTTGGGGGGGGTTTTCAATTGTCCTGGCATTTTATGCACAACAATTAGAAGCTTATGTCACACATCACCCACTCTTCTAACCACTTGAAGAAAAAGCCCTTTCTGACACTGTTTGTTTACATAAAAACATATTATTTTTTTGCAAGAAAGTAAAGTTGAACCCCCAAACATTATATATTTTTTTAAAGCAAAGGCCCTACAGATTAAAATGGTGGGTGTTGCAAAAAAAATTTCCACACAGTATTTGCGCAGCGTTTTTTCAAACGCATTTTTTGGGGAAAAAATACACTTTTTTTTATTTTAAAGCACTAAAACACACTATATTGCCCAAATTATTGATGAAATAAAAATTATGATCTTAGGCCGAGTACATGGATACCAAACACGACATACTTTAAAATTGCGCACAAACGCGCAGTGGCGACAAACTACATACATTTTTAAAAGCCTTTACAGGTTACCACATTAGATTTACAGAGTAGGTCTACTGCTAAAATGACTGCCCTCGATCTGCCCTTCGCGGTGATACCTCACATGCATGGTGCAATTGCTGTTTACATATGACTCCAGACCGACGCTTGCGTTCGTCTTTGCGCAAGAGCAGGGGGGGACAGGGATGCTTTTTTTTATTTTTTTATATATTTATTTCGCTTTTTTTATTTTATTTGTTAACTGTTCCTTCCATTTATTTATTTTTTTACCATTTTTATTGTTATCTCAGGGAATGTAAATATCCCTTATGATAGCAATAGTTAGTGACAGGTACTCTTTTTTTTTTTTAAATGGGGTCTATTAGACCCTAGATCTTTCCTCTGCCCTCAAAGCATCTGACCACACCAAGATCGGTGTGATAAAATGCTTTCCCATATTCTCAATGGCGCCGTTTATATCTGGGGGGGGGGACATTCCCTCCCACTGAATGTAAAAGCAGTCTAGAGGCTAATTAGCCGCTAGGACTGCTTTTACATGAAAGCCGACCGCTGGCTGAAAAGAATGATACCAAGATGATGCCTAAACCCGCAGGCATCATTCTGGTATAACCATTCAAAGTCCTGCAACATACCAGTACGTTGATGGTTCTTGTTGGACATGTATTGTAATCTTTTTTTTTTTCATGCAGTCTGTTGGCTGAACAAAAAAAAGATTGATCGGTGGGTATGCCCACCATTAGAATACCTCCCTTCATCCACCCACTTCTAATGATGGGCATACATGCACCATTTATATATGCCGAAGCATGGGGGCATCCTCCCGCAAAAAAGTTATGCCGCGTACGGTCTGACTTTTCTATGCCGCGTACACACGGTCGGACTTTTCTATGCCGTGTACACATGGTCAGACTTTTCCACAGGAAAGCCTCCGTAGGAATGTCAACCGTATGTACGCGGCATTATGAGCAAAATCGCTCCTCCGCCCCTAATGCCCCCATGCTCCGGCATATATGCTCTTTTTTGAACTGTAGTGGTGAAATCACCTCCTACAGCATTGGAGTCGCGGCTTTATATATCGTGGGAGCAAACGCTGTTGCTGTCACGCTAAATAAATCCGCACTGCAACTGAATGGCGTACCTGCTAAGCAAATGATGGTTAACATTAAAACAAAGTAACATTCCAGTATAACAGTAAGATCATACCATACCTGCAAAGCAAATACCTATAAAAAAACATAGTAAAAAATAAAACATTTTTTAACGCAACCTGTGCCTAAAATATATATATGCCAAAGCATGGGGGCATCCTCCCGCAAAAAAGTTATGCCGCGTACGGTCGGACTTTTCTATGCCGCGTACACACGGTCGGACTTTTCTATGCCGTGTACACATGGTCAGACTTTTCCACGGGAAAGCCTCCGTAGGAATGTCAACCGTATGTACGCGGCATTAGGAGCAAAATCGCTCCTCCGCCCCTGCTGCCCGCATGCTTCGGCATATATGCTCTTTTTTTTAACTGTGGTGGTGAAATCACCTCCTACAGCACTGGAGTCGCGGCTTTATATATCGTGGGAGCAAACGCTGTTGCTGTCAAGATAAATAAGTCCGCGCAACAGCTGAATGGCGTACCTGAAAACAGTAAAATAAATTACATACCTGAAAAGCAAGCATGAAAAAACATAACAACAATAAAACTTTGCAGAATAGAATACAGTAAAAAAGAGCAGAACAATAGAGAGAGAATAGAGAGGGAGAGAACAATAAAACGACAACTATTTTTGGTTTTTTTATTTTATATTTTTTTGTGTGTTTTTATTTTTTACTTTTTTTTTTTTTTTTTTTTTTTAACACTTTTTTTTGTAACTGTGAACTGTAACTTCAACTTTTCGGTTCCAGGTTTGGGTCTCTCAAAATGCGATGGCATCTTGGGAGACCCTGTGTGAGTGTGCCTAGCCTGTGAAATGTTTCACCCTACACTAATAATTAACGTGTGTGTGGAAGCGTTCAAAACATTCACCAATACAAAGACCAGGATTGCCAGGACATTTGGGACAAAAATAACGGGTGTCACGCCTAAATCCGCGCTTGGTACAGACACGACATTTTCTTTGGGGGGTTCGTTGGGTAGGGGTACTCGGGAGGACATAAGAAAAATGCCTCTCATGCAGTCGGCTTACTGCATTTGGTAGGAGATGGTGAGGTACAATACCGCCTGGATACAGGAGTTCTGTGATGATATCCCTCTGGAATTGAAGGAAGGATTCATTCCGTCCTGAAGCTCTGTATACGACATGAGCATTCAGTAGAGCCAATTGAAATAAATGTAGAGACACTTTTTTGTACCAGCGTCTCGTCTTACGGGCAATATGATACGGCGCCATTAACTGGTCGTTGAGGTCCACCCCTCCCATGTTTTGGTTATATTCGTGGACACAGAGGGGTTTCTCCACAACACCAGTCGCCGTACGAATTTGGACTGTCGTGTCTGCGTGAAGGGTGGTAAGAACGAAAACATTCCTATTGTCCCGCCACTTCACAGCGAGCAAATTTTTACATCTGCAGCAGGCTCTCGCCCCCGGCCTAACACGGGCATCTACAAGCCGCTGGGGGAAGCCCCGGCGATTAGGTCGCACGGTGCCACATGCTCCAATCTGTTGATCAAATAAGTGGCTAAAAAGTGGCACGCTGCTGTAAAAATTGTCCACATACAAATGGTACCCCTTTCCGAATAAGGGTGACACCAAGTCCCAAACAATCTTGCCAGCGCTCCCCATGTAATCTGGGCATCCTTCCGGCTCTACCTGACTATCTTTTCCCTCGTAAACCCTAAAGCTCCATGTGTAGCCTGTGGCCCTGTCACAGAGCTTATAGAGCTTGACCCCGTATCTGGAACGCTTGCTGGGAAGGTACTGTTTGAAAGACAAGCGGCCAGCAAATTTAATCAGGGACTCATCAACGCATACAACCTGCTGGGGATTAAACAAGGCTGCAAAACGTTCGTTGAAATGGTTTACGAGGGGCCGAATTTTGTAGAGCCGGTCAAATTCAGGGTCTCCACGTGGACGACAAAGTGCATTGTCACTGAAATGCAGGAACCGCAGGATCGCCTCGTATCGTTTCCTGGCCATGTGAGCAGAGAAAATGTACATATGGTCAATGGGATGTGTGGACCAATACATCCGCAATGACGGAAATTTGTGTATGCCCATGTTGAGGGTAAGGCCCAGAAAGGTCTTAAATTCGGAAACCTCGAGAGGTTTCCATTGTTTGGCAAGGCGAGACTGGGGGTTAGCGGCGATGTAAGTACCAGCATATAAATTAGTCTGGTCCACAATAGATCTATAGAGATCTTCCGTGAAATACAGCGAATAAAAATCAAGTGACGTAAAGTTCGCTGTATCCACCTGAATACCGGGTTGGCCAGTGAATGGGGGAAGTACAGGTGCTGTAGAAGTGGTGGGGACCCAATCAGGATAGGCAAATTCTACAGGAAGGGCACTATGGGCACGACGGGCCTGTCTCTGTCTTCTTCTTGGTGGCAGCGGGACACTACTTGTGCTTGCCACATCGCCAGCTTCAACTGCACTTATGGGACTCGCCACGTCACCAAGTGTTACTGCAGTGCTGGATAAACGACCAGGGTGTACTAGGCCGCTGGTGCTTGCCAATTCACCAGAAGGAATAGCGGCGCTAGTACTGGATCTCTGCTCCATACGAGGGTCCTGCGGTTCTTGCTGCTCAACAACATCAGAATGGGATCGGGTACGCCTGGCCTTAGCAGGGACCTCAACTTCGTCGTGCGAGCTATCTGACATGGAGCCGCTGTCGTAAATGGGTTCATATTCTGAGCCAGAATCTGTCAGATGCGTGACCTCCTCCTCTTCACTATCTGACATGCACATGAACTCCAAGGCCTGCTTATCATTGTACCTTCGGTTTGCCATTTTGGACTCTAAATTTAGTGGTACAATGGTAAGGATTCACAGGTAAAAAAAGCACCTGACTATAGAAAAGCAAATGTAGAAAACGCTTCAAAAAAAACTGTAAGCGATCGCAGGGATCAGGCCTGTCTCTGCGAACGCTGCAGTTATGTGTCTTGTGTTTTGTAAGTGACAGTGATCGATCGATACTGCACTTGGGTGGGTTGGGCTGGGCAGAGGGGGGAAAACGCAGGTGCTAGCGGGTATCTGGGCTGATTCCGCTAACAATGCGTTTTTGGGTACCCTAAACTGCTGGGTACGCTAGTATAGATCTGATCAGATCAGGTATCGATCCGTTCAGATCCTATACCACTAAGGGGGGTGTATGCTTAGCGAGTGGGTGTAAGCGGTACTGGCTCTAACCTAACGCTGCCTGGGGCGACGCAGACCCTGACTGGCGCTAAAATTAAATTTATATCACCCGCCGGGTGATCAGGGGGTTAAACCTATTGGGTTATATACGGCGGGTGCTCTGATGCTATAAACAGCAAACTAACCAACCAGCGTCAACCGTAACACTTATACGGTGATCACTGGTGAAAGGGTTAACTAGGGGGCAATCAGGGGGTTAAAACCTTTATTCGGTAATATATGGGGGTACCTAACGCTTTCTAAAAACCTGGTGGCGAACCTAAAATAACTAAATAACTAACTGGCTAACCACGTCACCAGTGACACTTATACAGTGATCAGTGGTGAAAGGGTTAACTCTAGGGGCAATCAGGGGTTAAAACCTTTATTTATGGGGGTACCTAACGCTATATAAACCTGGCGGCGAACCTCAAAAAAAACTAACTGCCTAGCGGCAACAGTGACACTAATACAGCGATCAGAAACCGATCGCTTAGTGACACTGGCAATAGGGGTGAAAGGGTTAACTCTAGGGGCAATCAGGGGTTAAAACCTTTATTTATGGGGGTACCTAACGCTATATAAACCTGGCGGCGAACCTCAAAAAAAACTAACTGCCTAGCGGCAACAGTGACACTAATACAGCGATCAGAAACCGATCGCTTAGTGACACTGGCAATAGGGGTGAAAGGGTTAACTCTAGGGGCAATCAGGGGTTAAAACCTTTATTTATGGGGGTACCTAACGCTATATAAACCTGGCGGCGAACCTCAAAAAAAACTAACTGCCTAGCGGCAACAGTGACACTAATACAGCGATCAGAAACCGATCGCTTAGTGACACTGGCAATAGGGGTGAAAGGGTTAACTTTAGGGGCAATCAGGGGTTAAACCTTTATTGGGGGGGGGGTAGGGGGCTACCCTGGACCTAAAGGGGCCTAAACCTAACTGCCCTGACACTTTTTTCTGTCACACTGACACTAAAAGCAGTGATCAGAAAATAAATGATCACTGCAATCAGTGACACTGTGACAGGGGGTGATCTGGGGGTGCTGGGGGGGTGATCGGGGGGGGTTATGTGCCTATGTGTGCTGTGTCAGTGTGCTGTTGGTGCAACTCACAGTACTGACGTCTTCTCTCCTCTGGAACCGGACGAAAAGACCGCCAGAGGGGAGAAAACGTCACTTCCTCCCTGCCTGTGTTTACAGTTACACAGGCAGGGAGGGCTCAGGTGGAATCTGATTCGCCGAGGGAGATCGAGAGGGGACGGCTGGAAACCAATAGCCGCCCCCTCCTCCCGGACCTCCCGTACACCGTTCCCGGCCCTCGCATGTACCGGAAGGGGTCCCGATCGGACCCCCGAACCGAGGTAAGGCGGGGACGTACCTATACGCCCATGTGCCTGTACGTGCCATATTGTGGACGTATATGTACATGCGGGGGTCGGGAAGTGGTTAAATATTGTGCAAAAAGAAAAGAACTTAACAAGATGGGAATTTACTGGTACCAGTAAAGTCCCATCTGGTTGGGTTCTTTTCTTTTTGCACAAATTGCAAGGGATGTAGTATCGCCTAAAACTGACACAAAACCCCCCCCCCCTTGTTTTTTTCATTTTTAAATATTCAAGGCGAACGTCCCCATCCATTCATATCTCCATGCTTTTATTTTGTTGAGAAATAATTTTAACCACTGCATCGATTTAACTGACAATTGCGCGGTCGTGCGTCGCTGTACCCAAACAAAATTGACGTCCTTTTTTCCCCCACAAATAGAGCTTTCTTTTGGTGATATTTGATTATCTCTGCATTTTTTTTTTTAGGCTTTCTTTTGCGCTATAAACAAAAAAAGAGCAACAATTTGGAAAAAAAACACAATATTTTGTACTTTTTGCTATAATAAATATCCCAATTTTTTTTTTTTTTTTTTAAAAAGCTATTTTTTTCCACAGTTTAGGTCGGTATGTATTCTTCTACATATTTTTAGTAATAAAAATCGCAATACGCGTATATTGATTGGTTTGCAAAAAAGTTATAGCGTCTATAAAATAGGGGATAGATTTGCGGCATTTTTATTATTCTTCTTTTTTTTTTTACCAGTAATGGCGGTGATCAGTGATTTTTATCGGAGCTGCGACATTATGGCAAACAGATCGAACACTTTTGACACATTTTTGGGACCATTGACAAATATACAGCGATCAGTGCTATAAAAATGCACTGATTACTGGGTAAATGTCACTGGCAGGGAAGGGGTTACCAATAGGGGGCGATCAAAGGCTTAAAGGGGTTGTAAAGGAAAAAAAAAAATTCATAATAAGCGTCCTTTACCTGCAGACATTCCCTTTTTTTACTTCCTCATTGTTCGTTTTTTGCTCAGAAGTTGCTCTATTTCTTCTCTGTTCTGTTCACTTCCTGCTTGTCTGATTTTACTGACCACCGTGAAGGGAGGGTTTACTGCGGTGGTGAGTAACGTGCTCACCCCCTGCTGGGAACTACATCTGTGCGGCAGGACGCTCTCTACGTGTTAGAGACTTCAAGGAGGTGTGAATTACTGGGCGTGCCGCAATTCATACTGGGAAATGTAGTTCTTACATGAACAAACGATGCAAACCAGGAAGTGAATGAGAGAACAGAAACTAGAATGCCGGAGGTGATATGGATGAAAGAAATTTAATAGGTATTTACTTGTTTTTTAACAGAATCATTACACTATTCTGTCTGTCTACCTTGCAGTCATTAATTTTAGGCAAACATTTTTTTTCCTTTACAACTCCTTTAACTGTGTTCCCTGGGTGTGTTCTAACTGTAGGGGGGTGGGCTGCCAGGGACATGACGGAGATCCCTGTTCCCGATGACTGGGAACAGTAGATCTCTGTCATGTCCACTGTCAGAATGGGGAATCGCCTTGTTTACAAAGACAGATCCCCGTTCTGCCTCTGTACTAGGCAAGCATGGGTCGGCAGCAGACATCGTGTCCGCCTCACCCGCGGGAACGCTCCCGCAGTGGGCGGCGTGGGCCTGCCAAAAACTGCATGGGGGATAAAAATGACTGGAGGAATTGACAGATCGTGGTTCCTAGCTAGTAGGAACTCACAATCTGCCTCTCCTCACAGAACAGGTTCCTGTTCTGCCTCTCGTGCCCGTGTTTCTGTTCACACACTTCGCTGTTCTGCCTCTCGTGCCCGTGATCGCACGTGGCAGGCGGTCATCGTGACTCCCGCTACGACCATCGGCACCTCCCGCACTGCAGCGGGCATGCGCCTGCTATCCCGCTTAACAGAGCCGACATACAGCTATGACAGCTCGTGGGATCACGCCGACCTGTCGCAGTATAATGTTGGCGGCTGGTTAGCGGTTAAAAAACAACCCCCTAGCATTTCTGGCCATGGCCATCTTGAGTAAGGGCAAATGATTATTGTAGCATTTACTTCCTGGAATCCACTCCTGTGCATGCAGGAGAGTGTACTTAGCTGAGAAAACCTGTGACATTTGTCTAGGTAAGAAACCAGGAAGTAACTGTAGAAATGTAAAAAAAAGGTCATAAGTAAAATTTATATACTTTCCTATCTATTTACTAATGCCAGCAGCATAAGAAATACCGTATTTATCTTCCTATAGCGCGCACCGGCGTATAGCGCGCACCCATACTCTAGAAGGGAAATTCCTGGGAAAAAAATGAATTACTTAGGCCGGGTACTCACGACCAAACATGTATGGTGAAAGCGGTCCGTCGGACCGTTTTCACCATACATGTCTGCCAGAGGGCTTCTGTACGATGGTTGTACACACCATCGTACAGAAGTCCGCGCGTAAACAATACGCGGGGCGTGTCCGCGGTGTCGCCGCGTCGATGACGCGGTGTCGCCGCGACAATGACGCGGCGACGTGGGCGGCCCGCCTTTAAAATGCTTCCACGCATGCGTCGAAGTCATTCGACGCATGCGAGGGACGGCGGGCGCCTGGACATGTACGGTAGGTCTGTACTGACGACCGTACATGTCCGAGCGGGCAGGATTCCAGCGGACTGTTTTAAAACAAGTCCAGGAATATTTGTCCGCTGGGAAAAGGCCCGGCGGGCAAATGTTTGCTGGAATTCGGCCCGCTCGCGCCCACACACGACCAAACATGTCTGCTGAAACTGGCCTGCGGGCCAGTTTCAGCAGACATGTTTGCTCGTGAGTATGGGGCCTTACAGTTTGTCGGTGTCTTGCCCGGCGTCCATTGGCGGCCTTGTCCTGTTCGGCGTCCGTCTGCGGCTTCGGTGGTGTCCTCCCCGCTTCTCCCGCGCTGTCTCTGAGCTCTCCTGCGCTGTCTCTGATCGCCGCTGCCGACATATACCGAGCGCAGTACACTCGGCTATGCTCGGACACGCTCGTCTCTTCTCGCATAAAGGCTAGGAGGCGGCACAGGGCGTGACCGTGAGTCGAGCATAGCCGAGTGTACCCGAGTGTACTGCGCTCGGTATATGTCGGTGGCGGCGCTCAGAGACAGCGGATCGGCGTATAACGCGCACCCATGATTTTTCCCTGATTTTAAGGGGAAAAATACCGATTAAATACGGTATTAAAAATATTCAATGTTGATTGGGAGATTGAAGTTCCACTTTAATGATGTGATATGCTTTTTATCTTCTAGGTCCCAGCACATCTCTAATCCGGTGGTCATGCACTTTGGACATGCAGAGACTCTCTTGCCACTGTTGGCTCTGATGGGCCTGTTCAAGGATGAGAAGCCTCTTACTGCGGACAACTTCTCTAGTCAAAATGAATTGAAGTTTCGCAGTGGCAGGATTGTGCCGTACGCCTCAAACCTGGTGCTTGTCCTGTATCACTGCGAGTTGGTGGAGAACTCGGAGGAAGAGTATCAAGTACAGATGTTACTGAATGAAAACCTCCTTCCTTTCCCGCACTCACAGCAGTCTGTGTGTCTTTTTGATGATCTTAAAAAGCAATACAGTCACCTACTTAGTAACTGCCGTGTTAGGGAGGAATGTGAATTGATGAAGGCTGTTCATGAGGATGAACTATAAGGCAGTCTAGCTTTATCTGAGTTATACATTCACTCATGCACAGAGAATTTCTTTTTTTAAACAATCGGCACATCCAGGTAGAAACGCGTTAATGCTTCAGTTTAAAATCACAGAATCAACACAATCCTGTTCAGATAACACATTTCTACCTACTGTTTTTTTTTTTTCTCAAAACTTGGCTTTCAAAGAAAATTCTCTGTGTTTGAAGTTGCATAGGAACACAGACTGTGTATAAGGCTGCATTCACACCTGAGCGTTTTGTCGCCTGAAGCGCGACGCTCAAACGCTAGAGGGGAAAAAATACATTATTCCCTATGGAGATGGTTCACATCTCCACTCCAAAATGCCTGACGCTGAACGCCTGAAGCTCAAACAAGTTCCGGACCCTTTTTTGTCGCGCGAATCGGGAGGTTTGGGCGTTTTTGAGCGTTTCTATTTCCCATAGAAAGTAATGGAAACGCTTGATTCAAGCGACTAGCGCGACAACAAACGTTTGCATTTTGTCGCTTTAATCAATAGAACATTTCACCCAGGCAGAAGATAAAAAAAATCTACCAACATAGCAACAAGTGATGAAAAGATGAATATTTTTCCTATTGGCTAAAATAAAAAACGTTGAAGTACTAAAACGTCGGGCGACGCTGTATGCAAACGCGCAAATAAGCATGAATACGCCGGAAAAAACGACCAAACGACCTACGCTCAGGTGTGAATGCAGCCTTAGGGAGAATAATAGAGGGAAATGTTAATTCACTTACACATTCCTGCACAGACTGACATTGCAATTTTTGCAGCTTATTTTCTCTTTTGTTTACATTTTTGCAATTATTTAGCCAAAGTATGGAGTGGTGCAATATTTGGTGTGGTCATTGGTTTTACACACTACAATCACAGGGTATCTCTAAATAAGGTGCTGACACTGATCACAGTGACTGTAAGCAAATTACAGAAATACAATGAGTATTTAAAATCATGGTTTATAGAAAATTGATCTTTTATACACTATTACTGCATCCGGATCATTAAACTGACTACAATTAATCACTGCTTTTGAAGGAGGGCTTCACTTAGTAGCTTTGTGTCTGATGTGACAGTCACCCTGTTCCTTTCTTAAAGTGGAGGTTCACCCAAAAAAAATTTTTTAACATTACATTCAGCCGAGTTGTCCTAATGACAATCGGCTTTTTTTTTTTTCCCGTACATACCTTATTTTCACCGCCGCTTCCGGGTATGTCTTCTGCGGGACTGGGCGTTCCTATCTGACAGGCTTCCGACCGTCGCATACTACGCGTCACGAGTTGCCGAAAGAAGCCGAACGTCGGTGCGCAGGCGCCGTATAGAGCCGCACCGACATTCGGCTTCTTTCGGCAACTCGTGACGCGTAGTATGCGATGGTCGGAAGCCTGTCAATCAGATAGGAACGCCCAGTCCCGGAGAAGACATACCCGGAAGCGGCGGTGAAAATACGGTATGTACGAAAAAAAACAGCCGATTATCATTAGGACAACTCGGCTGAATGTAATGTTAAAAATGTATTTTTGGGTGAACCCCCGCTTTAACCACTTGCCTCCCAAGCCAATTCTGACACTTCTCTCCTACATGTAAAAATCATCATTTTTTTGCTAGAAAATTACTCAGAACCCCCAAACATTATATATGTTTTTTTTTTTTTTTAGCAGAGACCCTAGGGAATAAAATGGTGGTCATTGCAACGTTTTATCTTGCACGGTATTTGCGTAACAACAATTTTTCAAACACGTTTCATACATTTAAAAAAAAAAAAACACTAAAGCTAGCCCATTTTTTTAGCATAATGTGAAAGATGATGTTATGTCAAATAAATAGATACCTCAGATGTCACGCTTTAAAATGGCGCCAAACTTTGATAGCTATAGGCAATGGTTTAAAGTTTTTAAAAGGTTACCTGTTTAGAGTTACAGAGGAGGTCTAGTACTAGAATTATCGCTCTCGCTCTAATGGTCACGGCAATACATCACACGTGTGGTTTGAACGCTGTTTACATGTGTGGGAGTGACCTACGTATGCGTTCGCTTCTGCGAGTACACACGCGGAGATGGGGGGCGCTTTAAAAATTTAAGTATTGTTTATTTTACTTTTATTTTTCTATTTTGACACTTTCTTTTAACATATTTTTTGATCACTTTTATTCCTATTGCAAGGAATGGAAACATCTCTTGTAATAGGAATAGGGCATGAGAGATCTAAAGGTCCCCACCTCTAGGCTGGGGAGCTTAAAATCCCCCCCCCCCCAAAAAAAACTGCATTTTTTCATAAGCAGAGTTTAGGAGTGACGTCATAACATTGCGACAGGCCCCTGAAAGGTAATAGAGACTTCCGGGGGCCATCGGTCCCGCAGGATTATCTATTGTAAACTTCCGGCACATTCCTTCGACGGCTCGCTGATCGCATGGGTGAGCCAGTAGAACCACCAGAGGGTGGCAGGGGGATGCCCTCCCGCCGCCTGTAAGAACGATCAAGCAGGTGAACAGCTGCTATGATTGTTCTTATGGTGCAGGGAATCGCTGACTGAACAAAATTATATCTGAATGATGCCTTGTAACTCCAGCATCTTTCAGATATCACCACTCAAAGTCTGCAACCTCATATGAAGTTGCCCAAGGGAGAAGTGGTTAGAGGACATATGTCATCAAAAATGTACAATTATTATGTTATGTATTAACAAATATGCCCTTGTACAGTATTTCCCCTTACTGAGTCACACTTATAGCTTAGCTCTGTAATTGGCAAAGCTTAAAGCAGAAGTAAACCCATCCATAAAACAGTTTAATTTCAGGCATGTGCCGGAAATGTAACACTACCATTGGTTGTGCTCTCAACCAAACTGTCAAGCCATCCAATGGCTGGTATCTAAACTGATCACATGTGCAGCATCATGGCAGTTGTAGATTAAACAGAGGCAAAGATGGCAGCTTCCTTGGCTGAAAACGATAGAGGGGTTTACGTACACTTTAACTTCCCTGGAGAGTGCTGACTCAAAAGGGGGGCGTCTCAAACCTCTGCAAAGAGAATATTATTTCTCCGCAGAGAGCAAGGGTTCCACTCTGTAGCTGCAGGCAGGGAACTGGCTTTTCTACTTTGGCTGCTTTAGACTGGCCGTATACGGTGCAAATTACAGACAGTGTTGACAGGGAAATCAGCAATTATCTTCTCCCGGCAGGGGAAGCTGCCCCTGCCAGGAGAAGACAGTGATTATTGCTAGTGGCTATAACTGCTGCTAGCGATAATTGCAAGCAAATCTGGGAGGCTAATTGTACACAAGTTGATCAATTGATCAGCTTGGTACATTCAGCCTGCCCATTAATGGTTTGAATCTCTGCCCAGTTGCTGTCTCTCTCTGTGCCCAGTTGCTGTCTCTCTCTCTGTGCCCAGTTGCTGTCTCTCTCTATGTGCCCAGTTGATGTCTCTCTCTCTGTGCCCAGTTGCTGTCTCTCTCTGTGCCCAGTTGCTGTCTCTCTCTGTGCCCAGTTGCAGCCGTACCTTTTATTACTAAAACATTGTGTGTCTCCCGCTGTGTAATGCAGTCTGTTCGGCCGTCCATTGAAACAAAGCCCCCGCCTCCTCCTCATCCGTCCGTGATACAGGAACACTGATACGATGCTGTGAAACTGTGTCAGTGTTCCGCCTATCACGGACGAGGAGGAGGCTGGGCTTTCTTACAATGGACGGCCGAACAGACTGCATTACACAGGAGACCCATGCTGTTTTACGGCTCACTCGCGTATAAGCCGCGGGGTCGTTTTTCAGCCTTGAAAATGGGCTGAAAAACCCGGCTTTTACTCGAGTATATACGGTAGTTGGAGTTTGACTAGTTGGCTATTTTGACAGAACATCAGCCTTAGAATCTTGTTTTTATACATCCAGAATTAATTAAGGTGAAATTAAGTGAGGATTCAGTTGGGTGTCAAGAAATAATTTCTCCCCCCCCCCCCTCCCATGCAAGTAATGCAAAGAGCAGACTGGGTTTTCTGTCCTTTGGTGTCCTTTATTCAGCAAGTGCATTAGCTTCCTGCCAAGTCAGTATTGCTTTTCCAGTTATAAAAAAAATTATAAATTAATATTTCTGATGTTTTTCGAGGATGTCTTATAACCTAGGAGCAGTATGTTAGCACTGTGTGATAATTGGAAATAGGCTGCTTGTGTATTGAATTGCCTCTGATCCCGTGGAAAGCTTTCGGAGCAGTGCACAATGGTGAACGTTATAGGGTTGCAACAGGTTCAATTACAGAAATCATGGTAAAAAAGAAGCTCCTTGTGCTCGTCCTATGACTGATGGAGCCACTGGAATCAGGGTGTGTAAGATTTGCACTAAATTGTGTTATTAGTGGAATATTATGGACAGGGGGTGATTTGTAAAGCATAATTCGTCACAAAAATGTATTTCCATTGCCAGTTTACCTGGTCGGTGTGTTGGGCTTTTTCCCATGAAATCTAAATATGTTAGAAGGGAAATGCTAACTGATGTGCTCATAGTTGGCTTTTACATAGCAGTGCAGGGATATAAAGGCGAGTGGCATTATCATATCACTACCTCCTATACTATTCACACACACTGTTTCGATTACACAAAACCTCAAATGTAATATTGGGTAGGCTCAGGCTGATCGGATTTCTATGCAGTTTAGAATACTAAGTTTGGGTAGAATTGTAAACAGATTTGGGGTATTGTTGGGTCCCCGTTCCCTTGGAGTTGTCACCAGTTTTATGTTGTGATCGCTGCAATGCATTCAGGCTGGACACATTCCCAGATAGCAAAGATAACTTGCCACAAATTTGTGGCAGTGTTGAATTGTAAGTCTGTTAACTTGCTGCAGCACAAGTTCTAGTGGACACTTTTCCAATTTGTAGAAAATTAGCATGGCAAGTCTCTAGCAAGAGCAAAGTTGTAGTGGTGAGTCTACAGCAAGAACTCTGCAAGTCTACAGCATGAAAAGTCAGCTACAGTGACCCCTGTGGTGGGATGACTATTGCACAACATAACTGAACCAGAACTTGCAGCAGACTTGCAGAATATTTGCAAAGAAAGTTGATCTGGAGTCCTGCTATGCGGAATTGGTGCAATTGTGCAACAAACTTGTGAATCCTGGCAAGTCTAGCAATGGCTTATCAAGTCATTTTCAGACTTGCAGCACAATTGCTTGCTATCTGGGTTATTAGTACCTTTTTCTGTAATCTTTGACAATGTGATGTTCTCTATACATGATAGATGAGGGTAATTTGTTGCAGCTTTTTCATGGCATAATGAGGTGGTGGCTCTGACACAATAAGCCAGTGGTCTGCAAACTGCGGCCCTTTGCTTGCCTTTATCTGGTACTTGGGACATTATTCCTCCAACTGACACCATGGATGAGGCACCATTTCTCACACTGACACCATTAATAGGACACTATTTCTCCCACTGACACCATTGATGGGGTTCTACTCCTCCTGCTGAGACAAACGGTGGGGCACTATTCCTCCCACTGACACTGTTAAAGGGATACTATTGCTTCCATTGTTACCATGGTGCACTATTCCTCCCACTGACACCATCGATGGGGCACTATTCCTTCCATTGATCCCAACCATGGGACACTATTCTTCCTGCTAAAACCAAAAATGTTAAAACTAATGTTGGGGCAATGTTTACTCACACTTGCCACAGTTCGGCCCCTGCAAAGTCAGAAGGACACTAAACTGGCCCTTTGTTTAAAAAGTTTGGAGACCCCCTGCAATAAGCTATTAAACTTGGCTTTTATGTTGCTGCTAATGTTTACACAGAACTGACATTATGTAAGAGTGACAGCAGTGATTCTTTACTGACTTTACTGGTGACATTGAAAGACATTAATGCCCTGTACACACGATCGGTTCGTCTGATGAAAACGGACCGATGGACCGTTTTCATCGGACGAACCGATCGTGTGTGGGCCCCATCAGTTTTTTTCCCCATCGGTGAAAAAAAATAAAACCTGTTTTAAATTTTTCGTATGGTTAAAAAACTGATAGAAATAAATGATCGTCTGTGGGGAAATCCATCAGTCAAAATTCACGCATGCTCAGAATCAAGTCGACGCATGCTCGGAAGCATTGAACTTCATTTTTCTCTGCACGTCGTTGTGTTTTACGTCACCGCGTTGGACACGATCGGATTTTTAACCGATGGTGTGTAGGCAAGACTGATGAAAGTCAGCTTCATCAGATATCGTTTTCATCAGACGAACCGATCGTGTGTACAGGGCATTAGACATATGTATGATGGAACCCTTTCACCTTAGAATGAAAAGTATTTTATTGTTTGTAGCTACTGAACTTTCTCTGCATAGTCAATATTCAATTTTAATTATGAGATTAACTCGCGCATCAGGAATTTTCTTGGAGGTGGATTAAGAGCCTTGAATGTGAGCAATAAGTACAAGGATTTGTGTGCCCTAGATAAGTTTTTCTATTAAGTATACAGAATATGAAAAAAGCCTGTGTTCTAAAATTTTGCTGACTACCTAAACTTAAAGGATAAGTGCACTTTAACGCACACACAGATGCCTACTTATCTTGGTCTGATGGCCGAAGCAGCACTGCAAGTCTCACGCTCCAGATCATTCTTGTGCATTACAGCCCTATAGACTTCTATGGGGCTGCGTCTCAAGATTGGAGAAAGAAACTATATTTATAACAAGTTTTTTTTTCTTAATAACCCAGGGAGGTTTCCATGTAGATTAAAGCAGCATTACACCAAAAAGCAAACATTTATTATATTGCAGCTTACTCATTCTCATTCATTTGTGTGACCGTGTGTATGCAACAGTTGGAAAAAAAATCAACGTTTGTTTCCGGACGTGTGTACGCGGCATAAGGGTAAAAAAACTGACGCAGCCACCACATCTAATGATTGGCGAGCTGCAACAGAATAATTTTTTGGGATTAATATCACTTGAAACTGACCTTGTATTTCCACTGCAGAATCAATCATGTACAGTAGGTTGGCATATGAAGAATGTTTCCATCGCACACATTAATGGACCAAGCACAAAACATTGTTGACCTTTTTAGCGACCATAAGTATACACCAAGCAAAAAGTTTGAGCCAGCAGGCCTTTTACATCAATCTGTACTGATTTTATATTTTAACACAAGAGAATGTTCATGAACTTAATGAATTGAAATGTTATCCCATATATTTGATTGGTGAAATGGATGTATGTTGAGTTCCATATCGCTTCATGGACTGTAAAGAATAGCCTGTTTTTCCTCACCGTATGCTGGTTTATTCCTTTTGACATTGTGTACTATTTGATTTCAATAAACTTTGTGGATAATATTGTATGCAAGAGCATATCTGAGGCTATAGTATTGTTTTTCTGTCAATTATTAAATGTTTGCTTTTAAGATCTGTATTCCACACTACCAGACTGAAGCTGAAGGATGATAGATGGGCTTCAAGAAAGCAGGTTAAAGCTTGTTAAGCGCTTTGGAAATGCTTTTTGAAACTGATGCTGGAAGGAGAAGCTCCCCAAACTAAGGATAAACGATCTGTGAAAGGTAAAGGACAAATTCACTTTAATAGCGAACCAAAAAAAAACGTCCTTATCTTTTTTTTTTTTTATTTCCTAACCCCTCGAATGCAGTTTACGATGTTAAATGCTTACAGCCGATCTCCAGGAATGAGACAAAATCCCACTGCAAAGGTTAAATGCTTGTTTAGCCTAGGGATGCAAGGACAAGCTGTATTAATTGCAAAACAAAACCAGGGAAAATTCCCAGCACAATATGCCAACCAATCTGCTTACAAACTGAATTAACCTGTCTAACAGTATGCGTTAAACAGGGGTTTAGTTGGCACACATTTGCAAACACGCGCGTAAGCGGCCCCCAACATTTTTGGCACCGGGGACCGGTTGCGTTGAAGAACATTGTGCTAAGGCCCAGGGTTGGTTGCGTGGGGGGTTAAGCGTTTTTTGTCGGGGGAATGGCTGGTGTTAGCTCTACAATCATCACTGCACCATGGTTGATATGGTGTCAAGATGATTGAAGCGTATTATTACATTTTTATATAAAATGAAATGGTTTAACTCTCCATAATGCAGAATTGGTCAGATCCCTGAGTGTGTCACTTGCCACATTGCCTGCCGCAAGATGAGGAATGTCACTTGCCCATGTTACCTGCCACTTGCCACATCGCCTGCCACCAGATGTGGATTGTCTCCTGCCTTCAGATGCAGCTTGTTATTTGCTACCAGATGCAGATTGTCACTTGCCACATCGCCTACCACCAGATACGGATTGTCACTTGCCATGTCGCCTGCCACCAGATGATTATTGTTGCCTGCCCTCAGATGAGGAATGTCAAATGGCATGTCGCCTGCCACCAGATGCAGATTGTCACTTGCCACGCTGCCCTGCTACCAGATGTAGATTGTCACTTGCCACGCTGCTTGCCAGTGCCACCAGATGTGGATTGTCACTGCATTGGTGGCAGCACTGGTTCATTTAGCACAGAAATGGGCCTCTGTGCAGTGGTCATTTCTGAGCAAGGGCAGGAGAGCAGTGATGTGGGGCGGGCGGTAACAGATGTCATCTCTCTGCTCCCCATCGCAGCTCCGATATTGAAGAGACTGCACCAAGAGGGAGGAAGAGCGGTGATGCGGGGTGAGCAAAGAGAGATGATGTCATCTCTGCTCGCCAGCACTCTTCTCTCATCCGCCCGCCCACCTCTATAATCCACCCGACTCTCTCATCCTCCTGCCTGGCTTGCTCTCACGCCCACCCCCCCGGCGCACCTGTGGCCCGGCTGCAGAGAGGCCACGGCATGGTGGTTGGAGACCCCTGGCGTAAGCTGTAGGGCCACTTCATGGCATCCCAGTATTATCTTCAGTCCTAACCCTTGTAAATTTATCAGAGTCTTCACAGTGGAAGCACATGCATTCTAATGGATAGATAGAGGGCAAGTGAGCCCAGAGGTAGCCTATCCCTCCTTAAAGGCACAGGGGGCACACTGGACATTCAGCACATGGCACAATTGCAACAAAGGTATCCAGTGTATCTTCTCACCACTGGTTACCTTTGGGCTCACCTGCCTTCTATCTATCCATTAGAATGCATGTGTTTCCACTGTGGAAACTCTCTTAAATTTACAAGAGGACTGCAGATAATACAGGGTAAGGATGAGCTCTGGCATGTTCGCACAGCCCACGTGCAGAGCCCGCCAGGAAGTCGGCACTGCGCTAATTGCAGGCATTGATACATTGTCCTGATGCGCGGCTGCAGAGATCAGGAAAATGTCTCACTGCTTGTGATTAGTGCAGAGCAGTGCCGACTTCCTGGCGGGTTTTGCACGTGGGCTATGCAAACACACCGGAGCTCATCCTTAATACTGGGGTGCCGTGAAGTGGCTTTGCAGCTTATGCTTGTGTTTGCAAATGTGTGCTATATAAACCCTTATTTTTTAATGCATACTTTTTGTTTAATTTGGTTGGTTGCAGACTGCTTGGTGAGTTGAGTTGGGAATTTTTTCTAGTTTTGTTTTGCATGTGTTACCCTTCCATGTGCTCCTTGCTGGCCATTTGTTTGTTTCCAAGGTGTATTACTTACCTTATTCCGGGCTCCGGTAGGCTCCCTTAAATGGTGTGACCTGCCCCCCCCCCCCAATAGTGTTCTCTCTAAGCAGCTTCAGGCCGTGGTTGCATACTCGCATCTTTACATATAATGCAGGGCTAATCGCCTTGCCCTGTTCTTGATAATGCAGAGAAAACACACAGAGCTTGAGGACAGCACTGCAGCCTACTGGATCAGGGGATGGGGCAATAAAAACACTTCATGCCTGCACCCCTAGATTCAATGAACATTTAACCCTTGCTCACTGCAAGGGTAGATTTTTTCTAATTAAAAGAGTTCAGCTTTAATTTTTTATCCGTTCCAGCAAATTTCTCAACGTGTGACCCTGCCTGATGCCACACAACCTTAAAATGGAAAAATGGTCCCACCAGCTCTACCTGTTACATGTGCACACTAAAAAACGGAGCCAGCAGAGAGGTTTTTGCAGAATAGGCATAGCAGAACCAGGCAAGGTTGGTAAGTATTTAACATGGCAGGCTGCACTCTAGAAAATTTGATTATTTTAAAGGACAAGCTCAGTGGAAGTAAACCCATCCATAAAACAGTTACCTTGCCGGCACGTGTCGAAAGTCTAACACTTTAATTGGTTGTGTTCTCAACCAAACTGTCAAACCATCTAATGGCTGGTGTCATAATGATCACGCGTGCAACATCATGGCAGTTGTAGATTAAACAGAGGCCAAGATGGTAGCTTCCTTGACTGAAAACAATAGGAGGGTTTACTTCCACTTTAAGGATGGATTATTAGCTATACATTGTGGTAATGCACATTTGTGCACTGCAATTCCAATCATGCTGAATAGCACCTTAATGGACCTTGCCTTTGCACCTGTGTTGCAGCACATCACAACGCACAGTAACGCTCTACATAGCATTGTGGTGCACTAAAATTTCTAAAAATTGGTAGTCTGTTTTTTTTTGCCAGTCTCGGTGCATTGACAGCCCATTCATTTAAATAGGCTGGCTTAATGCAACTCACACTGAGGCCTTGTACTCACGGCAGGACATGTCCGATGAAAACGGTCTGCAGACCGTTTCCATCGGACATGTCTGGCCGGGGACTGCCCGGGGACTTCTGTTCGATGGCTATACACACCATCGAACAGAAGCCCGCGCGTAAACATTACGCGGGGCGTGTCCGCGGTGTCGCCGCGACGATGACGCGGTGTCGCCGCGACAATGACGCGGCGACGTGGGCGGGCCGCCTTAAATATGCTTCCACGCATGCGTCGAAGTCATTCGACGCATGCGAGGGATGCGGGCGGCAGGACATGTACGGTAGGTCTGTACAGACGACCGTACATGTCCGGGCGGACAGGTTTCCAGCGGACTGTTTTAAAACAAGTCCGGGAAACAGTTGTCCGCTGGAAACCTGTCCGATCCGTCCCAAAATGGTCCGCTCGGGCCAACACACGGCCAAACATGTCTGCTGAAACTGGTCTGCGGACCAGTTTCAGCAGACATGTTTGGTCGTGAGTACGGGGCCTAACATGTAACATAACGCTTCTAACACACCAGGGCAGACAAGTGAAATTCCAGGGAAAGGGTCAGAAACAGAGGAGGTAGAAAGCCACGTTTCATACATTTTGAAAATTGGTGAAATTACATTTACAAAGTACAGAGTGACCTTATGCAGATGTCTGTACTAAAATTTATATTTAGATTCTGCAGATAACTTTGGTTTGTTAGGTTGAAGTCACTTTTGCAAAACAATTTAAAAAAACTAGTCGACCAAAGCATGAGGTCTGGAAATCCAAGTAATTATATTGTTTGAAGTTGGTATCAGCCCAGCCTGTCTAGCTAGTGCACCCACGATGATTAAAGGCAGGCCAGATTAATATCTTTTTGAAATGATATATTGTGTGTGAATAGTCTGCACCTGTTATTACTCCTAGGATGCATTTACACCCCAAGTGGGGTTCCCACAATTAGCTGCGAGAGGCAGCCTCATGGAAAGCAATAAGAAGGGTCCCTGCTTCTGCAGCCAGTCCTGCCCCACTCACATGTAATACTGCAATCATATGTGAGTGATCAACCCTGGATGCAGGCAGCCTGCGCCAAGGGCTGATCACTCGCATGATTGTTGCATGAATGACTACATGCGACTAGGTGTGATTAGCTGCAGGAGCTGGCACCCCCCCCCCCCTTGCTTTCAGTGGGACTGCCTCTTGTATCTAATCGTGGGAATGCCCACTGGGGTTCTTGCATATAATCTAACTGCAGGTGCAAGTGTGAATGCACCCATACTGCCAAGTGTACCAAAAAAAAAGACATGTTTTACAGTATAACCTGACTACATTTTTTTTTGACAGGTTCTTGTTTTTATCTGTATTCAATTTTAATCGTATTGGTTTGAGGGTGACAGCCATTCAGGCAGGATTCACACTTTTTGCGTTTTTTATGATCCATCTTCCACTGAAGTCAATGGAAGCGCATGAAACCGAATGACAAAGTCGGTGTAAAGTGCTTTAACGCATAATAATATCTATTGCCCTGCATTGATGTGCATGTTGAAATGTACAGGGTGGGCCATTTATATGGATCCACCCGGGTGGGCCATTTATATGGATCCACCCGGGTGGGCCATTTATATGGGTACACCTTAATAAAATGGGAATGGTTGGTGATATTAACTTCCTGTTTGTGGCACATTAGTATATGTAAGGGGGGAAACTTTTCAAGATGGGTGGTGACCATGGCGGCCATTTTGAAGTCAGCCATTTTGAATCCAACTTTTGTTTTTGGTGTATCCATATAAATGGCCCACCCTGTATAGTGACATGCATTGATATGTGTCTTTTATATGTTTCAATTGACTTCAATGGAAAACACATCAGGCAAAATGTGTGGATACCATTATGATGTGGTAACACACACCTGTTGAGCTAGTGCATCAAGATCTTTGGGGCGTCGTTAATTTTGAAGAGAGCATCCGCATTACATCACACCATGATGCATGATGGGTGGTGCGCTGTAGAGAAAATGGAGCAGGGGCAATTTTCTCTTGCACTAGTTACCATTTAAAATAAATAGGTTGCAGCAGGATACGTTGGTGCACAAAAAAGGGTATTGCAGCACCTGCGTTACCGCAACATGCCCTAGATTGATGGAACCCTAAGTCAGAGCTTCTGTTCTGCTTTTCACTTGACATCCTTCTAATGACACAGGTTTATTTACTAAATTCAAATCCACTTTGCAATACAAGTGCACTTGGAAGTGCAGTCGCTGTAGATCTGAGGGGGACATGCAAGGAAAATAAAAAAACTGCATTTCTACTTGTACATGATTGGATAATAAAATCAACAGAGCTTCCCCTCATTTCAACTCCTCCCCTTAGATTTACAGCGACTGCACTTCCAAGTGCACTTGCAGTGCAGTTGTAGTGCAGAGTGGATTTGCCTTTAGTAAATCAACCCTACGGTCTCCCAACTCCAGAAGCAGGCATAGGGGGTTATTTACGAAAGGCAAATCCAATCCACTTTGCACTACAAGTGCACTTGGAAATGCAGTCGCTGTAAATCTAAGGGAAAGATCTGAAATGAGGTGAAGCTCTGCTGATTTTATCATCCAATCATGTGCAAGCTAAAATGCTGTTTTTTTTTATTTTACTTGCATGTCCCCCTCAGATCTACAGCGACTGCACTTGAAAGTGCACTTGTAGTGCATAGTGAATTTGCCTTTTAGTAGATAACCCCCATAGTATTTATTAATAACAAAGGCCACTGTCTCCATCCTAGCCATATCGGCGACCAAACATCAAAACTGTGGTGGAAATGGATTGCATACACCGCAGTGCCCGTCAATAGGCATTTTGATTAATTCCCATCCATATTTTGCTCATGGGTTCACATGAACCTGGGAATAATTAAACTGCGGGTTGCAGATTACCTTTGTTGAAAGGTGATGGAAAAATCTTAAAAAATGACCAAATGTGTGGGCATAATTGGATATGTAATAAATGGTTTATTGTTTCTATTCCGTTATAAACTGTGTAAGATAAGAAAATAGATGGAGTTCTCCCTCCACCTGTCCTATAAGCATCGGGCAAAGTGATCAACAGGATTAAAAGTTGTCCTTTCTGGTGACGCTGATTGTGTTTTTGCATTATGGAAAGCAAATTTAGATGATGTAACAGTTAGTAGCCTCAGGATCCCTCAACCCTCAACAGGATCTTGGACAACTTTGCATCTTGTTTCCATACATGAAAAATGTATGCATGTATCCATTCCCACTGAAAATGGGTTTGGTTTAGAACAGAACGGAGATGGGAAATAACTGTACAAATATATGAATAACGCACAGGTACACATGTGCAAAAACACACAAGGCAGGTATAAGGTTAGATTTCCCCCATTTTATCCCAATCTGAAAACCAGAACGCCTGACACATGCTAAGACTTCCCCACTTCTTTAGTCCCTTTAGTGCATGCAGCAGTTTCTGAACTCTGCACATGGAGAGGTCACAATACACCTGCACTAATACTATTAAAGTATTTCTAAGGCCTCAAATACACAGAAGTAAAGAACAGGCTTTGATCTGTGTCATTGAAGCTTTTATATGACAGCCTCTGCTCTGAGCAGACCAAGAACTGAGCGATCCACAGTCATGTGATTGAGTTGAGTATGTATGCTTATTTTTTTTCAAATGCCACATTTCTCCTTTAACCACTTGCCGTCGCCGCACCGTCGAAATACGTCCACAAGGTGGCTCTCCTAGGCGAGAGCACGTAATATGACGTCCTGCCTATTAGCCGCCACTAGGGGCGCACGCGCGCCGCCGGAGGCGCACGCGCGCGCCCCCCGCTCGCCCCCGACTCCCGTGCATGTGCCCGGCGGGCGCGATCGCCGCCGGGCACACGCGATCGCTCGGTACAGAGCGGGGAACGGGAGCTGTGTGTGTAAACACACAGCTCTCGTTCCTGTCAGCAGGGGAAATGCTGATTTTCTGTTCATACAATGTATGAACAGAAGATCAGTGTTTCCCCTAGTGAGGCCACCCCCCCCACAGTAAGAACACACCCAGGCATACTTAACCCCTTCCCCGCCCCCTAGTGTTAACCCCTTCACTGCCAGTGGCATTTTTATAGTAATCTAATGCATTTTTATAGCACTGATCGCTATAAAAATGCCAATGGTCCCAAAAATGTGTCAAAAATGTCCGAAGTGTCCGCCATAATGTCGCATTACCGAAAAAAAAATCGCTGATCGCCGCCATTACTAGTAAAAAATAATATTAATAAAAATGCCATAAAAATACCCCCTATTTTGTAAACGCTATAACTTTTGCGCAAACCAATCAATAAACGCTTATTGCGATTTTTTTTTTTACGAAAAATATGTAGAAGAATACGTATCGGCCTAAACTGAGGAAAAAAAATGTTTTTTTATATATTTTTGGGGGATATTTATTACAGCAAAAAGTAAAAAATATTCATTTTTTTCAAAATTGTCGTTCTATTTTTGTTTATAGCGCAAAAAATAAAAACCGCAGAGGTGATCAAATACCACCAAAAGAAAGCTCTATTTGTGGGAAAAAAAGGACGCCAATTTTGTTTGGGAGCCACGTCGCACGACCGCGCAATTGTCTGTTAAAGCGACGCAGTCCCGAATCGCAAAAAGTACTCTGGTCTTTGGGCAGCAATATGGTCCGGGGGGTAAGTGGTTAAGCATCTATGCTCTTTTACTAGTCATTTGATAATTGGATCATTTCAATAGTCTGACCAGATCAATGATACAATTAAATCATGTATGGTGTTTTATTAGTTACTTCAGTCAGAATCTCAATATTGGGCAGTGCATGCCACAGGGTCCAATGGCTGGGAAAGCAGGAGAAATACAGGAAAAACTGGGGGTAATTTAGGAGGTAGTTTTTCCTTTTATTCTTCTGCTTTCCCAGCCATTGGACCCTGTGGCATGTGCTGCCTATTACATATATAGTTACATAGTTAGTCAGGTTGAAAAAAGACACAAGTCCATCCAGTTCAACCACAAAAAATAAACAAACAAAATAAAAAGCACAGTACAATCCCATACACCCAACTCCATACCCACAGTTGATCCAGAGGAAGGCAAAAAACCCCAGCAGAGCATGATCCAATTTGCTACAGCAGGGGAAAAAATTCCTTCCTGATCCCCCGAGAGGCAATCGGATTTACCCTGGATCAACTTTACCTACAAATCTTAGTACTCAGTTATATTATGTACATTTAGGAAAGAATCCAGGCCTTTCTTAAAGCAATATACTGAGCTGTCCAGAACCACCTCTGCAGGGAGTCTGTTCCACATTTTCACAGCTCTTACTGTGAAGAAACCTTTCCGTATCTCTTTTCCTCTAGACGTAAAGAGTGCCCCCTTGTCCTCAGTGTTGACCGTAAAGTGAATAACTCAACACCAAATTCACTGTATGAACCTCTTATATATTTGTACATGTTGATCATATCCCCCCTTATTCTCCTCTTCTCAAGAGTGAATAAATTCAGTTCTTCTAATCATTCCTCATAGCTGAGCTCCTCCATGCCTCTTATCAGTTTGGTTGCTCTTCTCTGCACTTTCTCCAGTTCTCCGATATCCTTTTTGAGAACTGGTGCCCAAAACTGAACTGTATATTCCAGATGAGGTCTTACGAATGATTTGTACAGGGGCAAAATTATATCTCTGTCTCTGGAGTCTATACCTCTCTTAATACAAGAAAGGACTTTGCTCGCTTTGGAAACCGCAGCTTGGCATTGCATGGCAATATTGAGCTTATGATCAACTAAAACCCCCAGATCCTTCTCCACTACAGATCCCCCCAGTTGTACTCCCCCTAGCATGTATGATGCATGTATATTCTTAGTCCCTAAGTGCATAACTTTACATTTATCAACATTAAACCTCATCTGCCACTTAGTTGCCCAATCAGACAGAGCATTGAGGTCGGCTTGTAAATTGGAGACATCCTGCAAGGACGTTATTCCACTGCATAGCTTGGTGTCATCTGCAAAGACAGAAATGTTACTTTTGATCTCATACCCAATATCATTTATAAATATATTGAAAAGTAAGGGTCCCTGAACCTATTATTGAGATTCTGACTGAAGTAACTAATAAAACACCATACATTGGACAGGTGCAGCTGTGCATGGTAGCCAATCAGTATTCTAACGTCGGCTTGTTAAATTAAAAGAGAAGTATGGGAATTTTTTTTATTTTTTGAATCATACTTTCCTAGCAATCAAACTCCACTGATCTCGCAGTTCTCAGAGCTCCCTGAGCAAAGAGCGACTGTCGGTCTCCAACTCTCTGCTCTGCCCACCCCCCCCCCCCCCCCACACACACACACACTCTCGCTGGAGTGCTGTGCTGTGGAAGGGCTGGCTTAGGATCTCAGCAGCTTGCTGAGAGCCTGAGCCCATTCTTGATCCAGGCTAGTGGGCAGGTCGCAATCTTTACCGAGTCTGGACTAGCTCTAAAGTCAGCCAACAGCTGGCTTCATCCTGCTGTCTGCTGAAAATGGGTCACAGGAGTCTAGAACAATCTGCCCTCCTGTGATCCACAAGAGAAGTACAGCCTAACAAGGTTTGACATTAACTGGAAGCTGATTAGTTTCTATGCAGAGCTACACCAGATTTTGCAAGCTCCAGTTTTAGGTAAATCTGCCCCACTGTAGATCAAAGAACAAAAAGAGGGAAGGGGGGGGGCACATTTGTCACATCCGTAAATTTAGAAGACAAAGGGGACAACTACTCAAAAAGATGGCAATTGATGGTCGGATTTTAGAGGCAAGACGGGAATATATAAAAATAAATAAATGTTATTACAAAATAAGATTTTTTTTACAAAAGACAATTATAAAATCATCTAAGATATATAGTATAAATGGACAATATCCTCTGTACATCGTCTACGCGTTTCGCCGTTGGGCTTCCTCAGGACGAGCAGAAGAGATTTAACAATGTAAGGATATATTTCATTGTCTGAAATGAAACATAATACATTAACAAAACAACAACAGAAATTTTTAAATGGTTTTAAAATGTTATATATATGCATCATAACATCACTCACAGCGTCACAATGAATATAGCCATCCCAAATATCTCAAAGTATTCAGAAAAAATGTATAAAAGGGTATAGAGATCCAAATGTGATCAGAATATCTCCAGGATCTGATAAGCAGGAAAAAATTGCAACAATGAAAAAAGAATGACATCAAAAGACAATAGAAGGTTAATTAGTAGATGTGTGAAGACATACCCGAAACAAAGATCCACTGAGCCTATGATACCAACCATGGGAGGGGACACCACAGGCACATAGAAAGGCACGAGCCAGATCAAAACACAATACAGACTACAGCAGAAAATGGTAAGCATATGGCTGGAAATGCCTTGAATTAGGTTAAAAAGATTATATATAAGGCAGGGAAAATAGGTACCTGAAAGATCTAGGCAAAGCCTAAATTCCGGGGCGGACCAATATGGTATGTAATAACCAACAGCAATATATGAAGTCTTGGCCAGGTGTATGGAAATTACATCCAAATCCATATAAAATTAAAGAGATTGAAATAGGAGGAGAAATTTCTCCTCCTATTGCAATCTCTTTCATTTTATATGTCTGTTTTGCTGCCCTTGGCCAGTCTATGTATCTCCTAGAGAGAGGGGTGCATTGTTGCCGTTTGTATATTTTTGCTTTTGGTGCTGGATGTATATACCGCTCTTTATTCTAAGCAGGCTTTGGTTGGACAGAGCTCTGTCTGTGCCGGCTATAATTTGGCTCTGTTATTGCGGCTTTTTTCTTTCTACTTTCCTTTCTCTTCTTCCTGTCCTCCCCCTCGTTTTTGGATGCTTTAGACGAGGGGAGGATCTTGCTAGATCATCTCCAATAGCAGCGGTGTGCGCGATCACGTCATCACACCACCCACCGCCATCATCTCCCACCCATCCACACCATAATAGTATGTTTATGCGCCGCTGGGTGAGTACGGCGCATGGAGATGACGTCATGGCGTCCGACATCACCGCCATACGCCCACTACATGGGCTATTTAAACCCAGCACTCAGTAGTAGTCCTGTGTATAGCACAGGCTATTACCCTGGGGCACACTACGTTGTTCAGGCATCCAGGTCAGTACCACCATATCCCTTCCTTTGTAATTGGCTTTTTGTGGACCCAGATTTCTTTCCAGCCTCTCTTTTATTCATTCTATCTCTAGGTGTTAGCTGCTTTACAGACTCTATTGTCTATCTGGCTGGCTACTAACACAAATAGTATTTGGATGTAATTTCCATACACCTGGCCAAGACTTCATATATTTCTGTTGGTTATTACATACTATATTGGTCCGCCCCGGAATTTAGGCTTTGCCTAGATCTTTCAGGTACCTATTTTCCCTGCCTTATACAGTATATAATCTTTTTAACCTAATTCAAGGCATTTCTAGCCATATGCTTACCATTTTCTGTTGTGGTCTGTATTGTGTTTAGGTTTTGATCTGGCTCGTGCCTTTCTATGTGCCTGTGGTGTCCCCTCCCATGGTTGGTATCATAGGCTCAGTGGATCTTTGTTTTGGGTATGTCTTCACACATCTACTAATTAACCTTCTATTGTATTTTGATGTCATTCTTTTTTCATTGTTGCAATTTTTTCTGCTTATCAGATCCTGGAGATACTCTGATCACATTTGGATCTCTCTACACTACCATTTTATAATTTTTTCTGAATACTTTGAGATATTTGGGATGGCTATATTCATTGTGACGCTGTGAGTGATGTTATGATGCATATACAGTGCCTTGTGAAAGTATTCGGCCCCCTTGAACTTTGCGACCTTTTGCCACATTTCCTGCTTTAAACATAGATATAAAACTTTAATTTTTTTTGAAGAATCAACAACAAGTGGGACACAATCATGAAGTGGAACGAAATTTATTGGATATTTCAAAATAAAACACTGAAAAATTGGGTGTGCAAAATTATTCAGCCCCTTTACTTTCAGTGCAGCAAACTCCAGAAGTTCAGTGAGGATCTCTGAATGATCCAATGTTGACCTAAATGACTAATGATGATAAATAGAATCCACCTGTGTGTAATCAAGTCTCTGTATAAATGCACCTGCACTGTGATAGTCTCAGAGGTCCGTTTAAAGCGCAGAGAGCATCATGAAGAACAAGAACACACCAGGCAGGTCCGAGATACTGTTGTGGAGAAGTTTAAAGCCGGATTTGGATACAAAAAGGTTTCCCAAGCTTTAAACATCCCAAGGAGCACTGTGCAAGCGATAATATTGAAATGGAAGGAGTATCAGACCACTGCAAATCTACGAAGACCTGGCCGTCCCTCTAAACTTTCAGCTCATACAAGGAGAAGACTGATCAGAGATGCAGCCAAGAGGCCCATGATCACTCTGGATGAACTGCAGAGATCTACAGCTGAGGTGGGAGACTCTGTCCATAGGACAACAATCAGTTGTATACTGCACAAATCTGGCCTTTATGGAAGAGTGGCAAGAAGAAAGCCATTTCTTAGAGATATCCATAAACAATGTTGTTTAAAGTTTGCCACAAGCCATCTGGGAGACACACCAAACATGTGGAAGAAGGTGCTCTGGTCAGATAAAACCAAAATCTAACTTTTTGGCAATAATGCAAAACGTTATGTTTGGCGTAAAAGCAACACAGCTCATCACCCTGAACACACCATCCCCACTCTCAAACATGGTGGTGGCAGCATCATGGTTTGGACCTGCTTTTCTTCAGCAGGGACAGGGAAGATGGGAAGATGGATGGAGCCAAATACAGGACCATTCTGGAAGAAAACCTGACGGAGTCTGCGAAAGACCTGAGACTGGGACGGAGATTTGTCTTCCAACAATACAATGATCCAAAACATAAAGCAAAATCTACAATGGAATGGTTCTCAAATAAACATATCCAGGTGTTAGAATGGCCAAGTCAAAGTCCAGACCTGAATCCAATCGAGAATCTGTGGAAAGAACTGAAAACTGCTGTTCACAAACGCTCTCCATCATATCAGTCTCTCGATGTGCAAAACTGAGACATACCCCAAGCGACTTACAGCTGTAATCGCAGCAAAAGGTGGCGTTACAAAGTATTAACTTAAGGGGGCTGAATAATTTTGCACGCCCAATTTTACAGTTTATTTTTTTAAAAAGTTTGAAATATCCAATAAATTTTTTTCCACTTCATGATTGTGTCCCACTTGTTGATTCTTCAAAAAAAATTACAGTTTTATATATTTATGTTTGAAGCCTGAAATGTGGCAAAAGGTCGCAAAGTTCAAGGGGGCCGAATACTTTCACAAGGCACTGTATATAATTTTAAAACCATTAAAAATTTCTGTTGTTGTTTTGTTAATGTATTATGTTTCATTTCAGACAATGAAATATATCCTTACATTGTTAAATCTCTTCTGCTCGTCCTGAGGAAGCCCAACGGCGAAACGCGTAGACGACGTACAGAGGATATTGTCCATTTATACTATATATCTTAGATGGTTTTATAATTGTCTTTTGTAAAAAAAATCTTATTTTGTAATAAAAAAAAATGTTTTTTATATATTCTCATCTTGCCTCTAAAATCCGACCATCAATTGCCATCTTTTTGAGTAATTGTCCCCCTTTTTTTGTCTTCTGCTCCACTGTGTCCTGTATTGAATCAATACAGGACACAGCATTTTAACTTGCAATCCATGACTATCACGTATTATAGGGGACAAGGTGGTACCTTTTTACCTCAACAATAATTATGTTTAAACAGACTGGTCTTTCAAAACTTTGCTAGTTGCCTTCTTTCATTGAATACTTATTTCTCCTGCTTTTGGTAAAAAGGATTATTTTACAGAAGTGAGCTGGTAGTCTGCCATTACCGGATGACATCCTAGCTCAGTAGCAGTAACGCTGTTCCAAGTGACTGCAATTCATGTCACTGGCATCCATGCAACCCAAGAGAATGACAGCTTCCACCCCGGCTTCTAACACAGATCCTGTATTTTTCTGATTGACAGATATCAAAGAACATGGAACCTCTGCAGGACATGCACAGCCAAGGTTGTTTTGCTTGGTTGTATGAAATCATGTTTTATAAACCATTGGACTTACAAGTTTAGATGAAAAAAAATCTAGATTGCCTCAGCTGCACGTTGATGTCACTACTGCAAAATTCAGTTATTTATTCAGAAACTAGAACAAACAGTCCTAGCCACCTCCCTTCCAAACAATATGTGTTCTCACAGGTGATTAGTGTAAAATGACTTTATTAACAATAAACAGAAGATCAATTTGCACTTCTCACACAAAGTCTGGTTACTTGCTAAGCTTTTATTACAAGCATAATATTTAAATTGTTAGGTCACAAAGGGAAAGAAGCACTGCTGCATTGTGGGAATGTGCTGTATTATTCAAGGATTATGTTTATTTTCTGAACAAAATTTGGAGGCAGTGAAATCTTCAACTATATGTGAAGTGTCTGTGTCATTCCTCTATGAGCTTTTAAAGCTCAACTCCAGACCTAAAAACTTTCATTCAAATAAATTGCTCAATAGCCATAAGGCAGGGATGCTCAACCTTTTGAAGAGTGAGGGCCACTTAACCACTTACCCCCCGGACCATATTGCTGCCCAAAGACCAGAGTACTTTTTGCGATTCGGGACTGCGTCGCTTTAACAGACAATTGCGCGGTCGTGCGACGTGGCTCCCAAACAAAATTGGCGTCCTTTTTTCCCCACAAATAGAGCTTTCTTTTGGTGGTATTTGATCACCTCTGCGGTTTTTAGTTTTTGCGCTATAAACAAAAATAGAGAGCCAATTTTGAAAAAAAATAATATTTTTTACATTTTGCTATAATATCCCCCAAAAATATATAAAAAAACATTTTTTTTCCTCAGTTTAGGCCGATACGTTTTCTTCTACATATTTTTCGTAAAAAAAATCGCAATAAGCGTTTATTGATTGGTTTGCGCAAAAGTTATAGCGTTTACAAAATAGGGGGTATTTTTATGGCATTTTTATTATATTTTTTTTACTAGTAATGGCGGCGATCAGCGATTTTTTTTTCGGTATTGCGACATTATGGCGGACACTTCGGACACTTTTGACACATTTTTGGGACCATTGGCATTTTTATAGCGATCAGTGCTATAAAAATGCATTGGATTACTATAAAAATGCCACTGGCAGTGAAGGGGTTAACACTAGGGGGCGGGGAAGGGGTTAAGTATGCCTGGGTGTGTTCTTACTGTGGGGGGGGGGGGGTGGCCTCACTAGGGGAAACACTGATCCTCGGTTCATACATTGTATGAACCGAAGATCAGCATTTCCCCTGCTGACAGGACCGGGAGCTGTGTGTTTACACACACAGCTCCCGATCCCCGCTCTGTAACGAGCGATCGCGTGTGTCCGGCGGCGATCGCGCCCGCCGGGCACACGCATGGGAGTCAGGGGCGAGCGGGGCAGCTGGGAGAGAGGACGTCATACTACGTGCTCTCGTCCAGCCGAGCCAACTTGCCGACGTATAACGGCGGTGGGCGGTCGGCTAGTGGTTAAAGTGTTGGTAAAGGAAAAACATTTTTTCACCTTAATGCAATCTATGCATTAAGGTGAAAAAACGTCAGTGTATACCGCCCCCCCCCCCCCCGAGCTCCCATTTTACTTACCTGACCCGTCGAAAGTCCCGCGCACGGTCCAGAGATCCTCTTCGCCGCTCAGCCTGGCCGCTGATTGGCTAGAGCGGATGGATTGAGAGCAGCGCAGCCATTGGCTGTGTGTTTCGGGTCGTTGTCATGCTGGAAGACCCAGCCACAAACTATCTTCAGTGCTCTTACTGAGGGATGGAGGTTGTTGGCCAAGATCTCGCAATATATGGCACCATCCATCCTCCCTCAATACGGTGCAATCGTCCGCTCCCCTATGCAGAAAAGCATCTCCAAAGAATGATGTTTGCACCTCCATGCTTCACGGTCAGGATGCTGTTCTTGGGGTTGTACTCATCCTTCTTCCTCCAAATATGGCGAGTGGAGTTTAGACCAAAAAGCTCTATTTTTGTCTCATCAAACCACATGACTACCTCCCATTCCTGCTCTGGATTATCCAGATGGTCATTAGCAAACTTCAGATGGGCCTGGACATGCGCTGATTGAGCAGGGGGGACCTTGCATGCCATGCAGGATTTTAATCCATGACGGCATAGGGTGTTACTAATGGTTTTCTTTGAGACTGTGGTCCCAGCTCTCTTCAGGTCATTGACCAGGTCCTGCCATGTAGTTCTGGGCTGATCCCTCACCTTCCTCATGATCATTGATGCCCCACAAGGTGAGATCTTGCATGGAGCCCCAGACCGAGAGAGATTGACCGTCATCTTGAACTTCTTCCATTTTCTAATAATTGCGCCAACAGTTGTTGCCTTCTCACCAAGCTGCTTGCCTATTGGTCCTGTAGCCGATCCCAGCCTTGTGCAGGTCTACAATTTTATCCCTGATGTCCTTACACAGCTCTCTGGTCTTGGCCATTGTGGAGAGGGTGGAGTCTGTTTGAGTGTGTGGACAAGTGTCTTTTTATACAAGTAACGAGTTCAAAAAGGTGCAGTTAATACAGGTAATGAGTGGAGAACAGGAGGGTTTCTTAAAGAAAAAATAACAGGCCGGAATTCTTACTGGTTGGTAGGTGATCAAATACTTATGTCATGCATTAAAATGCAAATTAATTATTTAAAAATCATACAATGTGATTTTCTGGATTTTTGTTTTAGATTCCGCCTCTCACAATTTAAGAGTACTTATGATAAACAGACCTCTACATGCTTTATAAGTAGAAAAACCTGCAAAATCGGCAGTGTATCAAATACTTGTTCTCCCCACTGTATTTGCTCGTGCTTATGATTGCACTTTGAACTTTCACTTTTTTTATTATTTATTGATTTTAAGTGTCCTATTCATGGCAGATTATGTTTTATGTATTTGATGTAATTCATTTTCACAGTAAGAGCCGGTTCACACTGGGGCGACTTGGGATCCGACTTGAAGTCGCCTCAAGTCGTCCCAAGTCGCGCTGTCGAGAAAAACAATGCAAGTGAATAGGAGCGGTGTTAATACACACGACTCGAGTCGCTCCGACTTCAAAAGAAGTTCCTGTACTTCAATCCGACTTGTAGGCGATTTGTACCCATTGATTTCAATGGAAGTCGCCTTCAAGTCTGATCCAAATCTGATCACTGTCTTAACTGAAGCGACTTTCCAGGAAGATAACATACAGTACATTTCTCAGGCAAACCTCTCCCTCCCTCCCCTAGAGCTGATAGTTGTTTGATTGGCCACTGGAAAGTCTCCTGTCCTGGAGACGACTTTAAGACGTGTTGTAAATCGCCCCAGATCGCCCTGTGGTTCATGCTCAAGTCGTGTCGGAGTCGCCTCTGAAAGTCGCGCTGGAAGTCGTGTCGCCCTAGTGTGAACCGACTTGTTTTCACAAAATCACAGTTACTGTTTACATAAACACTTGCACTTGTGATATATGATGATGATTATTTATTAATCTGTTCCAGGAAGTGCACCCATTTAAATAGATAGCTTGGGCTATCTCAATTCTTTATTTGATTGATTTGCAAATTTTTATAGCAAAAAAAGTTTTTTCCTTTTATATAGAAAATAATAAAAACCCAGAGGTGATTAATTTACTACCAAAATAAATTTCTATCTCAAAGAAGATTATATAAAACTAATTTGGGTACAGTGTTGCAAGTAATTCTTATTCAACGTATTACAGTGCTGAAAAATAAAAATGGCCTGAACAGGAAGGGGATTTAAAGTTCACCTTTTGGGAAAAAATAATAAATGCACATATTTTTGCAGGAAGAAATGTGCAAAGCATTGCACTCTGTGATCAGTGGATCAAGGGTGCAATATGTGGCTCCTATAGAGAATCCGTCCCAGATAGCAAGGACAACTTCCAACAAATTTGTGGCAATGTTGAATTGTAAGTTTGATAACTTTTATCAAATTTTTAATGGCAAGTTGTACACTTCCAGAGCACTTAAAGTGCATGTTTGAGTTGACACTTTTCCAATTTGTAGCAAATCTGCATGGTAGGTCTCTAGCAAGAGCAAAGTTGCAGTGGTGAGTCTACAGCAAGAGCTCTGCAAGTCTACAGCATGAAAATTCAGCCACAGAGACCCCTGTGGTGGGATGACTGTAGCACAACATAACTGAATGAGGAACTTGCAGCAGACTTGCAGAATGTTTGCAAAAAAAGTTGATCTGGAGTCATGCAATGCGGACTTGCTGCAATTGTGCAACAAACCTTTAAACCTGCCAAGTCTAGCAATAGCTTATCAAGTCCTTTTCCAATTTGCGGCTCAATTGCTTTCTATCTGTGATACAGCTTTCAGCCATTCCACTGTAGGCACTGTCAGTTTGAAAGATGCAGGGCTTGTGCATGAACTACAAGTGCTCACCAGCACCCTCACGGTTCATTGAGCTGTCTGCTGCGGTGGAGGATGGGACTTGTAGTTTTCTCATTCACACATTCCTTTTAATGAATGACCCAGCTGTGTTGGCAGAGCCCCATACAGCCGTGCTGTTTTTAAAATGTTACAGCAGGTGCGGGGAGAGCTATTATACTTTGACAGCAGGGGGTTTTCTGCCAGAACACACTAATCAGCATTGCAGGAAAAATATCATTTGTGATTTAAAGTGTATCTATTACCAATTGTTTTTGGATTAATTTTAGTTACCGTTTAGCTTCTTTTTTTGTTTCCTAGTCATTGTTTCTAAAAGAGTACAATACTATGCAATGGTGCAGTGTTGTGCCATGCATGCCTAGTGGCAGCCTATCACACCCAAGTTGTAGCACACTACAGTGTGGTGCTCTGTATCATTTTTTTGAAAGTTGCCAGCCCATTTAAATGACCACAAGTGTGAATAGACCCAGGGGCGGACTGACAACTCATGGGGCCCCTGAGCAATAGGAGATGATGGGGCCCCCGGGCAATAGGAGATGATGGGGCCCCCGGAAAAAGGAGATTATGGGGCCCCCAGGCAATAGATTATGGTATGGGGCCACACAGTATACACACACACACATACATGATACATACAAAGTATACACACACAGACACACAGTATACACACACAGGGGCAGATCCACGTACATCGGCGCATTTTTGCTTTGGGCGTAGCGTATCTAAGATACACTACGCCGCCGTAACTTGCTTTTTTTTTTTGAATCCTCAAAGAATTTGCGCCGTAAGTTACGGGGCGTAGTGTATCTTTGGCGGCGTAAGGGCGCGCAATTCAAATGGATGTGATGGGGGCGTGTTTTATGTAAATACGTCGTGACCCGACGTAAACAAAGTTTTTTTTGAACAGCGCATGCACCGTCCATGGGGGTATCCCAGTGCGCATGCTCGAAATTAAACCGGAACAAGCCAATGTTTACGACGGTGACGTCATTCTACGCAAATCCCTATTCGCGAACGACTTAAGCAAACAACGTAAAAAATTCAAATTTCGACGTGGGAACGACGGCCATACTTAGCATTGAGTACGCCTTGTAATAGCAGGGGTAACTATACGCCAGAAAAAGCCGAACGCAAACGACGTAAAAAAATGCGCCGGCCGGACGTACGTTCGTGGATCGCCGTAACTAGCTAATTTGCATACTCAACCCGGAATTCGACGGAAACACCACCTAGCGGCCGGCGGAAAAATGCACCTAAGATCCGACGGCGTACTAAGACGTAAGCCTGTCGGATCGATCCCAGATAGTCGTATCTTGTTTTGTAGATACAAAACAAAGATACGACGTGGGAACTTTAAAATTACGCGGCATATCACAAGATACGCCGGCATAATTCTTTTGTGGATCTGCCCCACAGTATACATACACACAGAATACACATACACACACGGCAAAGGTACTGGAGAGGCGGGGCAGCTATAATCTTGGAATTTTTAGTAGTACATAAGGGACATTTCAGGGACAGATGTAAAAAAACACAGATTTTTACATACTGTCCCTGGTTTTACTGAGGCTGGCAACCCTGATGGGGCCCCCTAGTGGCATGGGGCCCTCGGGCAATGCCCGAATGGTCAGTCTGCTCCTGAATGGACCCTAAATCCTTTTTATTAGCCTGCAATATGACTACTAATATTTTTTTTTTCACCAGATATACTAACATTTCTTTATTAGGGTTTGACTGTGGATGCATGTCACAATGTATGCACAAAGTTACACAGTCACAGACGTTGTTGATGTAAATGGGTGATGGAATGGCACAGCAACTTTTATGATAAGCAAGAGTGGAGGTAAGCAATACTTTAAACGTCAAATGTAGAATTATCCTGCCCCAATAAAAAAAATAAAAAAATGGAAGGATTTTCATCACTTATAATTTATGTTCTGTTATAGCATTTTAAAGTATTTAGACTGCAGTAGAAAATAATTTCCCACTCAACATGTGTGAATGGAAGTACTGTCTGCTCATAGATAAGTCTGCATTTTTGATGAGAGAAACAAAGACACATATTTTATACAGCAACCGAATCTCTTGGCCAAATAAACAGGGATATTATTATTAACTAGAAAGCTAGGTATCAAAGCACAAGGCTTCCATTGTGCCAACATCTAGTTCCTACATCACCCAGTTAGTTCATTTTCAGTAGTACTGAAGAATAAAATGTTTGGAAATGGAATTAAATTTCTTAGAGTCTGAATCAAATATCTTTAAATCTCTGACATTATCGTGCCTTACACACAATCATTGTGTATCAATTACAACACTATACTTTTTATACAAAAAAAATAGCCCCAAAAGTTAACCGATAATTAGAAAGGCAAAAAAATGCAGGTTAACATTGTTCAATGACCCTTCAGAAGATATATAGGCCCAGATTCACAAAGAACTTACGCCGACGTATAACAAGTTACGCCGACGTAAGTACAAATGTGCGCCGTCGTATCTGTGCGCCAGACCCACAAACTAAGATACGCCTAAAAACAGGCTTCACCCCGCCGACGTAACTTGCCTACGCCGGCGTAGGATGGGCGCGCATTTAGGCTGGACGCATGGTGGCGCTCCCATCGATTAGCCATTTAAATATGCAAATGAGGGAAATACACCTATTCACGAACATACGTGCGCCCGACGCAGTGCGTGTAAGTTGTACGTCCGACGTAAAGTTATGCCCCATAAAGGAGGTGTAACCCAGCAGCAGACATGCAAAGGTCTGCACCAGGGAACACAAGCCGGCGTATTTTACGTTGGACATGTCTGGCTGGGCGTAGGTTACATTCACGGCGTACGCAGTGATCTGGCGTAGTTTAGGCAGTTGTTCCGACCTGGTTGTGAGCATGCGCAGGGGGATGTGTCCACATCTCGGCACATGCGCAGTTTGTGATACGTATCTGTCTGGCGCTCGGCCCATCATTTGCATGGGGTCACGCCTCATTTGCATGGCTCACGCCCACTTCCACCTACGCCGGCGTATGCCTTCGAAACCCAGCGCAGTTTAGTGAGCACTGGCTTTGTGAATTCCATGCTTGCCTCTCTGCGCTGCGTTGGCGTAGCATACATTGTTTGTGCTACGGCGGCGTAATGTGCGCCCGCTCTCTGTGAATCTGGGCCATAATATTTGACTTTTTTTTCATACTACAACAGTTGTATAGCAATGCAGTGCAAGGAAAGGTGATGTACAAAGCGCAGAAATCCTTACCAATCATTTTCATTTTATTTCCTTTTCCCACTCGGCTCCCACACAATAGAGAAACCCTTCAGAGGAACAAGGCCTGTCGCAGTCCACACAGAAGGAGAAATTAGTTATGAATTGACTTTCTACAACCTACTACCAGGTAAAAATTATTTTCTTGTTCTGCAGGTACAATGTTCTTTAAAAAATATATTACGAAAACTTTTTCTCACAGACACTTTGATAATTACATAGGACGATGGAAAAAAAACTCAAAATGTTACATGTCCTTGAAAACATAATGAGAATAAAGCTAAGGCAATAATGATGGTTTAGTCTACTCTCTGTTGAACTACAGTGGATATAAAAAGTCTACACACCCCTGTTAAAATGTCAGGTTTCTGTGATGTAAAAAAATGAGACAAAGATAAATCATTTCAGAACTTTTTACACTTTTTTGTTTTCATTTTTTTTCACACTTTTATTTATTTTCACAAAACAAAACAGTACAGACTGACATTACAGCATACAGACAGCGTATAAAATGGATTATTAACCTGTTCCTTACCGAGTCATTGTAAAATGACATTGGCAGGAACCTTCCCGGCGGGTAGGGGGCAGGCGCACGCACCCACCGCATCGCTTGGGACCCGGTACGCGTGCCCCCGCGGCCGCGATGTCCGCCGGGCACCCGCGATTGCTGGTTTTCACAGCAGGATTGTGGATCTGTGTCAGAGGAGACCGATGTGTGTTCCCAGTACAGAGGAACACAGATCGGTCTCCTCCCCTTGTGAGTCCCCTCCCCCTACAGTTAGATTTACTCCCTAGGAAACATATTTAACACATTTTCCTACATGCTTTTGGGAGACTTCAAATTTAGCCTTTGGGCTTGGATGTTTTTTTGGTAAGAAAGGGTAAGTCTTGCCACTTTACCCCATAGCCCAGACATATGAGGAATACGTGAGATTGTTGTCACATGTACCACACAGCCGGCACTTGCCAGATATTCCTGCAGCTCCTTTAATGTTGCTGTAGGCCTCTTGGAAGCCTTCCTGATCAGTTTTCTTCTCGTCTTTTGATCAATTTTGGAGGGACGTCCAGTTCTTGGTAATGTCACTGTTGTGCCATATTTTCTCGACTTGATGATGACTGTCTCCACTGTGTTCCATGGTATATCTAATGCCTTGGAAATTATTTCGTATCATTCTCCTGACTGATACCTTTTAACAATGAGATCCCTCTGATGCTTTGGAAGCTCTCTGCGGACCATGGCTTTTGCTGTTGGATGCGACTAAGAAAATGTCAGGAAAGACCTACTAGAACAGCTGAACTTTACTTGGGGTTAATCGGAGGCACTTTAAATTATGACATGTGTGTACTGACTCCTATTCAACATGAGTTTCAATGTGATTGCTTAAAGCGGACCTTCAGTAATTTTTTCAACTTTCCATCTATTAAATCTTCTGCCCTTGTTGTTTTAACTTTGGATAGTAAAACATTTTGTTTTCTGCCAGTAAATACCTTATACAGCCAGCCCACTTCCTGTTTCTTGTCTGGTAAAAAGCCCAGGCTTATGACGGCATGCCTCTATCTCTATCTCTATCTCTATCTTTATCTCATTTTTTTACATCACAGAAACCTGACAGGGGTGTGTAGACTTTTTAGATCCACTGTATATGTTCGCTATCTGGTCTGAATGAAATCACGTTAGTACCAGATAGTACTACTCTCCATGCTTTGCTTGGCCCCATAACAGTTGCACAGTGAAGATCCAGCAATAAGCATATAGAACAGTGGTCCCCAAACTGCAGGCCAAATGCAGCCCTTTGCTTGCCTTTAATTGGTCCCTGGGACACAGTTCCTCCCACTGACCCCAGGAATGTTGCACAATCCCTGACAATGTTAGTGGGACACTACCTATTCCTGCCACTGATACCATTGATGGGGAACGATTTCTCCTACTGACCCCATTGATGGGGCATTGTTCCTCCTACTGACCCCATTGATGGGGCATTATTCCTCCTACTGACCCCATTGATGGGGCATTGTTCCTCCTACTGACACCATTGATGGTACACTATTCCTCCCACTGACACCATTGATGCGGCATGATTTCTTCCTTTCAAACTGTTAATGGAGAACTGTTCTTCCCACTGATAACATTGATGGAGCACTATTGCTCTTGCTGATACCAATGATAAGGCATTATTCTTCGTCCCAATAACAACAGGTGATAGGTAATTTTGTACTCCTACAGACTACTAATGCCAGGGCTTTTGTAAGCCCACTGGCCACAGTCTGTCCCTCCGAAGTCCAAAGGACAGAGAACTGGCCCTTTGCTTATAAAATGTAAAGCCTGGTACACACAGCCCGAATATCTACCGGTATTGGCCGGTTCAACAGAAACCGTCTGACATTCGGCCCGCGTGTACACCAGCCTGTCTGACACAACCTATCCAAAAGGCTAGCTTCTGTTAAACGGGCATGCTGGAAAACCAGCATCCGATCGGCATCTATTGGCTTCCAACACTGACCTGATCTGGCGGGGAGGGGGCGACACAATAGCTAAGCAGACAGATTGCTGAACTAACATTGGATAGTTAGTACAATATGCCTCTCCTGAGCATTTGTTTTTTTGTTGGTTCAGCCAACTGAGTTGAACGGAAAAAAATACTGATAGTGTGTACTTGGCATAAGGCCTCTAACCTAGGAAGTACTGGTTCCTTGTGCTGCTTAACCACTTACGCTCGCTCATGACCTGGTCCAAAGCTCCGTGCCCGCGGGACCCGCGGACCCGATCGCTGCCGGTGTCCCGCGATCGGGTCACAGGAGCTGAAGAGCGGGGAGAGGTGAGTATAAACAAACCTTCCCCGTCCTTTTCTGTGGCAGTGTCAGTGATTGTCTGTTCCCTGTAATAGGGAATGACGATCAGTGACGTCACACGTCCAGCACCGCCCCCCTACAGTAAGAAACACACATGAGGTCACACTGAACCCCTACAGCGCCCCCTAGTGGTTAACCCCTTCACTGTCATTGTCATTTTCACAGTAATCAGTGCATTTTTATAGCACTTTTCGCTGTGAAAATGACAATGGTCCCAAAAATGTGTCAAAAGTGTCCGATGTGTCTGCCATAATGTCGCAGTCACGAAAAAAAATCGCTGATCGCCGCCATTAGACGTAAAAAAAAAAATATTAATAAAAATGCCATAAAACTATCCCCTATTTTGTAAACGCTATAACTTTTGCGCAAACCAATCAATAAACGCTTATTGCGATTTTTTTTTTACCAAAAATATGTAGAAGAATACATATTGGCCTAAACTTAGGAGAAAAAAATGTTTTTTTATATATTTTTGGGGGATATTTATTATAGCAAAAAGTAAAAAATAAATAACATTTTTTTTTTTTAAATTGTTGCTCTATTTTTGTTTATAGCGCAAAAAAGATCAAATACCACCAAAAGAAAGCCCTATTTGTGGTTAAAAAAGGACGCCAATTTTGTTTGGGAGCCACGTCGCACGACCGCGCAATTGTCAGTTAAAGCGACGCAGTGCAGAATCACAAAAAGGGGCCGGGTCCTTAACCTGCATAATGGTCCGGGTCTTAACCGGTTAACCAGACAGATTGTGCATAGCGTGAAATTGTTATAATTGCCAATAGTAGTTTTTTGCTCAGAAAAGCTTTTGCATCCAGTTTTGGAGTTGGCTTTCTTGTCCTTAACTACAATAAACACTGTAACTTTTGGTTAATGATGTGCTTAATTTGAGCATTGCTTTACAGAAATGCTGCAAATTTGTAGCTAAATAGGCCTGCCAATTAATGTTTTGTGTACAAAAAGGGCCTCATTTACTGCAGTGTGAAGTTACTGAAGTGAGCCAGTGTTTACTTCAAACATCCTGTCGTGTGGCGGAGACCTAAGTAAATACAAGTTCACTTCATTTTATTGCACTTCGCCTCACTTCACAGACCCTAAGTACACATTGACAGGCGCAGTATATAAATGAATGGAAATTCCAGTGTCAGTGACCCAGCTGCAGAGTAAGTCCGCTCAATACAATGGGGTTGATTTACTAAAGGCAAACAGGCTGTTCGCTTTACAAGGGAAGTTTCCCCACAACTTAATAATTGTGGTGCATTTTCACATTGCAAAGAACACCCGAACACGTGCATTAATTATAAAAAGAGGAAAACACAGCTTTATTGCTTGTACATAGTTGGACGATGCAGAATAGAATAGAGCTTAAAGCGTTTGTACAGGAAAAAATGTTTTTCGTTTAAAATAACAAACATGTTATACTTACCTCCACTGTGCAGTTCGTTTTGCACAGAGCGGCCCTGATCCACGTCTTCTGGGTTCCCTCGGCGGCTGTCTCGGTCCTCCCCGCAATTAGTAACCACAGTCATGCAAGAGCTCACATGGTGGTCACTAATTGCGGGCGCACTACCGTGATACAGCGAGCGGCCATAGCCGCTCGCTGTATCACTCGGCCCCGCCCCCTCGGCGCGCCGTGTCACTGGATGTGATTGACAACAGTGCCAGCCAATGGCTGCGCTGCTTCCAATCCCATCCGCTCTAGCCAATCAGCGGCCAGGCTGAGCGGCGAAGAGGATCTCGGGATCGCGCGGGACTTTCGAGGGGTCAGGTAATTATAAGGGGAGCTCGGAGGGGGGGGGGGGCGGCGTTATGCGATGTTTTTTCACCTTACTGCATAGATTGCATTAAGGTGAATTTTTTTTTTAATTTACAACTCCTTTTAACCTCATTCACTAGGGTCTGCAACACATTTCCTTGCAAAGAGCAACCTTCTGCTCATGTGAACTGTCTATTTCCCTTTTGTAAATCAACCCCAATGGGTTGTTCAGAGGAAAATGAGACTTTTTTAAGAGAACCAGTCACATTTAGGCTATGTAGCACCTGGTTACTTTTCAGAACCGGTGCTATTGAAATTTAGAGGGGATCAGAGAGTTAACTAACTCTGATCATGGTTAATTAGTTCAAATTTGAAGCTTTTGTCCCAGCTTGGCTGTGCTGTGGACTCATGCTGTTGTTCCTGGGGTGTAGTTCCACCCCAGGTCAGCGGGTGGCAGCAGTATAGTCAAGGACTAGATACTTTTTCCCAGCAGCCTATCAGGAGGACCCTTCCTCGCTGTGCATGCTGGTGAGGGGTATTTATGGGGCAGACGCCATTTTGCTGGGTCTTCTCTTTGTGTGGCGCCCACCTTTACGGTAGCTACTCCACGGCGCCCCGGCAAATGGCCTACCGGACCGGGGTGCGCGTGCAATGCAGAGATCCTGGCTTGGGAACCACGTTGGCCCGGAGCAATTGATCTGCCGCTTGGGACTCAGTAATCGACTGGGTCCCACCTGAAGAGGTCCTGGCTGTCTATCCTGTTGGAGGAAGCTATTCGGTGGAGAGTCTGCCTGAGGAGTACCAAGAGAGGCTGGTGTTCCAATAGGGGCCTGACCATCCATCGGGGACCAGGGGAACTGGACACTGAGAGGCTGAATGTTGGCCGCCTATCAGTCGGTACCCAAAACCTAAACTACCTGAAGGAGATCCAGGTGTCAAGTCCAGTCAAGGGGACTTCAGACCACTATTTTCTGCAACCATTGGAAGGATCTGTGGCAGAGACTTAACCCCCAAGTTCGAGTGTTATTCTGGCTGCCAGGCTTGTGAGAGAGGCCTGTCCAGGTGCGCTATACCCATTACGGCTGGAGTGGCGAAGTAAAGTTTGTCGTTGGAAGCGGGACTGTTTCCTTTTCCTACACCTGAATTTGTGTTCTCCATCTCGGCTTTTCCTCTATTCTTCACCAAGTTCAATTGTTTTACCTTGTTGGGTAAATAAAAGCACAAGAAAAAGACACCTGCTGTGTGGACATTCCATTACTACGGCTCTCATCAACTACCCTAGACGGCGGAGTCACAGAGGTAACATGCCACCCAAAACAAACCAGCAGCTCCTCCGGGGGTAGTGCTACAGCTAAGACATGTGTAAGGCCCCGTACACACGAGAGGATCTATCCGCTGGTATTTATCCGCGGATCAGTTCCAGCGGATAGATCCTGTGGTGTGTATGGCCCAGCGGCCCAGCGGATTTTTTTCGGGCCGATGGATTTCCAGCGGATAAAAATTTCTTAGCATGCTAAGAAATCTATCCGCTGGAATCCTGTCCAGCGGATTGATCCTCCCTCGCATGCGTCGTAATGATTCGACGCATGCGTGGGAAGTCTTTACCTTCCAGCGTCGCGCACGTCGCCGCGTCATCATCGCGGCGACGGCGCGACACGTCACCGCGGATGGATTCCACGTGGATTTCGATAGTTAGTACAACCATCAGATCAAAATCGATAAAATCGAAAATTTCGATAGTTAGTACAACCATCAGATCAAAATCCGCCAGAGGATTTATCCGCGGGAACGGTCCGGAGGACCGTTCCCAGCGGATAATCCTCTCGTGTGAACGGGGCCTAAGAATCACATTTTTTTTAAAGCCTCTGGAACCTTTGCTCCGAGTGGAGTATCTTCCTAACTTTACCCCCCATTAAAAAAAAGGCAAATGTTGTTCAAATATACCTGGACATAGGGCAGTGAATTTACCGTGTTGCCTAGAGATAAGTTAACTTTTCCAGATCATCAGGAAAATCATCTCAACGTAAGCTTGTTTGAATTACTGTACATCTCCTTTGATATGATTAAGCCGTGGATTAGTATCAAGCTAAATGGAGCAGAGAGAGAAGTTGGGACTAGTGAAGTCTTGCCAGGTTTTGTTTTGCTACACTAATTTTACTTGTGCAGAAACCAATTTAACTGTATGTTGCTGAAAATGGAGGACTTACAATGAGATCTTCTAACTGTGAATTGGACATCTAGATGTTCTTCAGAGAATTGAGTTGAAGGGTATATACAGTACTTGCTGGTTTTCTATGGAACATCCATGCTGCATTATTTAAAACTTCATATGACTGCTTAGATTTATTATTTTACTCTTTTACCAAGATGTTCCAAACTGAAAATTCTATCATAGGGACTTGTTATGCATTCCTACCTACTATTGCTACACGCTTTTCCCATTAGGTTGAATTCCAGGATATAGTGGGGGGCTAATGCCTGCGTTATATGGTATATTTGGAAACGGTTGTCCTGTTTTTAAATGGAGTTAAGAGACATGTAGCTAGATTCAGTAAGAGTTAGGTCGGCGTATCAGTAGATACGCCGACCTAACTCAGAATCTGATTCGACCTAGGTTTAAGTGTATTCTCTTGCGCCGTCCTATCTTAGGGTGCAATATTTTGGCTGGCCGCTAGGTGGCGCTTCCATTGCGGTCGGTGTAGAATATGTAAATCACTAGATACGCCTATTCACGAACGTACGTCCGCCCGTCGCAGTAAATTTTACGTCGTTTCCGTAAGAGATAGGCCGCCTAAAGATAAAGCTGCCCCTAGGAGGCGTAGTCAATGTTAAAGTATGGCCGCCGTTCCCGCGTCGAAATTCGAAAATTTTACGTCGTTTGCGTAAGTCGTCCGTGAATAGGGATTTACGTTGTTTACGTCCACGTCGAAATCAATAGTCCCGTGCGGCAGACTTAGCCGCAATGCACATTGGGAGATGTAGGCTCCTGGCGCATGCGCAGTTAAAAAAAAACGTCAATCACGTCAGGTCAAGCCCCATTTACATAAAACACGCCCCCTCAGCTAAATTTGAATTAGGCGCCATTACGCCCACCCGCTTTAGGCTACGCCGCCGTAACTTAGCAGGCAAGTACTTTGAGAATCATGTACTTGCCTCGCTAACTTACGGCGGCGTAGCCTTAACACGCTAAGCTACGCTGCCGCAAAGTTAGGAACGGCGCATGCGCAGTTCGTTCGGCTCGGGGACGCGCTTCATTTAAATGAAACACGCCCCCCTACTCGCCGATTTGAATTAGGCGCCGTTACGCCGCGAGAGATACACTACGCCGCCGTAACTTACGGCGCAAATTCTTCCAGGATTCAAACCAAAAAAAGTAAGTTACGGCGGCGTAGCGTATCTCAGATACGCTGCGCCGGGGCAAATCTTTTATGGATCTGCCCCTTACTATTCAACACTGGCACAAATTTGTGGCAAGTTATTCTTGCTATCTGGGTATGAATTTTATAATAAACAAAACAAAAATTTTGTCTGGAAATACTCAGTCGTGCCTTCCCTGTGGACTACCTGAGCTCGTGCACATAACCAATGCTCTCTTGCAGTTTGTAAGAATAATATAAATATTGTAATTTAAACCTGTATGTTTTATGATAACTTAAAGTGTATGTATAACGTAACAATAGATTTCTCTTATTTGCTCACCTCTGTTAAAGGAGAAGTTCACCTTTTTGAAAAAAATAAATAAAAATCACATATTTTTGCAGGAAAACAATATGCATTGATTTTTTTTTTTCAGAGCATTGCAACTGCAGTCAGTAGATCACGAGTGCATTGTCTGGCTCCTGCAGACACTTCCTCCAGCTTTGTATCCACACCTATATACAGGCTTTCTGTTACTAAGCTGTAGGAAGTGTTAATAAACCACAAGGGCACTTTATTGAGAATTTTAAGTCCTCTGCTGTGGTGGAAGATTGGGACTTGTAGTTTCTTTATTGAAAGATCTCTGTGAATGACACAGCTGTGTGGTTGGAGCCTGATTTTGAAATGTGACTTCGGCTGTGGGGAGAGGATCCCCTGTCCACAGTTGGAGGGGGGGTGAGAGGTAGCTGTAGCATATTGCATGTTACACCCTAAATATAGGTGGTCCTATCCTTTAACTATCCCATTAAAAGTGTTTTATTTTGTACGTTTGACAAGTTCAAAAAAGTAGCCCTTCATCTAGCCAGACATTTTGTGAGCTAATAACTAAAAAAAAAACAAAAAAAAAAAAAAAACAAATGCAGCCACCACACCTAAGGACCAGTAAACTGTAGGGGGCAGATCCACATAGATCTGCACCGGTGCAGCGTATCAAAGATACGCTACGCCACCGTAACTTACCAAATGCGGCGGGTAGGGGGCGTGTTTCATTTAAATGAAGCGCGTCCCCGCGCCGAACGAACTGCGCATGCGCCATCCCTAATATTTCCCGCCGTGAATTGCGCTAAATGACGTTGCAAGGATGTCATTGGTTCTGACGTGAACGTAAATGGCGTCCAGCCCCATTCACGGACGACTTACGCAAACGACGTAACATTTTCAAAATTAGACGCGGGAACGACGGCCATACTTAACATTGAGTACGCCACCATATAGCAGCTTTAACTATACGCCGGAAAAAGCCGAACGGAAACAACGTAAAAAAATGCGATCGTCGGAAATAGCTAATTTGCATACTCGGCGCAGAATACGACGTACGCCTCTCGGATCTAGCCGAGATGGCGTCGTATCTTGTTTTGAGGATTCAAAACAAAGATACGACGCGGGAATTTTTAAATTACTTTATTTCTTTGTGGATCTACCCCTAGGTTTCTGTTCTTGGGTTTAGATAAGACTTAAAACTGAATATTAAAATTCTTGCATAAGCCCAGAAAGGACCAGTTCTCTTTAACAGTAATACATTTTGACTTCTTTGACAGGTGTGCGTGTGGAGTGTGCTGTATAGTCTGGAACTGCAGGTTATCTGAGCTATAGGACTGAATAGTTTTGCTTACATTTCAGTACAACAGGTACATTTTGTTTTCTTGTGCTGTGATACAATGTTTCAGTAATATATGTCAAGCCTATAAAAGGAAAGGCGGAGAGCTGAATCTAGCTGAGTCACTGTGACATCCAGAGATTTTCACTTGGTGGCTCACTACACCCAGGTAATGTGGAGGAATCTGTGCGTCGTCACAATAGTTCCTGACATTATGGATTGTATTCCTGTTATATAAGCACGTTTAATTGGTTATGGTAATTAAATGCATTTAGTATTATTTATTGGTTTGGCTATTGCTAGCTGACAGTCTGCTTAAAGGGAAATTGTAGTGTATTTTCAGCGATCAGATATTGAATTTATCTTAAAGGGGTTGTAAACCCTCGTGTCCTATGCATTAAGGTGAAAAAACACTTGGCAATCACTGCCCCTGCCCCCCGTTTTACTTACCTGAGCCCCAAATTTGCCTCGGTGGGGACACGCTGTCCCTCTCTCCTCGGCTCTTGATTGGATAGGTTGATAGCAGCACAGCTATCGGCTCCCGCTGCTGTCAATCAAATACAATGACGTGGGCGCTGAGGAGGCAGAGCCGAGTCATACATTCAGCGGCTATGGACGCCGAATGAATGACTTGGGAGCCCGCCCGCAAGGTAACCCCCCGCTTCTCCTTGGGGGTTATCCGATGGTAGGAGCCACGAGAGCTGCCGGGGGTCCCCAGATGTCGATGTCTGGGACCACTCTGTTCAAAACGAACTGCACAGTGGAGGTAAGTATGGCATGTTTGTTATTTTTATTTATTTTTTAAAAATCAAAGCCTTACAACCCCTTTAAGTTTTTCCTATGTGACTGCGCCATTTTTCACACGGGTGTACTGATCTGTACAGGCATGCAAAGGGTTCGTATTCACCAGCTCAAGATGCAGATGCAAGTCAGGCTGTGTTGTGATCCATGCCATCGGACCCTGCACAGATGTACACTCCAGGATATGCATTCCAGAAGAATTCCAAAGTCATGTATGTCCAGTAAGCAAATAGTGTAGTAAGTGTTCCATCCTAAGGTCTGCATTAAGAGAGTATTGTATTGAGCGTACAGCTATGTGTGTTACTTTGAGCTTCAGCAATTGAACTTTTTTTTTTTTTTTTAGAAAGACCATTACCCCTAGTACACACGATCAGAAAATTGGATGAAATATACCACTTTTGAAGCAATCATATTATAATCTGATCATTACTACGCAGCCTTCGAGAGTCGATCACGCCAGTTCATGTGAAATTATCAGATGGGACAAACACCATTTTTTTTTTTCTTGTACGATACCAGAACGTATGATTTTCATTTAATCAGTACAGTATTAATCCGAAAAAAATTGGAAGACCAAGACCACGCTAATAAATGCTAAAATGCAAAAGAGGAGTAATCCCCTATCCCATTCACTTTGGAAAAATGTGTATAATTACAGACCAGTGATTAAAAAAGCCTCACTCTACTAACTTTTTGTGGGGCAGTTTTTTTGTTTTTGCTTTTCTGTGGACTTTTTTTGCTCATTATGCACTTTGCATACGTTAATGTTTCTTTGTTTTTTTTATTGCATCGTTAGATGCACTTTTTTTATGATTTAGCGCTGCAAAAAAGAAATAAAAAAATTGACAGTAGTTGTAACCCTTGCAGAAACTCCAAAAAAAGGTTTTGGATTCACATACATTTGAAGGTCAGCTGAGTGCACTGTGTGATTTTGACAGGGTTGCAGCTTGGATAAATTGTATTCACTGATTTCACTAGATGACCTGCAACTTGGGTGTTATGGTTTCGGATTCAAATTTCTGTGATTTCTAATTTTAAGACCCTATTGAATAAATAATTAAAAGACACAAAGGTGGATGAAATGCTGTAGGAAGAGAACACTCCAGGAAACCACCTGGAATGTATGTCTTGTGTCATGTGTACACTGCGTAATTCATGTAAACCGCTCATTCACACAACCCAAGTCTAATCCTCCTCCCTCGCCCCATGCGATGGCTTACTTTTCTGAGAAAGCGTTACATTCATCCCTTCTATTTCTGAAAGAAATGCTTATAAGAAAATGAATTTCCCTATTCATTCCCTTTTCTCTTTTCAGTTGACAGATTGTTAGTAGTAGGAATTGGAGATCAGGCTTCTGTTTTATGACAGGCTATCAGATAGTAGAAGGCTTTATTATAAGTCATGCCAACTTATTATACCCTCCTATTTTATTATGGAACTATTCCTTCCCAGTCCGTGAAATACAGTAGAAGGGCTTATTCAATAAGTAAGAGTAAAGGGCATCAATGAATCAGAAATGACAGTAATAATTCTTTGAGCTGACCACAATCAAATAAATCAAAGTCCGGAGCATAATAAATTATATACAGTACATAAGCATTATACATTTCCTTTAAAGTGAAAGATAAACCAATTTATTTTTTTATGGGTTTTGGATTTTTGTATCAAACAGGGAATGACCCCTTTCTCTCTCCCTTTTTTTTTTTTTTAACTATATTGCATTGGGGAGGTTTTCCTTAAAGTGTTACTAAACCCAGTAATATGAAAATAGTTCATCATCTTTTTACATTAAAATACTGAGTGAGTGAGAAACTTATATAGTGCAACACATGCGAACGGAATTGCCTCTGGGTGCTTGGAATCCATTCCCTGGGCCCTCAGAAGAGATGGGTCTTGATCTTTCTCCTGAAGGCCAGGTGGTTTACCTCCAATCAGATGGTGGTTGGTAGAGCGTTCCATAGTCTGGGTCCTTGGACCGCAAATCTTCGTTCTCCTTTGGACTTGTATCTGGCTTTGGGTATCTGGAGTAGATTTTGGTTGGTGGATCGCAGAATGCGATTGGTGTTGTGAGCTTTTAGTTTCTCGCATAGATATTGGGGGGCATTTCCCAGAATACACTTATGCGTTAGACAGAGAGTTTTGAAAGTGATTCTATCTTTTACGGGCAACCAATGAAGGGATCTCAATGAAGGTGATATTGATTCCCATGTTTTTTCCCAGTCACAAGTCGAGCGGCCGTATTTTGAACGACTTGCAGACGAGTGATTTGGTATTTTGGGAGTCCAAGATAGAGGGCATTTGCATAGTCAAGTCTGGAGTTGATAAGTGTCCCCACCAAGACTGCTATGTCTTTTTTTGGGATAAAGGGAGTGAGTCTGCGTAGAAGGCGTAAAATACTGCCACTATATACCCTTTTGGCTGATCTGTATACCACGGTTACATGATAAACTGCACAGTTTCTTCAGTGCTGAAAGTTCAGGATGAAGGAGATTTCCATTGCAGCCTGTATATACGACCCACATGTGTGATGTCAATATCATGTGACCTGGCTAGCTCTGAGAACAAGTAAATGTTCTCTCCATCATAAAAGACACAACTGAGCATGTGCCGGTTGGCTACTCTGCCTGGCTTTTTACACAATGCAGAGGATTAACTCCTTAAGTTCCACACTGAGTATAACAAGCATGCTATGCTGCATATACAGACTGATTTTACTATTGTGGGTTTAGTAATACATTCTCTGCATTAAGGTAAAAAAATCTTTCAATAACAGTCGACACCCCCCCCCCCCCCTACGCCCCCAGCCCCTTCCTTAACCGATTTCTGCGTAGCGTATGGCAAGATGATGCCGGTGAGAATCTCTCGTCGCTCCAGGTGAATGTCATATGACGTTGTCCCGGTTCGCGACCCGTGAAGGGCCACGCAGCTACAGGATCTGTCACCAGCTGTGTTTACTGGACATAGCCAATGACTGATCGATGTACCGGCCCGCTGTCGGTACCTTGTGACCGCTGTAACCAATCAAAGCAGGTCACATGACAGTTGTAAACAATGGATGGCTTCCTTTCAAGCCATCCATTGTATACAATTGTGTTACTAGCTTTGATTGGTCAGTGTGATCACATGGTACAGACTGGGCCAATCACAGCCCATCTGTAACATGTGATTTAGCTCTGACCTATCACAGCTAATCACAACAAAACAAACTAAATGAGTCAATTGTACTCAGTAAAATGATTGCAAATAGCAATGTACTGCACTGCTATATGCAAACATATTGTGTAAAAAAAAACGCTGATCACTTTCCCAGAGTAGTTCAGTGTTACTATGGTAACATTATATTGCTCTGATTAAAGTGTGTTTAAAAAAAAATTCATACGGTTATCAGTTATGCAGCGTACACACGATCATTTTTCAGCATGTAAAAAACAACGTTTTTAAAAAATGTCAGTTAAAACGATCGTGTGTGGGCTTCACATCATTTTTCGGGTTCTGAAAAACGTAAAAAAAAAAAAAAAATTCGAACATGCTGCATTTTTTTAACGACGTTTTAAACTATGTTGTTTTTCGGGTAGTAAAAAATGATTGTGTGTGGGCTTAAACGACGTGAAAAACCTGCGCATGCTCAGAAGCAAGTTATGAGACGGGAGCGCTCGTTCTGGTAAAGCTACCGTTCGTAATGGAGTAAGCACATTCATCACGCTGTAACAGACAGAAAAGCGCGAATCGTCTTTTACTAACACAAAATCAGCTAAAGCAGCCCAAAGGGTGGCGCCATCCGAATGGAACTTCCCCTTGATAGTGCCGTCGTACGTGTTGTACGTCACCGCGCTTTGCTAGAGCATTTTTTTTAACGATCGTGTGTAGGCAATGTCGTTTTAATGATGAAGTTGGAAAAAACTTTGTTTTTTCTAGAGGCTGAAAAACATTGTTTTTTACAAGCCAAAAAATGATCGTGCGTACGCTGCAATAGTGTCCCTGATCACTGCCGCATTTTTTCCAAAAACTTATGACAAAAAAATGGGATCATTTGGGAGATATCTGTACTGTCCTCTGATGAAGCCACGTGATGGGGCGTAACTAGTAAGGGCCTGATGCACCAGGAAACACTAGAAGAACTGAACGCTGAATCGTTGTTTTACATTGCTTAACAATCCTTTATGTAAGTTTCTATGTTTTTATTTAATAAAATTCAATGATATACTTCACTATGGGATGTCTCTCTGCTTTACACTTGGGCCAACATCGAGGAGAGATCCTGTGAAACCATCTACACCCACAGTGACGGACAACAGCTGGAGACCAACGCAGAGGAACCATCCCTGGTGTTATGTACTGGAACATACCTTGTAGCCAGGGCCTAGTTTGCAGGAGGAGGCCTCTCTTACAGCCCCGGCTCGGGAGCTGCTGGAGTGGGAATAGCAAGCTCGGGAGCGCAGCGAGGTAGGAGTGGCTGGTGATGACAGCAGTCCGGCACGGTTGGTGGTCTTCCGGGCCGGGCTGATGCAGGAGACAGCGTCTCTGGAGCCGGCACAGGTGCTGGATAGTGATAGCAGGAGCTGGTGAAGCAAGCCAGGTTAGATGCGGAACAATACCTGATATCAGGGTCAACAAGCCGGGTCAAGCTGGTAATCTTGAAAGTGCAAGCGTGGTCAGATTCAGGCACAGGGTCTGGTAACGGTGAGCAGGAGAGCAGAGTCAGAGCAAGCCAGGGGTCGGATTGGAGAGGTTCGGATGGTCAGACAGAGCCGGGTCGGTTTGGGTAACAGGTACAACAGGTCACAGGTTTTCAGGTACAATGCTGCAGATCAGACAGCAAAGTGTCACTGCAGCTGCTGGCTTTTTAAAGGCAGAGTGGCGCCAATCGCGCATTAACGAGCACGAGCGATTTTCCGCCACGCGTGCGTGCACATTTGGCCCATATGCGCGTGCATTTGGTGCGCGCCGGCGCACAGGAACAGATAGCTGCTGATGATTTTGGGCATTGGTATACGTGCGCATGCGTGCGTGCCGGAGCCTATTGGCAGGTCCCTGACACCTGGATTATTTATATCCGCACAAGCTGTTATACACCTGCCATAAGGTAAGCGCTCTGTGAGCACAACTTATAGAGGAGCTACATAAGAAGACTGTGAAGACATATTTGTTTGGATATCTGTTTACACAAGGACACTTTATCATCCACTTTGGGACTTTTTTGTTTACTATTTGTCCTATGCATATATTGCACAGTATTGCTGCACTTTGCACAATATTTTGGGCATTTTACCACTAAGTGAATTGTCACTTTGGAATATTTATTTATGTATTATTGATTTGCTTAATTTATGCACTGATCACTTTTTATCATATCATCGCAGCCTATCACTGCCCATCAGTGAAAGAGAAAAATTACCTCTTTGCAAAATATTATAAACCATTTAATTTTTATTTTATTTTTTTCAAAATCTTTGGTATTTTTTCATGTATTTAGCAAAAAATAAAAAACCCAGTGGTGATTAAATACCACCAAAATAAATCTCTATTTGTGTGAAAAAAATGATAACAATTTTATATGGGTACAGTGTTGCATGATCGCGCAATTGTCATTCAAAATATGAGTGCTAAAAGCTAAAAATTTGTCTGGGCAGGAAGGGGGTAAAAGTGCCCAGTAAGCAAGTGGTTAAAGCAGCTTTGCTATGACTTTAATTCATTTGGACCAAGCTGGCTCAAATTTAACCATTTATGTTGCATAACTATGCAGCCTCTGTGTGCAATGTAATATACTGTTGTAATGTTACCTAAAAACAGTATGTGGCGCTGTGTTCTGCAGTACTATGGGTGATTACTTGTCTGCTGCCAGAACAAAGGTTTCCTCTGATTGGTGAGGTAAGGGGAAAGATTACTACATCATCTGTCTGCATCGCCATCTCAGCCAATCGGAGGAAGCTAAAATAAAAATAAAAATCTTACCCTGAATGGCTAATGCTAGCACAGTATATTACAGTGACACAGCAGTCCCATCAGTTAGTAATGGAAATACAGTAAAACCTTGGTTTGAGAGTAACTTGGTTTGAGAGCGTTTTGCAAGACCAGCAAATTTTTTTAATACATTTTGCCTTGATATACAAGCGATGTCTTAATATACAAGTAGCGTCATGTCACAACTGAGTATAAGGCTGCATTCACACCTGAGCGTAGCGCTTTGCAGCGTTTTTTACCGCGATTTGCCGCGACAAAACGCAGTGTTTTTTACCCCGATTTGCCGCGACAAAACGCGGCGTTTTAACATGATTTGAGTTGCATATGTAGAAAGCTGCATGTTTAAAATCTGTTTTAATTGTTTGTTTGTTTTTTTACTGTATGTTATGTAAATATATACTGCATGTATATGTGCACAGCCATATTTTCCCTTTACATATGCAGCAAACCTAACTGAAAACAATGGAATCTCTAGTAGCCATGTACTCGCCTGTCAACCACTTAGGCCCCATTCACACGGAGGGATCATTCAGGTCCGCCTGTCAGTTTTGACAGTGGACCTGAACGGCCACTCCATGCATCCCTATGGAGCGTCGGATGTCAGTGGAGACATGTCCGCTGACATCCGACCCTATCCGATCCGCTAAAAACAGATGTATAGGGGGCACGTCCCCATCCGTCCATGCGGATCGGATCGGGTAAGATCTGATGAAAACGGACATGCTGTCCGTTTTCATCAGATCGCTCCATAGGAGACAGCGGCGCCTGACAAGCCCCTCCCCGCTCAGTGAGCAGAGAGGAGCTTGTCATCCGTCGGCTCAGTGGAGATCTGCCGCTGAGCTGAGCTGGCGGGAGCAGGCGGACTCCGTAGCAACAGAGTCCGCCTCGTGTAAATGAGGCCTTAAGGACCGGACCATTATGCAGCTTAAAGACCAGGCCACTTTTTGCGGTCCTGCGACGTGGCTCCCAAACAAAATTGGCATCCTTTTTTTCCCACAAAAATAGCTTTCTTTTGGTGGTATTTTATCACCTCTGCGGTTTTTATTTTTTGCGCTATAAACAAAAATAGAGCGACAATTTTCAAAAAAATTCTATATTTTTTACTTTTTGCTATAATAAATATCCCCCAAAAAATATAAAAAAAAAAAAACGTTTTTTTTGTTGCCCTTAGTTTAGGCCGATACATATTCTTCTACATATTTTTGGTAAAAATCGCAATAAGCGTTTATTGATTGGTTTATGCAAAATTTATAGCGTCTACCAAATAGGGGATAGTTTTATTGCATTTTTATTAATAATTATTTTTCTAGTAATGTCGGCGATCAGCGATTTTTATCGTGACTGCGACATTATGGCGGACACATCGGACACTTTTGACACTATTTTGGGACCAATGTAATTTTTACAGCAAACAGTGCTATAAAAATGCACTGGTTACTGTAAAAATGACACTGGCAGTGAAGGGGTTACACAGGAGGGGGCGCTGTAGGGGTTAAGTGTGCCCTAAGGGAGTGATTCTTACTGTGGGGGGGGGGCGTGGCTGGGCGTGTGACGTCACGGATCGTCGTTCCCTATGACAGGGAGCAGACGATCAGTGACAGTCTGACTAGGAAGCACGGGGAGAGGTTTGTTTACACTTACCTCTTCCCGTTCTTCCTCTCTGTAACCCGATCGCGGGACACCGGCGGCGATCGGGTCCGCTATTCCCTCGGGGACGGTAACGGAGAAGAGGACCGGGTCGGGAGCGCACCGGCGGCGCGCTCGCGACCCACGGCTGGGATTTTAAAGGGGACGTACATGTACGCCCTTGTGCCCAGCCGTGGCATTTTGTCGACTTATATCGTCCTGCGGCGGTCCTCAAGCGGTTAAACTCTCCCATTGAGGTCAGTGAGGCCGTACAGCCAATGCATGCAATGTACATGATTGAGGCATTTGTAATGCAGCATTACAGGGTAAACTCAAGCAGTGAGGAGGCAATATAACACCTTCTCACCACCTGTCAAATGCCATCTGAAAAGTGATCCAAATGCGGATGACTATTCAAAGCAGGGCAGTCTTAATGAGAGGGCACTATCCAGGTGCCCCAGCTGCATGGGGGGTCCCTGCACTTTCCCCAAAGCAGCTGGTCCTTGAGCCCACGCTGCCCCGAAATTGGGGGCCCCATGGTGGCACTGAGAGTGATAGATACACAGGGGAGGCAGTCCTACCTACTTGATGTCTGTTTACCTGCACTGTCATCATTGTAGGGGCCCCAGAGCATTACTTTGCCCAGGGGCCCGTGATGCTATTAAGACGGCCCTGCTTCAGAGGGCACCGCAAGTGTGAAAGTGTTCTAAAGCAAATTGTACAATAAGATTGTGATGGTTTGGTGACTGTAAATGACAGTCGGACTAAATTTGCATGACACATGTCTGTCAGTATGGCAGATCTGGGAAGAAGCCTGCAGTTCAGGAATTTATGAAATGTAAGATTATCTGCAGATCAGAATAAAGCTACCTATTAACATCCTGCAGAAACCAAGGGTCACAATTTTGCTGATATGGGAAGCACTTCGCTTATCTCAAGTAATTATAACCACAGTAATAAGGTTGCAGTTTAAAATGACTTCTAATAAGTCTGTTACATTGTTTCTGCACTTTGCTCTTGGACTTGGGTGTTACACCTTGTCAGATTTTTATGATCTGTGGGGATAACCTTTTCCCACATCAGCCAGAAATAAAATGATATGAATTGATTATGATGTAGTAAACTAAACCTGTATACTATAGCCATTTCAGTTCCGGAAGGTTTACCCCTCCCCCTTTTTTCATGACCTGGCCATCTTTTTTTGTGACACGACACTACATTATTTTAACTGACAATTGCTCGGTCGTGTGAAGCTGTTTATTTTTTGCGCTAGAAACAAGAAAAGACCAACAATTTTGAAAAGAAAAACACAAAGGGCCTGATCCACAGCCGCCGAGCGCAACTTAATTTTTCAGAGTTAAGTTACACTGCCGCAAATCTCCCAAGTTAGGTGCCGATCCACAAAGCACTTACCTGGAAATTTGCGGCGCTGTAACTTAACTCCGTCCGGCGCAAGGCGTTCCTAATACAAATGGGCGATTCCCATTTAAATTAGGCGCGCTCCCGCGCCGGACGTACTGCGCATGCTCCGTCGGGTAACTTACCCGACGTGCATTGCGCTAACTGACGTCGCTCCGACGTCATTTGCTTAGACGTTAACGTAAATGGCGTCCAGCGCCATTCACGAACGTCTTACGCAAACGACGAAGAATTTCAATTTCGACGCGGGAACGACGGCCATACTTAACATGGCTTAAGAGAGCTAGGGCTGAGCCCTAGTTTTACGCGGCGGAACTCGACGTAAACGACGTAGAATTAGCGCGACGGGCCCGTCGGAACGTTCGTGGATCGCCGTAAGTGTTCATTTGCATATTCTAGGCCGGCCGCAATGGCCTCGCCACCTAGCGGCCGGCCTAGAATTGCATCCTTAAGATCCGACAGTGTAAGTCCCTTACACATGCCGGATCTTCTCCCTAACTATGGAAAACTGATTCTGTGGATCAGTTCCATAGTTAGGACCAGGGATACGACGGAGTAAAAGCAGTTACTCCGTCGTATCTCTTTTGAGGATTTGGCCCAATATTTTTTACTGCTATAAAACATATCCAATAAAAAAAATGTAAAAAAATCGAATTTCTTCATCAATTTAGGCCAATATGTATTCTGCTACATATTTTTGGTAAACAAATCCAAATACGCTTATATAGATTGGTTTGCGCAAAAGTTATAGCATCTACAAACTATAGGATATATATATATATATATTTTTATTCTATATTTTATTGTTTTTTAATCGATTTTATACAAACAAACATACTTCAATTGCATACGTATCACATATATAACATATCACAAATCGATTCTGCAATAAAAGGAATTTACAGAGCATTTCAGTTCCAAAATTTTTCCTTTTCTAGATATACTGACGGTATAGATAGTCTTCATTGTCCTTCCTATTTATCAAGCTGGCACAGCAAAAAACAAAAACAGAACAAAAACAAACAAACCAAAAACAAATCAAAACAAAAACAGAGAAAAAAAATATATAAAAAATATTCCTCTATTCCGCATCCGCCAGTGCACAGCCATATTATCTAGAGCAGACATATGCTGACCATGTTGACCATTTTTTATTAAACTTCTCTTCTCTGCCTTGAATAATAGCACTATCTCTTTCCATATATATATATTTCAGCTATTTTTTTAAGCCACTGCGAGACAGAGGGAGATAATTTCCGCTTCCAGAGAGCTGATACACATGACTTGGCTGCATTCAGAAGGTGAACGGTCATCGAATTACTATATTTACGCCTAGAAAGCTCTGAAAGATGGAGCAAACATCTGGCTGGTAGGGATGAGCCGAACACCCCCGTGTTCGGTTCGCACCAGTACCTTCGAGCGGACTGAATGTTCGCGCGAACATTTAGAACCCCATTGAGCTGCGCATTCATTGAGCTGCGCATTCTCATGCAGCATGTACCCAACACTGTGTTCAAACAGTTCGGGGGACTCCTCAGGAGGACATGGTGGGGCTAGGGAAGGAGTTAGTGATGCCATTGAGCAGAGGGAAGAGGACGCCTTGGCAGCTACTTTGCCAGACAAAGTACCCTGAGCCTGGGTGAGAGAGGATGAGGAGGATGAGGACGGCTTGGTCATCCACTTTACCAAGTCTTCGGCATGTTACGGCTCAACACGGCCAGCTGCCGAAAACAAGGACGAACGTGTCCCACGGCCACGTGCTGATGAGGATGCATCGTGTCCACGACCAGCACTGTTGCCTCTAGACACAGAGCCTGCTTGCCCTAGTGACTCTCTGACTCTCCTTGTTGTCCTTCCAGACACATTAATGGCCTTCAGAGGACAAAGGCAGTACACACCAAGTAGGTTTAGGTGCAAACTATAGAGCACAAGTGCAGTACACACCAAGTAGGTTTAGGTGCAAACTACAGAGCACACTTGCAGTATACACTAAGTAGGTTTAGGTGCAAACTATAGAGCACAAGTTCAGTAAACCCATAGTAGGTTTAGGTGCAAACTATAGAGCACAAGTGCAGTACACACCAAGTAGGTTTAGGTGCAAACTATAGAGCACAAGTGCAGTAAACCCCAAGTAGGTTTAGGTGCAAACTATAGAGCACAAGTGCAGTACACACCAAGTAGGTTTAGGTGCAAACTATAGAGCACAAGTGCAGTACACACCAAGTAGGTTTAGGTGCAAACTATAGAGCACAAGTGCAGTACACACCAAGTAGGTTTAGGTGCAAACTATAGAGCACAAGTGCAGTAAACACCAAGTAGGTTTAGGTGAAAACTAAAGTGCACACGTGCAGTACACACCTAGTAACTTTAGGTGCAAACTACACAGCACAAGTGAAGTACACACCAAGTAGCTTTAGGTGCAAGCTAAAGAGCACACGGGCAATCAACACGTGAGAACACTGCAGCTAGCACAATTAACTGCCTGACAAATTAGGAAGAACTGATCTAGCTAAACTATACAGTGTATAAATATATGTACAACACCTGGGATGTATATATATCCTCTACACACTGTAAATTTAACTGACTAGCCTGCCTGCTCTATCTAGCTAGAAAAAAAAAGACACTCTCTCTCTGTGACTGATATCTAACCAGCGCTGCAACACACTACACGAGGCCGCCCTGCAGGCGGCCTTTTATAGTGTGGGGCGTGTACTAAAGCCCTGAGCCATAATTGGCCAAAGCCACCCTGGCTTTGGCCAATTACAGCTCTCTGTACTGACGGCGCTGTGATTGGCCAAGCATGCGGGTCATAGTGCATGCTTGGCCAATCATCAGCACGCAATGCCGCAGTGAATTTTGGGCCGTGGCGCGTCACTCGAATTTGGCACGAATGACCCGTTTTGTTCGTATTTCGACGAATGGTCGAACAGACGATGTTCGACTCGAACATACGTTCGAATCGAACGCGGAGCTCATCCCTACTGGCTGGTTCAGAACCCAGGTCCTGACCTGTCAGCTGTCTTATCATATCTCGGACCCTGGCCCAAAATGCCTGCAGTTTTTGACACAACCAAAAAATATGGAGCATATTGCCCTCTGCCACACCACAACGCCAGCACATATTCGTCCGGATAAATTTTATGCAACAATGATGCCAACGTGTGAGAATTTTATAACACAGCTCTTAGTAGCCGTTGAGGAGTGATGAGTAAAATGTAAAATATATCTCCGCTGCTCTTCAGACAATGTAATGTCTAAATCTCTTTCCCATTTCTGAAGGAATCCCGGGGCATAACCCTCTGACGATTGTACTAACAGTTTATACATCTCAGATGTGCTGAGGGACCTTTTACCAAGCATACATTTTCCACGGGCGTATTCGGACGATCTGACCACTCCTTACGAAGAAGGGAACTGAGAAAGTGAGTAAGTTGTTGCATCCGCCATGGATCCAGTGGTGGATTAAACATCAATTGTATTTCCGCCCTATTCTTCAGCCTATATTCTTCAAGATAATCACCTAGACGAAAGCGTTCTAAAGCAAATTGTACAATAAGATTGTGATGGTTTGGTGACTGTAAATGACAGTCGGACTAAATTTGCATGACACATGTCTGTCAGTATGGCAGATCTGGGAAGAAGCCTGCAGTTCAGGAATTTATGAAATGTATGATTATCTGCAGATCAGAATAAAGCTACCTATTAACATCCTGCAGAAACCAAGGGTCACAATTTTCCTGATATGGGAAGCATTTAGCTTATCTCAAGTAATGATAACCACAGTAATAAGGTTGCAGTTTAAAATGACTTCTAATAAGTCTGTTACATTGTTTCTGCACTTTGCTCTTGGACTTGGGTGTTACACCTTGTCAGATTTTTATGATCTGTGGGGATAACCTTTTCCCACATCAGCCAGAAATAAAATGATATGAATTGATTATCATTTTATGGGCACTGGAAGATGTCATCTTATTGACGAAACGGCGTAGGGAGGAACGGCGTGCTGACGTCATCACTGTTTGCCTGCGACTATCCGGAAGGAACGAGCGGATTATACAAGCCGGCCGGCTTTACATTTTAACACACGCCAATGTACTACTTTGGACATGTGAGTGCATAATTTTGTTTTACCAATAAATCATCTTGTTAGCAGTACTACTCTATGTTTGCCCTTCTTGTCTTCACTCCTGGGTTCAACGCATGAGTGCGTTCTGGCTAAGGATTATCCATTTTTTCCATCTGGTGTGGAGGAACCTAGCTGGGGAACGGAGGTTATCTATCAGATACAGTGCTACATGTGATTTATTATTTGGTGTTCGGTAAGCAGAATATTTACTTGAGGTGGAGGTGCTTCAACTAGCTGTCTTACACTTGCTGTGGATTTTCTCTCCAACACAACTCGGGTGCTTTTATGAAGATTATTTAACGTCCAACTACATCTTAGCTGACCACAGCTATATGGACTATCATTTATTTCTGTGCACTATTGTACTTTTGCATTTGTTGCACATTTAAGCACTTTGTTTATTATAGTGTGTACAATGTTTACCATATCATGTTGATATCGACTTACATACACACACCATACTAGCAGCGCAGCATTTATTCCTTTTACATTTTTGAGCACCAGCCTCCACTGGAGACCCTCTAATGACAAGGCTGCATTGTTCCTCAGCTCTCTGTGTTGTTCTGCACAGCTGAGCTGCCATGTATAGAGATGAATGGAATGCAACTTTGTAACATTCCAAATAAAGTTTATTTAAAAAAAAGGGGAACCGAGTTTTGTGCTGAGAAGAAGAGTTTATTTCCTGTGTGACAGCCCATGTAGTAGAGAGAGCGGTGTCACTCCCAGTCAGCAGTCTTGGCGCTGTACCCGGTGAACTTTTCTATCACTGACTCCGCTCTGACCCCCGCCGCCGCCGCCTCTCCTTATTTCTTAGTTCCCCAGATGAGGGAGAGGGCGGGGTAAACCTGTGTGGGCGGGACCAGGTTGGAGAAGTACGAAGGCCCCGCCCCCGGCCCCTGACCCTTGTCAGTACCCCAAGCCGTGTCGCTCAGTCCCCCTGAGTACGGCGGATAATGAGGGGGCGGAGCCCAGCCGGGGAAAGGTTGGTCCGGGGACTTTGCTACGTGTCTGGCCGGCCTATAATACCTCGTTGGTGGAGCGATCCTCAGCACACCGAACTCCTCCGCTGTGTCCCATCACTCCTCTCCGATCAGCAGCATGTCTAAGCCGGTAGGGGAATTTCTCCTTCTTCTCTTTTCTATTCATCTGTAACTAATCCCAGAGGGGAGTTCACTGACTGACAGCTCTGCAGTGTGCTCCCATCTGCGACCATACATTAGCCAACTTCTGGAATTGCACATTGATTGTATAGTGTATGGTCACCGTAACCTTTCATATATAGAATAGAATGTAGAACTTGTATTGACAACCCCAGGTGAGATCCTGCCGGGGAGACTGCGCCCATACATTGACAGATTTCTGGTAATATTTGATAGATCTGATCTGACGGTGTAATGGCTCAGGCACACAGGGCTCTAAAACCATTTCTTTTTCAGGCGTTTTTAATTTCCCTGTCTGTAAACGCACCTCTGTGTAAGTCTATGTGTCCATATATATTCATTTACAGGCTGAAAACCCATCACCAACGCGTTCAGGAGAGGAGCGTGTGGGCAGAAAATACGATTGATGCACCTAAACGCGTGTGAACTCGTCTAAACACTTGCAATGTGCAGCTTTAGGCGCGGTTTTTATGCCGATTTATCCTGCCAGGGGACAGTTATTAAAGCGGAGTTCCACACAAAAGTGGAAGCACCACTTATCCGATTGGCACCCCTGTGCCACATTTGGCACCTTTCTGGGGGAAGGGGGGAGCGGTACCTGTTTTTGACAGGTACCCATCCCCACTTTCAGGTGATCTCACCACGGCGAGGTTTGGCCCCCCTCCTCCCTCCGCTGCCGGGGCCGTTCACAAAGTGCAGCGCGCTTCACGCATGCGCAGTGGGGAACCAGCTTCGCTGCAAGTTTCCCTTGGAAGCAATAGCGGGGGCAGCACCCGGGAGCTGATGTAAAAAATCAGATGGGGTGCTTGCGGGCTCCCTGGACAAGTAAGTATCCTATAATTAAAAGTCAGCAGACACAGTGTTTATAGCTGCTGACTTTTAATTATTTCTGAAGCAGGCTGGACCTCTTCTTTAAAGTCTATCTGAAGGCATTATAGAACAAAAATGGGGGTAGGCAGGGTACTTATCACTTACCTACCTTCAGAATGCACACTGAGTTGCGCATGCACAGCTCGGCTTGCTTTGCCAACACATTCCCTATGTGCCAGGATGACTGACTGCCAGGGGCGGACTGACAACGCAATAGGAGATTATGGGGCCACGCAGTATATATATATATATATATATATATATATATATATATATATATATATATATATATATATATATATATATATATATATATATACACATACACACACACACACACACACACACACACACACACACACACACACACACACACACACACACACTGAAAAGGTACTGGAGAGGCGGGGCAGTTATAATCTTGGGATTTTTAGACCAAAAGGATGTCGGTAATGGACATTTCAGGAACAGATGTAAAAAAACAATTTTTTTACATACTGTCCCTGGTTTTACTGAGGCTGGTAACCCTGATGGAGCCCCCTAGTGGCATGGGGCCCTCGGGCAGTGCCCAAATGGTCAGTCCGCCCCTGCTGACTGCTCTGCACTGGCCAATGAGGATGCTCAAAGGCTGACCTCTTGGCAGAAGATGTTGGCAGGGGACCTCCTATAGACTTTAGACTGTTAGAGGAGGTAAGTATAGGGCAGGGGTCTCCAAACTTTCTATACAAAGGGAAAGCTTACTGCCCTTCAGAATTTAGGGGGCCACACTGTGGCCATTGGAAGTAGAAAAAGTCCCGGGATCAATGCCTTATCTTTGGTGTCAGTAAGTGGTAGAGCTGCACAATTCTGGCTAAAATGAGAATCACAATTTTTTTGCTTAGAAGATGGATCTAGATTCTCGCGGTGTAACATCTTTCACAAACTTTACTGTTTGTTTTTTATATTTTTTTATTCATTGAAGTGTATTTTTTCCCCAGAAAATTGCATTTGAAAGACCGCTGGGCAAATACAGTACCATAAATACATAAAATATTGAAGCAATTGCCATTTTATTCCATAGGGTCTCTGCTAAAATATATATGTTTGGGGGTTCCAAGTAATTTTCTGTCAAAAAATATAGATTTTTTTTTTTTTTATTTAAACAAGTGTCAGAAAAAGATTTGGACTAAGTGGTTAAACTTCCTGCATTTACACACAGAAGTTTGATCTAAGAAGGAAGTTGGTTACAATGTTTAATGTTGTTACAAACGTGTCAGACTGCCCAGATTTTTTCTTTACACACACAGAAGTTTATCCCTTTGATCTAAGAAGGAAGCATTAGTTACAATGGGCCTAATTCACAAAAACCGGGCGCAACTTAACTTTTCCCATTTAAGTTACACTGCCGCAAATTTTCTGCCTAAGTGCCCGATCCACAAAGCACTTACCTGGAAATTTGCAGCGGTGTAACTTAAATCCGTCCGGCGCAAGGCGGGCCCAATCGAATAGGGCGAGTCCCATTTAAATTAGGCACGCTCCCGCGCCGGACGTACTGCGCATGCTCCGTCGGGTAAATTACCCGACGTGCATTGCGCTAACTGACGTCGCACCAACGTCATTTGCTTAGACGTTAACGTAAATGGCGTCCAGCGCCATTCACGGACGTCTTGCGCAAACGACGTTGATGTTTAAATTTCGACGCGGGAACAACGGCCATACTTGACAGCTGAGTGAGCAGATAAAGTCTCTCCACTCGTTACAGTGGAACCTCTGATTACGAGCATAATCCGATCCAGGAGAATGCGTGTAATCCAAAGTACTCGCATATCAAAGCGAGTTTCCCCATTAAAGTCATTGGAAACGAAAATAATTAGTTCCGCATTGACTTCGATGGGATGCAATACCGCATGCAGCCAGAGGCGGGGGGCACCGAAGAGCCTTGGAAACGGCCATAAAGGCATGAAAACACTTTGGCTGACCTCGGAAAGACTTCCTACCGAGATTTGCCGAGGTCAGCCGTGTTGTCCTCTGGCTTTTCCACGCATTTCCGAACGGCTGAGATCGGCGACGTGACGCTCCAGCACCCCCCACCTCAGACCAAAAGCGGTACTGCACACCGATTTGGCCTGAATCGTGCTTGTTTTGCGAGACAACACTCGCAAACCGAGTCCCCCCTTTTTTTTAAATACAGTGCTCGTATTGCGAAACGCTCGTTAACCGCGTTACTCGCAGACCAAAGTTCCACTGCATATGAAAGAATCGTCAAACTCTGCATTGGAGATCTTCAGGGGGGGTTGAATCGAGATCACAATTTTTTTTTAACGATTAATTGTGCAGCTCTAGTAAGTGGTATTGTGCCACATTGTTGGTGTCATTGGGTGGGAAGAATCATGCCCCATCTGTGTCCCATCATTGGTGTCATTGGGAGTAACTGTGCCCCATTGTTGGTGTCAGTGAGAGGAATTCTGCCCCACTGTTGGTGTCGGAGGATGAAATCTTACCCCAAGGGTCAGATAAAAGCTGGCAAAGGGACGCAGTTTGGAGACCACTGGTATAGTGGAGGGATGAAGGAATTCCCCCACCATACATTGATCAGCAGCTGATTGGCTGCAGTCATTGATTGAGAAGGTTTCCAGGATGTCCCTTCAGCAGAAGTCCATCAAACAAGTAATGTCTGTGGAGCAGAGACGGCCACACAATGAAATTGCTCTGGTATGACCAACTTTAGTTCATCCTTAGGAATTCTTGTCTCTGCTGGCACATTATAAAAACCAATAGCAATGTTTAATCCATGTGTTCTCTTAGGTTCATCATACACATCACAATCTGACCATACAATCTTGTAGGCCACATTCATATCTGAGTGATTGTCAAACACCTTTTTTTTTCTGTACCGTTTTTGCGTGGATATAAGTGTGTTTTAAGAGCATATTTCTAGCATGTTACGTGTGTGTTTAAGGCTGCTTTCACCATAAATGCGCCCAGGCGTTGGCGGTAAAATGCTGCTATTTTTAGCGGCACTTTAACATCGTTTTTGCAGCGCTTTTCGCCCGCTAGTGGGGCGTTTTTAACCCCTGCTAGCAGCTGAAAAAGGGTTAAAAGCGCAGCTACAACGGCGCTTTGCCGGCGGTTCGGCGGCGCTGCCCATTGATTTCAATGGGCAGGGGCGCTTTAGGAGCGGTGAGTTTACCGCTACAAAGAAGCTGCTGGCAGGACTTTTTCGGACACCCTGCAACTCACCCTTCCAGTGTGAAAGCCCTCGGGCTTTCACACTGGAGTGAATAGAGCTGCTCTTTCAGGCGCTATTCATAGCGCCTGCAAAGCGCCTCAGTGTGAAAGGGGTCTTGAAGTCAGGCATTCATTTTATAGGCAATGCAAAGCACTAGGGGGAGGAGACCAGTTCTTACACCTGAAATCGATGGATCCAAATGTTTTCACGTGTTCCCATTCAGATCTTTGTATCTCAAAATTCCCAGCTCTGCCTCAAAAGTATCTCCTGTGTCTTCTTCAAGCAGGGATCTCCAAACTACGGCCCTCTAGCTGTTGTAGAACTACACATCCCATGAGGTATTGTAAAACTCTGACATTCAGAGACATGACTAGGCATGATGGGAATTGTAGTTCCTGAACAACTGGAGGGCCATAGTTTGGAGACCCCCCTATTCTAGAGCATCAGATTTGTACTACAGGCACCATGCCACCATTGGCACACATGGGGTTTCGGGTGTCCAACATTTTGGAGTTTGAAGGTTTTACCCTCTCCGTGACCAGGAAATATTTTGCTATTCCACGTAGCGCTACCATAACTGATAATTTCTGCAGTCATGCAACACTGTACCCAAATTTAAAGCGGTGTTCCAACTGCGGGAAATATATGGACACTTGCCTGTTCAGGGATCCTGTGATGTCGGAAACCCAGCCGATTTTTTATTTTTTTTTGGGTGCTACTGCCATTCTTAACAGTCTGTTCCCCAATGTGCATGCGTGAAGCTTGCTGCGCTTTCTTACTGGCCCAGCGGCAGAGGAAGGAGGAGGAGGGGGGTCGAACTTCCAAGGGATGGCGCTACTGGTGCTCCCTGCTTGTTGGGCCTCTGTATGTGGCCACGCTGTGTAAAAGTCTCACACATGTGGTATCGCCATACTCAGGAAGAGTAGCAGAATGTATTTTGGGGTGTAATTTGTGGTATGCATATGCTGTGTGTGAGAAATAACCTGATAGTGACAATTAAAAAAAAAAAACTAATATAGATTTTTGCAAAGAATTGTAGGAAAAATGATGACCTCAAAAACCTCATCATGCCTCTTTCTAAATTCCTTGGAATGTCTACTTTTCAAAAAGGGGCCATTTGGGGGGTACTTGTACTTTCCTGGCATGTTAGTCTCAAATGATATAGGCCATCAGTACTTCAGGTGTGATACATTTTCAGAGATTGGCACCATAGATTACGGACTCTATAACTTTCTCACCGACCAAATACTATACACCAATTTTGATTATTTTTACCAAAGATAGGGCCAAAATTTATGAATAACAATTACCAATTTGCTAAATTTTAACACACAAAGCCTTTTTTTTCAGAATTTTCAGTATTTTTTGATTTATAGCGCAAAAAATTTAAAGCCCAACGGTAAGCTGTTCTGGCTGACTAACCCCCAGCCGGATGATGGGGGCAAGCTTACTGAGGAGAAACAGGAATTGAGAAATTCAGACAAAGAAAAAAAAAATTAGAAGGGAAATCTGAAGGAAAAGGTTAGTGAACCAACAATACACTAGCTTAAAGGAACCTATTAGAAACTAAAAAGCAAACCCTTACAACCCCTTTAATAACCAGCTATTTACAGTTTATTACGAAGAGAAAAACAAACAAAAAAATGCATAGATATGAATGTGTATTATAGGAAACCATGTTAAATGGACTGTAGGCCCTTTCTGCAAACTGCACTACAAAACGTGTCCTGTTGCATTAGTAAATGAGATTTATGCCTCGTACACATGACCGGTTTTCCAGACGTTGTTTGCTTTTTGTCGGGAAAACCGGTCGTGTGTATGCTTCATAGCAGTTTTCCCGATGAGAAAACTGCCCGCCAAATTTTTTTTCCCGTTGTGATTCCCAGCGGACTTTTTCCCGTCGTGAAACCCGCTCGTGTGTATGCTTTTTCGAGGGGGAAAAAAACGCACATTCTCAGAATCAAGTATGAGACGGGAGCGCTCGTTCTGGTAAAACTAGCGTTTGTAATGGGGATAGCACATTTGTCACGCTGTAACAGACTGGAAAGCACGAAGACTAAAAAGCGCGAATCGTCTCTCACCAAACTTTGACTAACACGAGGATCAGCAAAAGCAGCCCAAAAGGGTGGCGCCATTTGAATGCAACTTTCCCTTTATTGTCCCGTCGTACGTGTGTACCTCGCCACGCTTTGGACGGGCGGGATTTGGCATGATCGTATGCAGGGCAGGCTGGAGAGGAATCATGTCGGAAAACTGGTCGTGGGTACGAGGCATGACGGTATAGGACCGGATACTTTTCCACTGTTTCAGTTGTCCAGTTTTGCTGTTCTGCTACCCACTGTCAACTCATCTTGCGGTGATTATTTGGAAGAAGTAGAACCCAGCATGGCATTCTTCTGCTATTGACCATTATCTTCTAGTTGTGTAGAGGGATTGCTCCTCACTGGAAGTTCTTGCTTCTCCATAGTCCACCCAAGAGGTCAGCAGTTTCTGAGAGGAAGCAAAAACCACATCTGGCACCAACATGTCTGCCTGGTTTATACATCGCCTGGCAGTCACTTTATTTCCTATTTGACTTTCAGCTTTAGCAGACAGGTGTTCTTAAAAAAAATGGCAACTTAGAGTAAATATTCAACACAATGAAGTCACGCTTTTCTGACTTGGTTGAGGTCAGCATGACCAAACTCTCGGACTAGCTACATTAGATGCTGAACATCCAGGCAGGTCAAACCTTCATCAAAAGGGGTAAAGTAACAATGCTAAACTCCAAATACCCTTCAACTAAGCTTAGCTGTAGAGTAAAGCACGACCGGTTTTCCCAGAAGGAAAACTGCCAGAAGAGTATTTGGCCGGGGGCCGTGTGTATGCTCCCTAGCAGTTATCTGACAGGAAAAATGGAGAACCTGCTCTCTATTTTCCTGTCGGGATTCCCGGGAGAGTGTTTCCTGCTGAGAAAACCGGTCATCTGTATGCTTACCTGCAGGGCAGAAAAACCGCACATGCTCGATAACAGTTCAATGCATGCACGGTAACATACCACCTTAGTGTGGGGTGTAGCAAGATGGCGGCGCCATAATCGAATGTGACGAGACACCGGACCGTCGTAGTCGAAGACGTCACCGCGTTCTTGCCATTCAAAAGAACGGCGGGGTTTTTGTGTGGCTGTGTGTATACACGGCTTTTCAAGGCAAGCCTGCCAGGAATCCCGTTGGGAAAACCGTTGTTTTTTTTTTTCCCAGAGGGGATTCCCGGCCATGTGTACAGGGCTTAAGGCCTCTTTCACTCTACTGCGACTTCAAAGTCACGTGATTTTTACTGTGATTCGCCGTGATTTCAGGGAATGCCTGTGTAAGTGGCATCAAAATCAGACCAAAGTAGTGCAGGGACTACTTTAAAGTTGTAACGACTTGCAGTCGTACTAATATGAATGGTTGTCGTCGTAAATCATGGGAAACAACTTGTCATGCTACTTTGCCATCGTGTGTGAAAGGGGCCTTAAGCTGACTTTAAGGTTATTTGAAGTATGAGACTATTACATATTTGAAATCCCACTTATAAATTTTAACTACAGTATTTCAAATAACTAAATAGCTAATTTGAGTCTAATCCGGCTGAAAATGCTAGTTTTTGGGTTTATCCAGTGGCTTAAAATGCATATGTTTTTAAGTGGCTTTACTGGCTACATGCTTGTTCTCTGGCAGTGACTCAGAAAGCATTTTAGCCAGAGGCAGTTGGGCACAGAGGGGGTTCAACCAAAGCACCCTACACATGTGCTTTCTTTAAACTTGAAAGCGGTGGTTCACCTTTATTAACATGTTTTTAGCATAAAATGAGGCATAGTAGCGCAAGCTACAGTATGCCTGTCTTTATTTTTTTATCCCCCGTACTCACAGTGTAATCGTAGACACAAGATTCCGACTCCCCGTGGGGAATGGGCGTTCCTATGGAGAGGGAAGGTGATTGACGGCCGGCTCTGGCACGTCACGCTCCCCGAAGACAGCCGGAACAGGTCTCGGCTCTTCACGGCGCTATACGGCGCCTGCGCACAGACTATGCGCAGACGCCGTGAAGCGCCAAGTCCTATTTCGGGTATTTCCGGAGAAGCGTGACGTGCCAGAGCCGGCCGTCAATCATGCTGCCTCTCCATAGGAACGCCCATTCCCCGAGGGGGGTCGGAATCTTGTCTCTACGTTTACACAGTGAGTACCGGACTAAAAAAATAAAGACAGGCATACTGTAGCTCGCGCTACTATGCCTCATGTTATGCTAGAAGAAAAAAATGTTGTTTTTTTTTTAACCCCCTGCTTTAAAGCGATATTAAAAGAGAAGTTTATTTTTTTATTTTTTTTATTTGATTTATTTTTAGAAATCATACTTGCCTAGGTGGATACTGCATCTGTGCTCTAAGATTTAAGATTGAGAAATCAAACACCGCTGATTGCTCAGTGCTCCATGAGCAGAGAGCTGGTGAATGTCAGTCACCGGCTCATTGCTCTCCCCCTGGTGCTCACTGAAGCTCTGGGCTATGGGAGGTGGCAGGGGCAGCTCGCTGAGAGGCTAAGCCAGGTGCCGGTCCAGGCTCCTGAATGGATCCTAATCATATGGTCGCGATCTTTCCCCAGCCTGGACCAGCTCTGTGATGCTGAAAATGGATCACAGGCGTGCAGAATGAACTGTGATCCACAGAAGTACAGTCAAATAAGCTTTGGCTATACTTCTCCTTTAAACACAAAACCAAAAATATAATATATTGCATTAGATATGGTGGCTGCATTAGCTTTTCCCCTCTGGTTTCACCTTGCGTTCTGGCCAGTAACGTGTCCCAGGTGATCGCCTACAGGGAGGGGCCGCCTAAGGCGATATGACGAGTCGCCTAAGCGGTCCCTGGGCGGAAGGAGGAAGTGGGACAGGAAGTCCCACTTCTACTGAAGCCCCCCCCTCTCAAAAAAATAATTACATGCCAAATATGTCATGTAAGGGGGCGAGGAGTGGTTTAAGCGGAAGTTCCACTTTTGGGTGGAACTCCGCTTTAAACATATAATTTTGCTATTAAAGTTATCACTTGTCAGCTTTCTTGCCATGTGCCTGTGTTTACTTGAGATATGGAGCTGTACACAAGGTGGAGTACAGGGCCACCCCTTTCTAGGGTTTCACAAGCTTACAAACCATAGACTGTGACTTGGCACTTTTGTACATTGTAGGGGCTGATTTACTTAAGGCAAATAGGCTGTTGACAAAGAATATCCAATCGCATGCAAGCAAAAAAACAAAAAAGATGAAGTTCCTCTTCATGTTCAGTTTTCTAGCCGAAGCCTGAAGATTTTGTGCCAATATTGACTGGTATTTGGAACTGTTCATAATTCCCTCTACCTTGACTAAGGCTCCTGTTCCAGCTGAAGAAAAACGGCCCCAAAGCATGATGCAGCCACCACCATGCTTCACGGTGTGTATGGTGTTCTTTTGGTGATGTGCAGTGTTTGGTTTTGCTGGGCAAAGAGTTCAACCTCGGTTTCATCAGACCATAGTACATTTTCCCACATGCTTTTTGGAGACTTCAGATGTGTTTTTGTAAAATGTAGCCTTTAGGGCTTGGATTTTTTTTTCTTGGTAAGAAAAGGCTTCCGTCTTGCCACTCTACCCCATAGCCCAGACATGTAAAGAATACAAGAGATTGTTGTCACGTGTACCACACAGCCAGTACTTTCCAGATATTCCTGCAGCTCCTTTAATGTTGCTGTAGGCCTCTTGGCAGCCTTCCTGACCAGTTTTCTTCTCGTCTTTTCATCAATTTTGGAGGGACGTCCAGTTCTTGGTAATGTCACTGTTGTGCCATATTTTCTCCACTTGATGACTGCCTTCACTGTGTTTCATGGTATATCTAATGCCTTGGAAATTATTTTGTACCCTTCTGACTGATACCTTTTAACAATGAGATCCCTCTGATGTTTTGGAAGCTCTCTGCAGTTCATGGCTTTTGCTGTAGGATGCGACTAAGAAAATGTCAGGAAAGACCTACTAGAACAGCTGAACTTTACTTGGCGTTAATCGAAGGCACTTTAAATGATGACATTTGTGTACTGACTCCTATTTAATATAATTTTTAATGTGATTGCTTAAAGCAGACCTTCAGTTATTTTTTCAACTTCCCATCTATTAAATCATCTGCCCTTGTTGTTTTTAACTGTGGATAGTAAAACATTATTTTTTTTAATTTTTTATTCTGCCAGTAAATACCTTTTATACAGCCAGCCCACTTCCTCTTTCTTGTCCGGTCATTAGCCTAGGCTTATGAGATCATGTACAGGTCTCTTCTTTTTTTACTCTCCAGAGAGTTTGCCAGGAAGGGAAGGGGGTGAGTCATAAGAGGGCCAATGAGAGCTGCAGAGCTGAAGGTGTGCCTCTGCGTAAATACAGGCAGTGCACAGACAGCAGCTCCAGCTGCCCACAGTTAAAATGGCTGCAGCCAGACTTAGTAAAGGGAAATTTCTGCAGCATATTTGGCAAGTACAGAATCACAGTATATATATAATAATATGCAAAGTGGTTGGAGGGAAGCTTCAGAATGGCAAAGATGTTTTTATTACAAATTATGTGAGCAGACTGCAGTTCCTTTTTAATTCTGAACACAGTCACATCCCCAGTTACAAGAGGGTGTGCACACTTATGCAACCACATTATTATTTTTTACTAAACCCCCCCCCCCCCCCCAAAGTTTTCAGTTTGTTTTTCAATTGCAATGTTGGGAGGGATGGAGGCTGGTGTGGGTTAGGAGTGGTGGAGGAGGGAGCTGGAAAGACATGGGGGCAGAGGTGACAGATGGCTGGAGAGGAGGAAGGGGCAGGATGGCACCTGGCAGAATTGACAGCTGGCTGAATAGAACCTGAAGGTATAGTTTTCTAGTATCGGAGCATTTGCATGAGTACTGGTACTCGTCCAAATACTTAGTATCGGCATCAGTGCAACCTTAGTAATACCTCTAAAATTGGGAAACATTTGGACATTAAAAACCTGTGATCTTTATTATAGGAAGAAGGATGAAAAACACTTAGGGCCAGATTCTTGTAGGAGTTACGCTGGCGTATCTCCAGATACGCCGTCGTAACTCTGATTTTGAGGCGTCGTATCTATGCACCTGATTCTTAGAATCAGTTACGCATAGATTTGTCTTAGATCCGACCGTCGTATCTAAGTTGCATATTTACGCTGTCCGCTAGGTGGCGCTTCCGTTGATTTACGCGTCGAATATGGTAATGAGCTAGATACGCCAATTCTCAAATGTACGTGCGCCCGGCGCATTTTTTTTACGTCGTTTACGTAAGGCTTTTTTGGGCGTAAAGTTACCCCTGCTCTATGAGGCGTACCAATGTTAGGTATGGACGTCGGAACAGCGTTGAATTTTTCACGTTTTCGTAAGTCGTCCGTGAATGGGGCTGGACATAAGTTACATTCACGTCAACTAGGCATTGAGCGGGCGCAATTTAATTTGAAAATTCGACGTGATACTGAGCATGCGCCGTTCGATAAATGCGTCATTTACGTGGGGTCACAATAAATTTACATAAAACACGCCCACATCTTCCACATTTGAATTAGGCGGGCTTACGCCGGCCAATTTACGCTACGCTGCCGCAACTTACGGAGCAAGTACTTTGTGAATACTGCACTTGCCTGTCAAAGTTGTGGAGGCGTAGCGTAAATACGATACGCTACGCCCGCACACAAATACACGCTCCCTACGAGAATCTGGGCCTTATTGTACATCTTTCCATCTCTGGTGTCCCGAGTCAACCAGGTCTATTTATGATGGAGGGTGATGAGTCCACTGTCTGCGTATTTACTGAGGTGACCACACTGACCAGACCTGCACTGTGTTTTTTTTTTTTTTTTTTAGGAGACCTTAAAGGGGTTGTAAAGGTTCGTGTTAATTCTATGCATTAAGGTGAAAAAAACACCTGGCTGTCATGGGCCCCCCAGCCCCCCTTTTTACTTACCTAAGCCCGTTCACCTGCTTTATGCGTCTCCTGACTTCCTCTTCTCCACGGAGTCTGGCCGTTGATTGGATAAATTGATAGCAGCGCAGCCATTGGCTCCCACTGCTGTCAATCACATCCAATGATGTAGCCGCTGGGGGGCGGGACCGAGTCATACACTTGGCGTCTATGGACGCCAAGTGTATGACACGGAAGAGCGCCCTCAAGCTAACCCCCTCGGGAAAGAGCTTCCCAGAGGGGGGTAGCTTTAGCGGGGAGGAGCGGAGAGAGCCACCGTGGGACCCCAGAACAGCAGGATCGGGGCCACTCTGTGCAAAAGGAACTGCACAGTGGAGGTAAGTATGACATGTTTGTTAGTAAAGGTTCGTTTTTTTTTTTAAACACTTTAATAGTTCTGCCATTTGAAATAAAGATGTCATGTTGGGTGAGAAAAATGTGGCTTATGTAGGTGTTCTATAGCAGGAACAAAAATTGTCTCTGGACAGCTGTACTCTGAACAAATTGTAGCCTTTATTAAAAAAAAAGGACAGCACTACAAGTCACAGCAAAATAAAATATAATAAAACCTGACTGCCGACGCGTTTCGCACTGAAACTAGTGCTTAGTCATATGACTAAGCACTAGTTTCAGTTTGAAACGCGTCAGCAGTCAGGTTTTATTATATTTTATTTTATTTTGCTGTGACTTGTAGTGCTGTCTTTTTTTTTTTTTTTTTTTTTTAAAGGCTACAATTTGTTCAGAGTGCGGCTGTCCAGAGACAATGTTTGTTCCTGCTTTGCTAAGTGCATTGCCTGAGTTGTCTGCAACGGTGGATATTCATCTGGGTTCCCACCTGGAGCTGCTATTCCCTTTTCCCTAGGTGTTCTATAGGACAGAACTTGCTTTTCCTAAAAAAACTGAGTACCTTTAGGCCTGCTGGATGCAATGGGAACTTTACCAAAACATAGAGGAACAATTTGGGATCCTACTTAGTCTGGTCTACAGATGTACATGAAACCTTTTCCTCCGGCTTATCTATACACATGGCACTGGTTTCCCAGAGAGGAAGTGCTGGTATGCGCTCTACATTGATACATCAAGGAAGTGTAGGGCAATACAGTGTCACTTTGTGTGTAATAGGAAACAGGGTTATTACTTTATACTATTTATTACTAGTGGAAAAGAGTCCTTTGAAATTTGAGTTTAGGAGTGTAGTCATGGAAACTTGGTATAGGCACTTAATAGTGGATGACATCATGGAGGGTGTACAACCGTCTGATTATAAGGAGTAAAAGATTTTTCTCTCATCTGTCACCACATGCCCATTAAGTCATCACAGCTTTAGAAATAAAGCAACATCAGTCATCAGAAAATGAACAGAGAACACTGGCATGGTGTTAAATTCTCAATACATTTTATTTTGTGCTCAATGAAAATGCATATGTCTTAAAATTCATAACATTCAAGGACCCTCAGACCAAAAGGCACAAATCTCCGACTTCCGAACACTCACAGCCTACATAGGTGCACCCGATGTGGTTGTTCAAAGAATAGATACGAGTCGTCAGCTTTAGTAAAACATTAAATTTCTTTATTTCTTTATTTCACCAAATAAAATGCGTTTCCTGGCTTTAAATTGCCACATTCTCAGTTCAAGGTGATTAAATTGGTGTCAAGTATAAGCTGGTAGTGAAATCCACTTGGGGAATATTCTTAATTGCCCACTAGGTGAAATGTAGAGCTTGTGGCAGTGACATCATCTAGTTCGGTGGTGGTCATCAACTCTGTCCTCAGGGTCCACTAACAGGCCAGGTTTTCAAGATAACTGAAATACCGTATATACTCGAGTATAAGCCAAGTTTTTCAGCCCTTTTTTTAGGGCTGAAAATACCCCCCTGGGCTTATACTCGAGTCAGTGTACCTAAAGGGCTGCGAGCGTCCATTGTTTAAAAGTCGCAGCTTCCCCCTGGTCCCTTCTGTGATAAGCGTTTCCCAGCAGACACTGTGTTCAGTGTTCCGCCTATCATGGATATCCTCTGACTTGGTTTCCGAGCAGACACTGTATTCAGTGTTCCGCCTATCATGGACGTCTTTTCATCCTCTGACAAGAGAACGTCCGTGATTGGCGGAACACTGAACACAGTGTCTGCTGGGAAACTGAGTCCGAGGATGAGAAGATGTCCGTGATAGGCTGCTTGGAAACGGAACGGGACCAGGAGGAGACCGCGACTTTTAAACAATGGACGTCCGCAGCCTGTAAAAATTTCAGGTACACTGACTCGGGCACAGTGAGGTGGCAATGGGCACAGTGAGGTGTGCGAATGGGCATTGTTGACCCTCTTTTCCGCTTACAGTGGCTGCTGCATTTTCATCCTAGGCTTATACTTGAGTCAATACGTTTTCCCATTTTTTTTGTGGTAAAATTAGATACCTCGGCTTATACTCGGGTCGGTTTATACTCGAGTATATACGGTACATCACAGGTGATATCATTTGCTGCTCAGTGATTTCAGTATTCTAGTCTGCATCTCCCCATGGTAATACATAAAACCTGGCCTGTTAGTGGGCCCTGGGGACAGGGTTGATGACCACTGATCTAGGTGGATCACATGTAGCTCATAAAGACGCCAAGAAACACAATTTATTTGGTGAAATAAAGTAATTGGATGTTTTAATAAAGCAGACGACTCGTGCCTATGCATTGAACAGCCACAAGGAAAGCTGATGGATATCGCAGGACCTGTAAGATTATCTCATTGGTATTGCTTTCTTAAAGTATTGATGTTGATGTCAATTCTCTGGTTCCCGGGCAACAGCTTCTATACCTCAGAGGATCGCCAACGTTTCCTTGGGTTGTAGTGTAATAGAACAAGCAGTCCATCAGATATGAATTATACATACTTGGAGTGTGCCATGCTGGACAAATGGAACTATGCAATCAAGACCATACCTGGAGTTCAACTTTAAGGCCTTGTACAGACGAGCTAACATGTCCGATGAAAACGGTCCGCGGACCGTTTTCATCGGACATGTCCGCTCGGAGATTTTGGTCTGATGGTTGTACACACCATCAAACCAAAAACACCCCCGCGGACAGACAGCGCGGTGGCGTTGACGCCGCCATGTACGCAAACCCGGAAGTTCAATGCTTCCACGCATGCGTCGAATCACTTCGACGCCATGCGCAGGTTCTCGAGCCAGCGGACATGTCCGATGAGTCGTACTGACCATCGGACATGTCCGACGGACAGGCTTCCAGCGGACAAGTTTCTTAGCATGCTAAGAAACATTTGTCCGCTGGAAACCTGTCCGCTAGGCCGGAAAATTGTCCGGTCGGCCCTACACACGACCGAACATGTCCGCGGAAACTGGTCCGCGGACCCGTTTCAGCGGACATGTTCGGTCGTGTGTACGAGGCCTTAGATTCTTAAATTCTTCAGTTGCCTTATTTTATGGTACTTTAGTAATGCTTTATTACCTTTTTGCATAAATAGAGCATAGCTTAGTATGCCAAGAATGTGCTGGTAAAAAGGTGTATAAAAGATTACATCTATACTGGTATGTTTTTATAGAGTACGATAAAGTCAAAAACATAACAGACAAATTTTCCTTAAATGTGGCCAGACTTTATCTTGCAGTATTGAGCTTCGATAAAATCAAGCAGTCAAGTTACATTGAGTAGGGTGTCACGAATATCGATAAACGCTGTGAAACATGGGTGTTGAATTCTTATGTATTAACCGCCTAACGACCGTGTCATGCCGATATATGTCGGCAGAATGGCACGGCGGGTGTGTGTGTGTGTGTGTGTGTGTGTGTGTGTGTGTATATGTATATATATATATATATGTATATATATATATATATATATATATATATATATATATATATATATATATATATATATATATATATATATATATATATATATATATATATATATATATATATATATATATTGCCCTTTAAGACGTGGCATTGTGGACGCGCTCGCCCGCCTCAAGCTCCATATCTTGATATTCGGAGGAATAAAAAGTAAAGTACAAAGTTATCCTAGAATGACCTTTAAAGGAGAAGTAAAAAAAAAAAAAAAAAAAAAAAACATGCCTTTACACTGCAGCGTCTGTGCCCTGCGGATTCTAAGACCGAGAATTGAGCAATAACATTATAATTTATTATAATTATTATTATACAGGATTTATATAGTGCCAACAGTTTTCTCAGCACTTTACAATATGAAGGGAGACAAAACAACAACAATACAATTAAATACAAGAGGGTTAGGAGGGCCCTGTTCCTAAGAGCTTACAATCTAATAGGGAGGGGCTAGTGGAATAAAAGGTAATAACTGTGAGGATGAACTGATGGGAGAAATACAAGATTCAGTTGTTAGCTGAAGGCAGGTCCTTGAAGGGATGAGTTTTCAGGGATTGCCTCAAAGTGGACAGAGTAGGAGATGGCTGGATAGACTTGGGTAGGGAGTGCCAGAGGATGTGAAAGACTCTGGAGAATGCACACAACTCCTTTTAACAAATGTGCCTGAAAGTTTTAGAAAGGGCTGCTACAAGCAGAGCTTTTTTTCTCAGAAAAAAGGTGCAGGAACTCAACCACGACCCGTTCAGATTTCACAAACAGTAGAAGGGTCTTAAAGGGGCATTAAATACCAGAATTGCTTTACATACAGAGTGCAGAGTTCAGGGGGTTACAAAGCTGTCACTTGTAAACACAGAAACCGGACTTCTGTGTTTACAAGTGATTGTGGTGAGCAGGCACCAAAGGATCTGAGCCAGAGGTGGTGGAACTGAGTTCCCCCTGAAAAAAAAGCCCTGGCTACAAGTATACCGGGAATGCTGGCGACTTGGTCATGATCGGGTGAGACACGACTGGAAATTTGGTGTGCTCTGATTAACCATGTGACGGGTGCACACAGCATGGTTTGTATCCATGGACACAGAGCTATTGAATTCTTACCCGGCACTGAAAAGGAAAATGTCTCCTCCGGGCTGCCTATCAGAGGGGCACTTCATAAAGCACAGCTCAGGTTTACAGTGAAGCCTTCAATTCACGTTGCATTTAAAAAAAGGACCTTTTGAGTTGTCACTGGAGAAGGCTGCCGACCTGGAACCGTGCCAAGCCATGGCTTTATGAATAGATGTTTGTTGGGGAATTCTGCTGTGGTTCTCTCCTCCTCCGAAAAGTAAACCTTGCCTCAGTCGTTCGCTGGGGATCTGGAAAAAAAAAGAGTTGATGGTTTGGGATGCTGAATATGTTCTGTGAGGTTTTCACCTTTTTAGGTGATATGTGTCCCTCACTATATGAACAAAGTCAACTTTTCTTTGTATCTCACAGGAAGAGAATTCTAAAGTTCTGGCTAAATGGAGGAATATGGATTGCATTAAGGGAAATTGGGAAACGTTTACAAGAATCACTGTGTAATCACTGCAAGCCTAAAATGTCCATAATTTCTCCTCAAAGCGCAGTTCCACCCACTTTTAGAACTTTTTCTCTAAATGATTATTATAGCATATAGATAAAGCAATGTACATTTTTTTTTTTTTATATATATTTTTTGTCTCCTTACCCAGATACTGCTTTTTTCCATCTAGTTTCTGGCTTCTGCCACCCGCGGATATGTCTGTCATACCTGGTGGCGCACTGTCTCCTTGGAGTTTTGTCATAATTCCCAGGCGTCAGTGTGGATGGCAGCTGCACGAGCGGGCACTTCCGCCGCCCGTTGTGATGGCAACGTCAGAAGTTGACGGCGCTGCGAGCCCAACACACTGTGCATGCGCGAGAATGGGCGGTGCATGCTGGTCGCTCACTAAGATAGTGCTTGTGGGCTTCACATGCCCGCAAGCAAAATGGAAAATGGCAGGACACAATGATAAAATAAATCTTTTGATTGCAAATCGAGTGGGCAAAGATCATAAAAACTTGATTTTTTTTTTATAATCCAAAAATATTAATCTTGATAAAAATAAATTGTATACAGTTGTAACTCCGCTTCAAATGGCACCTTTTTGTTCTTTTCTCAATACTCTTCACACTAAACACAGTGTTAATGTTGGCCAGAAGGCTTCAATATTTTAGGGAGGAACAGAATTTGCTAATGAGCTTATGACAAATCCTTAAAGCGGAGCTCCACCCTAAAGTGGAACTCCCGCTGATCGGAACCCTCCCTCCGGTGTCACTCTCTAAAGACAGGTATTTGCACCCACTTCCGGCCACACAGTCTCGGGTAAACTGCGGGCATGACGTCACGTCCCCCCCCCCCGTCCCCCCCCCATTGTGTTCTGGGAACACTCGGCTCCCAGAACACAGCGGGAGCCAATAGGCAGGCGTAGCGCGACTCGCACATGCGCTGTAGGGAACTGGGCAGTGAAGCTGGAGAGCTTCACTTCCTGGTTCCCTCACCGAGGATGGTGGGGGGCAGCAGAATGACGAGCGATCGCTCGTCCTCTGCTGCGGACAGCATTGAACTCCAGGACAGGTAAGTGTCCTAATATTAAAAGCAGCTGCAGTATTTGTTGCTGCTGGCTTTTAATATTTTTTTTTTTTCAGCGGACATCCGCTTTAACCACTAGAGTACCGGGCCATCGTCAAATTACGGCTCCACGGTTACTCTGAAAATTCAACAGGACGTCATTTGACATCCTGTATTCTTGCGGCCACTGGGGGGCGCGCGAGCGCGCCGGCGGCAGCGCGCGCGCGCCCGGCGCGTCCCCGAGATGCCGATGCGCGTGCCTGGCGGTCGCGATGTCCGCCAGGCACTCGGGATCGGCGGCTACAGGGACAAGACGTGGAGCTCTGTGTGTAAACACAGAGCTCCACGTCCTGTCAGGGGAGAGAGGAGACGGATCTGTGTCCCTTGTACATAGGGACACAGCATCGGTCACCTCCCCCAGTCACCCCCCTTTCCCCACAGTTAGAACACAATTTAGGTATACATATTAACCCCTCCCTCACCCCCTAGTGTTAACCCCTTGAATGCCAATCACATTTATACAGTAATTAGTGCATATTTATCGCATTAATCGCTGTATAAATGTGAATGGCGCCAAAAACGTGTCAAAAGTGTCCGATGTGTTCGCCGCAATGTCACGGTGACAGTAAAAAAAATCGCAAATCGCCGCCAATACTAGTAAAAAAATTAATAAAATAAAAATGCCATAAATCTATCAGCTATTTTGTAAACGCTATAACTTTTGCGCAAACCAATCAATATATGATCATTGCGATTTTTTTTACCAAAAATATGTAGAAGAATACATATCGGCCTAAACTGAGGAAAAAAAAAGTTTTTTTTAAAAAAAAATGTGATATTTATTAAATAAAAAAGTAAAAAATAGTGTTTTTTTTTTTAAATTGTCACTCTTCTTTTGTTTATTGCGCAAAAAATAAAAACCGCAGAGGTGATCAAATACCACCAAAAGAAAGCTCTATTTGTGGGAACAAAATGATAAAAAAATTGTTTGGGTACAGTGTAGCACGACCGCGCAATTGTCATTCAAAGTGCGACAGTGCTGAAAGCTGAAAATTGGCTTGGGCAGGAAGGGGCGTAAGTGCCCAGTATGGAAGTGGTTAAAGAGGAGCTCCAGTCTGGAAAATAAAAATTAAAAGTCCAAATGCTGTGGCTGCTGACTTTTAATATAAGGACACTAGGGGAACCTAGTTTCCTACTGCGCACTCCACTTTCTGAATAGTTCCACCATCTTTTGGAACCTGTATGTGTCCCAGAAGGCAGCGGGGTTGGGTGTTCAGAGAGCGCCACAGCGATCTTACCCAGAAGTGAGAGCGGGAAAAGAGTGCCAAAAGTGGTAGTGGAGGGTGCGAACAAGCAGAGCTTCCCCTTTTGGATGGAGCTCCACTTTAAGCTAAAATTGTATTTACATCAAATCAAGACGAATGGCCCATGTATTACATGAGCATTGGTTAATGTAGCTGGACAGTCAAAAACAAAAATAGGCAACCTCAACACTTTAGCTGTTGTGGAACTACAAGTCCCATGACGCACTGCAAGACACCTTAAAGCCACGGGCATGACTGACAGAGGCATGGTGGGATTTATAGTTTCACCACAGTTGGGAGTGCCAATGTTTCCTTTCTAAGGTCTACTGGTTGCATCAGTCAGATTAGGTTCAGGTGCAAAACATTTATAGCCAGATTCAGAAAGACTGGCTTAACTTAGAGGCGGCGTAGCGTATTGCATATACGCTACGCCGCCGTAAGTCAGTGAGGCAAGTGCTGTATTCACAAAGCACTTGCCTCCTAAGTTACGTACGGCGGCGTAGCATAAATGGGCCGGCCTAAGCGCGCCTAATACAAATGAGGAACAGGGGGCGTGTTTTATGTTAATGACTCGTGACCCGACGTGATAGACCTTTTTAACTAACGGTGCATGCGCCGTCCGTGGACATATCCCAGTGTGCATTGCTCCAAAGTACGCTGCAAGGATGTATTGGTTTCGAAGTGAACGTAAATTACATCCAGCCCCATTCACGGACGACTTACGCAAATGACGTAAAAATTTCAAAATTCGACGCGGGAACGACGTCCATACTTAACATTGGCTAGGCCAGCTTTTTGTTCGACTAACTTTAGGCCGGAAAAAGCCTTACGTAAACAACGTAAAAAATGCGCCGGGCGCACGTACGTTTCTGAATCAGCGTATCTAGCTAATTTGCATATTCTACGCCGAAATCAACAGAAATGCCACCTAGCGGCCAGCGTAAATATGCACCCTAAGATACGACGGCGTAGGAGACTTACGCCGCTCGTATCTTAGCCTAATTTAAGCGTATCTGGTTTCCAGCATACGCTTAAATTTACGACGGCGATGATTCAGAGTTACGACGGCGTATCTACTGATACGCCGGCGTAAACGTCTCCTGAATCTGGCTATTAGACCCCGTTTAGTTTTTTGTCAGGTGCATAGAAGTGCATATATTTTTTGTAGTGCAAAATCTGACTAGCGTTGTGTAACAATGTGCATTTCCTTTTTGTGTTAACGTGTGTTATCAATGCTCATTGTAGCACATTTTCAATGCGCTTATCAGTTTAGGAATTGAAATTGAAAGAGTTAATAGACCAGGGCTTGTTAATACCTGTTGCCAGTATGTCAAAGTGCATGTTACATGTGTTTTGATGGATTGCAATTGACTTCCATGGGCTTTCCAGCACACCAATACGCAGGGGAAAAAAGGAAATGTCATATTTTTCAGAATGCACAGGGGCTCAGATAAGAAGAGGGGGGGAAAAATGTATGTGAAAGTTGGACATTAAAAGGCAACAGTGAAAATGGGTATCTATTGAAAGCAAGAACCGTTTGTATTGCCCATACTACTTTGTACACTGGGTAGAGAGTTGTTGCTTTCTAAAATCAGTGCATGTTAAGCTGGTATTTTTATGTGTTAATAAGTAGCAAGCGCTGGCACGTTTCTCATATACGTAGAAAATTTTATCATGTTTATTTGTTCTAGGATATTGACACAAAGGGGTTTTGGATCTGGCTTTGCTTTTAGGAATTTGCTTTCGTACTTTCTTGCGTGTTCTAGTATTACCTTTATTAAATTGTGATGCTAAACACACACTAATTAATTTTACATTGTTCCTTCTATTTTCGTATGTGGATGATGGTACTGTAAGTTTCTTTATGTTTACAAAGATGGTACTGTCATTTTTTTAATAAAAAAATAAAAATAAATCTAAAAACCTCTTTTCCTAAATGATGTACAGCTGTTACATGGCCCAGCTCTATCCCAGCCTGTCTGTAGGGAAGCATATTTCTACCAGAAGTATCTACACATTTTTGCTGCCAGTCACAGGCTGTGTCACACCCCTTCTTGTTTTTAGAATAGGAGGGAGGTAAAGCCTCCATTAATCCACATGCAATATCTTGCCCTGTTGTGTTTAGCTGGTTAGTGGGCATGGAGGAGGAGGGAGGGAGTGGGCTGTCATTGACCACTGTGTATACCCATACATGCATGACTCTATAATCACATGGGCTGCTCAGATGTGATAGGGAGGAAATGCTCAACATAGAAACTCACTGAAAACTGTGCAGAGCTGCCACCACAGCTTCAAAATATCTAGCTGAATTGGGGAAATGAACAGCAGGACCAGCCAGGTTTTTTTCAGAATACAGAAAATGAATCTCCTAATGAGAGCAGCATGTAATACACCACTTATTGATGGTTTTATATGATGTGTGTTTAGTGGCACTTTAATAAAGCAAAACATTTTATTACAGAAGAATATCAAGTGACACCTGAGAAAACCAAACAGTGAAAAAAATAAAATGTTCGCACCCCTGACTTAAAAATAAATAAATCCTGTTTACTGCATTCTTGTGCCGTTTCCAGTGAAATGCAGCTTTTGTTGGGATGAATGGAGGCGTGTGTAAAATGCACAAAAACGTTTTATATACAGTGGAACGTCGGATTGAGAGTAACGCGGTTAATGAGCGTTTCGCAATACGAGCACTGTACTTTGAAAAATCCTAACTAGGTTTGCGAATGTTGTCTCGCAATACAAAGAAGGATTTAGGCCAAAGCCGTGTGCAGTACCGCATTTGGCCCGCAGAGGGGGGCGCTGGAGCTGAGCGGCGATGTTTGGAGGTGATCGGAGCCGCTCGGAAAGACTCAGAAATACAAATTTCAAGAGGTTTGCCGAAGGTCAGCCGGTCTGTCCTCGGGCCCTTTCGGCTGTTTCCGAGGCTCTCCGGCCCCACCCACCTCTGGCCGCACGCGGTATTGCATGCCATTAAAGTCAATGCGGAACAAATTATTTTCGTTTACATCGACTTCAATGGGGAAACTCGCTTTGATATGCAAGTATTTTGAATTGCAAGCAGTCTCCTGCAACGGATTATGCTCGTAATCCGAGGTCCCACTGTATAGCAAAAGGATAGCAATCTGTTCCTTTCATTTAAAGTGGTTGTAGAGGCACAAGTGTTTTTATTTTATTTTTTTATGTTTTGAGCCCACTGCAGCCTTACACACACATATATGAGAGTTATGTCTCGTACACATGGCCGGACTTTCCGGAAAGTCCGGCCGTGTGTAGCCTCCATCTGACTTTTTTTTTGCCGGAAGCCCGACGGACCTTTAGATAGAGAAGCTGTTCTCTTTCATTCCTTCCGACCCACGGCGGACTTTTGCGCGGTCAAAAGTCTGACCGTGTGTACGACGCATAAGAGGGAGGTTGCACCGCCTGCAATGAATCTGGGGGAGCTCAGATTATAGAGTTGAACATTAGCACAATTGCATTGTTTTCTGGATTGCGTTAATAGTTGTTTATTAAATATTATTTTTTTATTTTTTTGCCTAGAGTTGCTGCTCAGCTTGCTATAGATCATGTATATAGGGACCGCCTGTCTGCAGCACTTATTTAGAAACAAAAGTGTGCTGTGTTTAAGAGGAATTTACATTGCTGTTAGTCATTCTTAGTCACTTTTTTCCTTCTAAAAGTCTTAAAATGAGCAGCAGATATGAATAAGCATACAGCAGCCAGCAGACCCGCCGAGTAAATGCTTGCTTGTGCCAGGGGAGAAGTAGGGAAAGAAAGAACTCATAGTGTGCACTCATTTGCCTTGCCTATGAGTAATAAGTTGTGTTTGTCTTTAAACATAATAAATGTATACAGACGCCATATTGCCACATCACTAGTTCCCTGTGTCTAGCCGTCTTCACTGACTATAGTGGAACAATACTCTGATTGGAAAATAAAATAATATAACGGAAGTTTGGGAAATAAATTGTGTATATGTGGGAGTGAAAATGGGCCGCTTTTCATAACATATGCTGCCGCCTGGATCTTGTGGCTGACGAGCCGGATGGGACTCATTGTAGTGTTGGCTTCTCTTTGCACTGTGCTACATTGATGGACGCAGCATCTATGGTCTCATCATGTTGACTTTCCACACGCTATCCTCTTAGGCCTCGTACACACGATAGGTTAACCAGAGGACAACGGTCTGATGGACCGTTTTCATCGGTCCAAACCGATCGTGTGTGGGCCCCATAGGTTATTTAACCATAGGTTAAAAAAAAGCCAACTTGCTTTAAATTTAACCCATGGATTCCTAACCGATGGGAAAAAAAACGATCGTTAGTAGGCCCAACCATGGGTTAAAAACCCACGCATGCTCAGAATCAAGTCGACGCATGCTTGGAAGCATTGAACTTCGTTTTTTTCAGCACGTCGTTGTGTTTTACGTCACCACGTTCTGACACAATCGTTTTTTAACTGATGGTGTGTAGGCGCGACTGTTTCTCACGTAAAAGATATAATTTGGCTGTTGGCAAGAAGCATCTCACAGCCAAAAACGTTCTTGAGTGGTGGCTGGTTGAGGATAAGCTTTGTAATGGGGGAGGGGGGGTGTTGTGGACATGCGCTGAGGGACCATGTTTCAGGTGTGAGACACAAATATAACTATGGAGGATGATATCATCATTGATGAGCATTCTCCAGGAAGATAGAAGATGGCCGTGTTTTTTTTTTTTGATCTTTTTAATAAGATGGCCGTGTTTAGTACCAGAAATACACACCAGTCATGAAAAGCACAGACAAGGCAGTGTTCCTAGATAACAAATTTGTGGTCTGTAATTCTGGTGGCCTTTGGTAAGCTGTAGTTTTTGGTTGGAATGAACCTTTCAAAGATATTGTGCATTGAGAGCAATATGTACGTTGCCATTGTAATGCCGCGTACAGATGATCGGACATTCCGACAACAAAAAACGTGGATTTTCTCCCGACGGGTGTTGGCTCAAACTTGTCTTGCATACACACGGTCACATAAATGTTGTCGGAAAGAACGCGGTCACATACAACGGCACTATTAAAGGGAAGTTCAATACCAGTCGTGTTAGTAGAAGTTTGGTGAGAGACGATTTGCCTTGTGCTTTTCAGTCCGTTACAGCGTGACAAATGTGCCATCTCCATTACGAACGCTAGTTTTACCAGACATTGCTTACATTGCTGACATGGTCCTTGTGTGCTGGGATGATTGACTCCTGTGCATGCTCAGGAGTGACGTCATCCCACGCTGGCCAATGAGTACACCCGAAGAACAGAATCCAGAAGAAGATGCCAGTGGGGAACAGGGATTAAAGAAAATGTAAGTTTAGCGCTACTTTAAACGTTGGAGATTTGAGCTAAAAAAAACTCCTGCTTCTCTCTCCCTTTTTATGGCTCCCCCACAGCAATTAATGACAATTGCCAGCTGTCAAAATAACAGCCAGGAATTGCTATGTATTACATAGGTGGAGCCTACGTCAAAATGTATATCTCATGTTACGTCAGGTAAAGAAACCTTATATGAAGTAAAATATATATTCCTATTTAGCCTCTTATTAACCTGTAGTCAACCCCAATCTGACCTAAATAACTCATTCTCTTTATCGCCATAGCTATTATTTTTCTGCTTATTTTTTTTTTTTTTAATGTATATGTGTGTGTGTGTGTGTGTGTGTTTGTGTGTGTGTGTATAATATTTTTATTTTTTCGCTTCTAGCTGCTTAGTTCATTTGCAAATAACTTTGCCATGCTAAATAATAGACATTTTAGTGTCATTTTTGGGACAAATTTGTGAATAAAATGTATACTTTTTATTTATAGAAAATTGACTTCTTAAACCAAAATAGAATTATTATTTTTTTTTTGCAAGAAGATATTTTCAAAAGAAAGGCAATGTTCGCATTACTATTCTTTTTTAAGTAATGACAACGTTTTTGGCGAATAAACAGGCTAGTAGTAGATATGTAAACATTGCTCTGGTCCATAAGGTGGTGGTTATTAATGTGAGGTGCAGTTGTGGGTTGCTGCATTTTGCACTTCAGTGCTTTCTGTCTTATTAATGCTGAACTCCAGGAAAATGGGGGGGGGGGGATACCCTTGTGTTGGTTTCCACAAAATATTGCGAGGGTTAAATGCTCATGTTTTCCTATGGCAGGGGTCCAAACTTTCTAAACAATGGGCCAGTTTACTGTTCTTCAGACTTTAGGAGGGCCAGACTGTGGCTTTTGGGAGTAGAGAAGGTCCCGACATCAGTGGGGGAAAAAACATTTCCTCATCGTTGGTGTCAGTGAAGGGAATTATTATACCCCATTGTTGGTATCAGTGGATAAAATAATGTCCCAAAGGCCACATAAAAGCTAGCAAAGGGCCACATATGGCCCCGTGGTCACAATTTGGAGACCATCAGTAAAAAGTGCATTTACTTACCCTAAACCTCATTTCTGCAAGCTCCACCTTCCCTTTTCCCCTGAAGCCTCCTCTGTTTGGCACTTTTGCCGGCAGTTTCAGCTTTGACATCACGTGCAATGCAGTCCCATCAGTCCTGTATTGTAGATGAGGACACCGAGGACATACCAACCTTCCAGAGCATCAGAGGAAAGGTGGCCACTTACTGCTTAGGGTGAGTGAGGGATATGGTAACTAAAATTGCTTAAAGGTACCCTAGGCAAAAACAACCATTTAATCCTTGCAATATGGGTGGAGCCCCTTTTTTCTTATTCCTGGAGTTCAGCTTTAAGCAAGCCTTTATTCTTTATCAGAAAGCAATCATTAACTCAAGGCAGGGTTTGACAAATTTGCTTGGAATCTAGGAGCCAGCTAAAAAAGTTAAAAGCCAGAAAACGCGCCCCGACCCGCCAAGCTTGCGCGCAGAAGCGAACGCATACGTGAGTAGCGCCCGCATATGTAAACGGTATTCAAACCACACATGTGAGGTATCGCAGCGATTGGTAGAGCGAGAGCAATAATTCTAGCCCTAGACCTCCTCTAACTCAAAAAATGCAACCTGTAGAATTTTTTAAACGTCGCCTATGGAGATTTTAAAGGGTAAAAGTTTGTCGCCATTCCACGAGCGGACGCAATTTTGAAGCGTGACATGTTGGGTATCAATTTACTCGGCGTAACATTATCTTTCACAATATAAAAAAAAATTGGGCTAACTTTACTGTTGGCTTATTTTTTTTATTAAAAAAAGTGTATTTTTTCCCAAAAAAAGTGCGCTTGTAAGACTGCTGCGCAAATATGGTGTGACAGAAAGTATTGCAACGACCGCCATTTTAACTGGCTCCTAACTGTATAAATGGCTGCATTCCATTTAGGGAGAGAACAGCAAATTTAGTATCTTATATTTCTTGCTTCACACAATGAACAATGCGAGAATTACCAGCAGTAGGTCCAGTATCAAATAACATTTGGAATCCATTGAAATCTTGTTTCTCCCGGGTGGCCCATGCCAGTGTAAACAAAATGTTCAGCAGTTCTCTGCTTTTTCTAGGAACAATTCAACAATAAATTATTTGGGGTGGAAGAAAACCTAATAGAGGGTAAAGTGTGCAGTAGTAAAGTGGTGTCTCTAAAGTCCACTCTGTTGTGTAACATCTTGGTGAAGTAAATTGTTGGAATGTGCCAAACGGTCTTGTGCATTTCATATACAAGGTCCTTATTCTTGTTTAAAACCCTTTCATGACTGAGCCTATTTCTGACATTTGTTGCTTGCAAGTTAAAAAAAAAAAATCTAGAAAATTACTTAGAACCCCCAAACATTTATATTATATATATATATATATATATATATATATATATATATATATATATATATATAATTTTTAGCAGAGAATCTAGAGAATAAAATGGCGATCATTGCACTATTTTATGCCACACTGTATTTGCACAGCAGTCTTTCAAATGCAATTTTTTAGGAAAAATACACTTTTACACGAGTAAACGGACACCCAACATGTCATGTTTTGAAATTGTGCACATTTGTGGAATGGCGACAAACTACGGTACCTAAAAAATCTTCATAGGCAGCGCTTTATAAAATTATGGTTACCAGCCAGGTTGGAGTTACAGAGGAGGTCTGGAATTATCGCTCTCGCTCTGACGATCGCGGCCATACCTCACAAGTGTGATTTGAACACTGTTTACATGTGCGGGTGCGACTTACATGTGCGTTTTCTTTGCTGCGCAAGCTCACGGGGGGCGCTTTTAAATTATAATATTTTTATTTATTTAATTTTTTTAAGGTAACAAAAAAAATCATCACTTTTATTGCTGTCACAAGGAATGTAAACATCTTGCAACAGTAATAAGTGATGACAGGTACTCTTTATGGGGGGATCAGGGGTCTATATCCCTCCTTTACACTTCAATGTATTCTGATCACCAAAACGGTGATTCTGAATACTGTCTTTTTTAAACCGCGCCATTGGCAGCCGAGTAAACCGGAAGTGACGTTGTGACGTCTCTTCCGTGTTTACAGAGAGAAGACTGGAATAAAGCCATTTCCGGCTCCGTGCCAGTCTATTTCTTGCCAGTGGACGTGTCGGATCATGGACCGGGTCTTCCGGTGGGACGGGAGGCCCGGTAAGAGCGGCGGAAGGCGACGAGCCCCTCTCGCTTCTCCGGTATAACAGCTGAGCCGCTTTCAGCCGCATCGGTTGTTATCCCTAAAGAGCCAACTGCCCGCTCTAAAACAAAAACGGTACCAGGATGATGCCTGCAGCTCCGGGCATCATTCTGGTATAACCCCTGAAAGCCGAGGCTGCATATATGCGTACGGCTGGCAGGAAGGAGTTAAAGCTGAACTCTGGCACATAAATTCCTCAATAGCCACAAAGGTGATGAATACACTTTGTGTGCACCAAGTGCCTTTGCCAGCCCAGATATCACCTTGTAAAATTGGCATTATCACTGTGTTTCACATAGCCTGTGCAGAGAGCAGAGCTGTAGGAGGGGCCCAGCAGGCTCCACCAACTACAGGCTGGTTGCAGAAAACTACAGGAGGGGGCGGAGACAAGACCAGTATGCAGTGAGTGGTCTTTATTAAAGGAAGCTCCTGCCCAAAGGCAATGTTTAACACTGGATAACTGTACAAATCTGGGAGAATTACACAAAGCACACCAAGATTTAAGTAATAATACACATACCCCAGTACTTAGACTTGTATAGTACTATGGACATCTGTGGGTACAACCATTTTGTTTCGGTGTTGTAGCATTCATTATTAATGCCTGCACATCATGATGAATGTTGTTTTGCCCTTAGTTGAATTTTTCCTGCATAAAAAGGCAGTCGAAAACCAGCTGCCAAGTTCTATTAGATGATCAAATGAGATGGTAAAGGGGACTTTTGCTTCATCGGTTTTGGGTTACTGAACTACACCAGAAACTCCAGGTTAGGCCCCTTTAACATGGCGTGGGCTCCAGGAACCCTCCTGCTCAGCGGGAAATCTGTTCGCTGAGCAGGTGGATGGCTTGTTCGTGTCTACTCTGCTTAGACAGAGGGGACAAAGCCCGCTGTCCTCTGTGAGCGATTCGATTTAAATGGACCGCCTGTCCATTTACACCCGATGGCCATCTGATTCAATCTGCTAGATGGATGGGAAATGGATCCCCATTCGTCTGTTTTTAGCGGATAGAATCTAATCGAATGTCAACTGACACATGTCCATTGACACCTGCCGATCCATAGAGGGCAATATCTGGTCCGATCTGGTCTGCTTAAAAAAACTGACAGGCGGGCCTGATCGGTCTGCTGGTGTGAAAGGAGCCTAACAAAAGGTTATACCCTTCTTCATCAGATACACAGGAGCTTATCACAGCAGTTCCTCACCATGAGCTAATGGAGGTCAGCAAGACGGGAATGCAAGGCGATCTCTGACTGGAAAATGCAGGGTGGTGATGTCCTGCTCTTCACCTCATCCATTCAGAGAATGCTTTGCATTATTTCAGAAAATGCAAAGCATTCTCTGAATGGTGCCTATGCCGAGTGCCCAACCCACTGTGTTTTAGAATACAGCAGGGCAGCTTCTTGGCACAGGACACAGAAGCAAGTGGAGATCACTGGATTAGCAATGTCTATTATATCCAGCTTCCAGGGCCATCGGGCAGGTATGGAATATCCAAGCTGGGCCAATTTAACTACGTATATATACCACACCTAGAGCTGGGCCCCCCCCCCAAAAAATCTGCAAATTTATTATTATTATTATTATTATTATTATTAATATATTATTATATTTTTTTTTAACTCGATTTACAATTCGAATTGAGTTTTTCTTTCCTGATGGACAATGCGCCGGTTCTAAGTTTTTAGGCGAGGCCGCGGCTTCGGCCTAATCCGCCGAGATCCCGGGAAAAGGAAGCTTTTTCCCTGGATCGCGGCAAGCTGCGGGCAGGATTTTTTGGGCGTGGCCGCGGCTTCAGCCTAGTTCGCGGAGCGCCGGTCCTATGAAAAATTAAAGCGCACCTGGATTTTTAAAATGCAAATCTATAGGTTTGGCCCCTCATCTCATCTGCATGAATCATCTGATTTGTGTCTCTTTTATAAGGAAAGAAATTATGAATGGGTTTTTAAATTAACAGTTTTTCAGTGTGTGTGTGTGTGTGTGTGTGTGTATAATATATATATATATATATATATATATATATATATATATATATATATATATATATATATATATATATATATATATATATATATATATATATTATAATTTATTTATTTTTTGAGCTGAAAACATTTTATCACCTAGAGACGTACAACAAAGGTTCTTTTCTCTCAATTAACATAACCTCTGTCATGGATTTCCAATGTTCTGTCACATAAAAAGGATAATGTGATTTTTTTATTTTTTTTAATAGACTCCTTTTATAGAATTTCTTTGTCTTAACGTAGTATTCTAGTGACCCATATTCATTAGGCAGTAAAAAGATAACTTGCTTTGCCTTCCAAGTCAGTGAAGTTCAATGAACTCTGTCAGCCTATTTTTGCAGTTTACAGGTGATTTGTTGTGAGTAGTCAGTCAAGGCAAAGGTGAAAGTCAACGAAGAGGTGTGTATGAACTTGCGTTCATCAGCAAGGGATCTCCTTCTTGAAACTGAGGGCAATCTACAGTAGTAATAAGATTCTGGTTAATGCATGGAAAATTCCATTCAACACTAGCTATACACACAGATCGATTCCCTTGTACCATGGTGAGGATTCACTTTATGGTCCTAAATATCTTTGTTTATAATTTGGCAGTTTGATTGTGGATGTTGATATTTTCAAGATTTAAAGTTGAAAATGTAATTGATATAAATTCAAAGGCAACTGCTACCACTGGGCTTGTAAAATAACCACAAAGTCCCTGAAACATCTGAAATTTGCCGAACTGATGTAAAAATAATCAAAACTATTGAGTAATCTATTGATTAACCTGCCCTGGGCTTCACCTGTTGTACCAGAGTTATAAAAGGCATTCCTTGGAATTCCTGGATGTGCAGCCATTTCTTTTCTTACAAGTTTCCCACAGAGGCGGGCTTTGTATAGTCTCTTCTTTGGCATGCTCTCCGATCCTCTTTCCTAATAGTGCATTCATAGCAAGCCGGATGCTAAGAGGTCCATAGACGCACATGTTGGTAATCTACGCACCCTGCTCTCTTCTCACAGGAGTTTGACTGACAGCAGCGGAAGCTTATGGCTCCTGCTGCTGCCTGTGACTTCTGAGACAAGGGCGAGAAGGAGCGCTGCTGCAGATGGAACAGCACTGGAACAGTCACAGGAGCCAGTTAAGTGTTTAGGCATGGGGAGGGGAAGGGACAGTGGGGTGTTTTTTTTTTTTTTTTTTACCTTAATGCAGGGAATGCATTAAGATAAAAAGCAGTTTAGACTTTAGAACCACTGTAACTATGGTAAGAAAAAGTGATTTTGCCTGGCAGGGGTATGTGAATCTCAAGACCGGCCAAGCAGAACAGATTACTCTGACCAGATTTCCAGACAATCACATGAAATTCTAGTTAAAAGGTATAAACGTTTAACGTCCCTGGTTATATTGCATCTATACAGGGCTGTGGATAAGGGGGTACCACCGGTCCTCCTGTAAGGGGCCCGGGCCAGCAGGATTGGTCAGGGAGGGTGAATAGTGCAGCAGGGCGGACAATAACTGGAACAGGCACAATATTCCCTACACACACATTCAAGAAACTGGCTATTCAGTAATACTGGGTGCTGAAATGACCATAGGCTGGAAAACGTGGATGATCAAAGTAAAGAGAATGTCATCGGCACACCAAGGATTCCTCGAAAGTGATTTATTTTCATGGTCACTTGATAAACCTACAGCAGTGTTTCAGAGCCACGCAGAGCAGAGCCCCTTCGTCAGGCCGGTGTGGCTTTGAAACATTACTGTATGTTTATCATGGGGCCACGAAAATAAATCCCATTTAAGAAATCCTTGGTGCTCGGATGACAATTTCTTCACTTTGATCAATCACTGGAAGCAATCCCCCTGAATGGCTCTCCCTACAGCAGCTGAAAGCTGTCTTCTTCTCATTTCCCTCCCATCAGCTTTCAACTGCTGCAGAGAGAGCCATACAGGGGATTGGTTCCAGTAATTGTCCCCCTTAAAGCGGGAGTTCACCCGAAAAATTTTTTTTAACATTAGATTGATGCTCATTTTGTCAAGGGAAATCGGGTAGTTTGTTTTTAAAATCGAAGCCGTACTTACCGTTTTAGAGAGAGATCTTCTCCGCCGCTTCCGGGTATGGTCTTCGGGACTGGGCGTTCCTATTTGATTGACAGGCTTCCGATAGGCTTCTGACGGTCGCATACATCGCGTCACGAGTACCCGAAAGAAGCTGAACGTCGGTGCGGCTCTATACGGCGCCTGCGCACCGACGTTCGGCTACTTTCGGAAAATCGTGATGCGATGTATGCGACCGTTGGAAGCCTGTCAACAGTCAATATTTGGCAGGCTTTTTTTCAACCCAGCTCCTTCGATTTCTCAATTGAAGTTTGTTGGCAGGGTCACCCACAGGTTGAATTTCTGTTGATGCATTGGAATCTGCTGAAATATGAACCTTGTGAGGCCAATTGTAGGTACAAATTTTGTGTTAATTTAACAATTGTAATTTTGAATACCGAAAAGACAATCCTTTTTTATATTTATTGTGGCTATAGTGCAGTATTTTACACCCAGTGAGGAGTGCTGTCCGAGGGGGAAAAAGGGTACTAAATTGTCGCTTTTCATACAATAGTTGGGTGGTGAATGTTGAAGTGGTGATAACTAGGGTTGTCCCGATACCACTTTTTTAGGACCGAGTACAAGTACCGATACTTTTTTTCAAGTAGTCGCCGATACCGAATACCGATACTTTTTTTTAATGTCATGTGACCGTTTTCAAACCACAATACAGACCAAAGATATTTTCTTTAGAATTATGAAGAACTGGTACATCATGGTGTGGGGCTGTTTTTTAGCATACGGTACTGGAAAACTACATATCATTGAAGGAGTGATCACTGTCAGTGCAGCTCATCGGTGCCAGTGCCCAAAAGTGCAGCTAGCCAGTGCCACTTATCAGTGCAGATCAGTGCCCATTAGTGCATCAGTGCAGGGAGGCAGCTTATTAGTGCATCTCATCAGTGCCACCCAATCAATGCCAGTGCCACCTATCAGTGCCATCCATTTATGAGTGCCATTCAATCAATGCCAGTGCCACCTATCAGTGCCATCCAATTTGTGTTCGATGTCACAAAAAAAAAAAAAAAAAAGTATTCTATTTTGGTATCGGGAGTATTTGCACGAGTACGAGTACTAGCACAAATACTCGGTATCGGTCCCGATACCGATACTGGTATCGGTATCTGGACAACCCTAGTGATAACCAATTATTTTGTAATAAAAAGATTGAAAAGCCATAAAAATCCTTGTGTTTCAGGAGTAGTGTGGGGCTTGTGGAGGAAATCTTTAACAAGTGTGTGACTTTTTCTTCTTTCTATGGGGTGTGCACATAGCACACCCATATTGTGAAGAATCCAAAGTCAAAGGTGATGCATTCCTTGTTAGTAAAGTTCATTGAACTGTATGGCCATTGCCCTAAATTTAAAGCATCGGATGTCTTGTCAAATTTTTTCAACCTTTCTTTCGGAAAATAGTGCATTAAAGTGAAAAGTTGAGATCCGAAATGAAATGTCATTAAACTACTTCAGGTCAATAGAGTCTCTCCGAACCACTAGGAAAGTAGTCAGTCAGAGGGACTTGCTTTGTAATGTCGTCCACATTACAGAACAAGTTCATTTGATTGTGATAAAAGCACATTCACATCTTTCCACATGAACACGCCAAGTTATTGTTCTAAGATTTTTTTTTTCTAATGTAGATGTGGTGTTTTCAGTAATCTGTAAATGCTTTATTTAGTTGTATTTAAAGATCATGAACTAAGTTATCCCAGTTAATTCAGCTTTAGCTTAGAAATTCAGTTAAAATGAGGACCGCTTTGTATGAGTCTCAATGCAGCATGCGCATGATTGACTGCATTTGAGTTGCCTTGCCTGCATAGCAGGTTAAATGCAACCACTGAACTGTCATATGTATTGCTAAATAAGGCCCCTTCCATAAGGAGACGGATCCGTTGCAGCGGTCCGCCAGCTCAGTGGGAGATCTCTCCATTGATCTCCGCTGAGCCGGCGGATGACAGGTCCATTTTCATCAGATCTCACCCGATCCGATAGGACGGATGGCGACGTATCAACATACGTCTGATTTTTAGCGGATCGGATGTAAGCGGACATGTCACCACTGACCTCCGACACTCCATAGAGTTGTATGGAGCGTCCATTCAGGTCCGCCGAAAAAATCTGAAGTGCCGACCTGAACGGTCCGCCAGTGTAAAAGGGGCCTACTGCTGCATACACACGATTGGACATTTGACAACAAAACCGTGAATTTCTTTGTGACGGAATGTTGGCTCCTGTATGACAGTCTAAACAAGTACCAAATGCAATTACAATGTAAGGCACAATCCTTATAAAGTTAACAAAAAACTTCCATTACCTTTTCCCAAATAAAATGCATTAAGGTGAAAAACCTTAAGGTTTTAGAACCACCATAAGATAACCTCTGTCATAGTTACCCAGTGTTCCATCACATAAAGGATGAGGTGATTTTTATAGACTTTGTTTATAGTATTTCTTTATTGTCTTAATGCAGTATTCTAGTAACCAATTACATCATGCTGAAAAAAGATAATGTGTTTTGCCTTGCAGTTCAATGAACTCTAGGTTAGCATCTTAAGTTCACAGGTGACTTATCCTTCCTCAATGGCTGAGCCAAGACAAAGGTGAATGTCAGTGGAATGTGTATGAACTTGCGTTCATCGGCAAGACATTTTCCTGAAACTGAGGGCAATCTACAGTAATAATAAGATTCAAGGTTATGCATAATGTGACCCAATTGCGTCATGCTGAAAAAAGATAATGTGTTTTGCCTTGCTATGCTCTGAAGTTCAGTGAACTCTAGGTCAGCATCTTCAAGAAGTTCACAGGTGACTTGTCCTTCCTCAATGGCTGAGCCAAGACGAAGGTGAATGTCAATGAACTTGCGTTCATCGGCAAGATATTTTCCTGAAACTGAGGGCATTCTATAGTAATAATAAGATTCAAGGTTATGCATAATGCGACCACAGACTGGAGTGGTGAAGAGAAGAGCTGCAGGGACGGGTCATGTAGAAGAAGCCTATGTATTACAGCTTATTACTCCACTCCTAGCTTCAACAACCGAGGCCCAACTGCAAGGGTATTTTTTTCCCCAGGAGTGGAGCTTTAAACCGTAACTCCACTTTTGGGTGATCTATTTACATTGCAAGGATTTAAAAAAAAAAAAAAAACTTTCGTTGCAGATTCCTTTTGTTTTTCTGAAGAAAGCTGTTTGTGTCCATGTCAGAGTAAATCTGTATGGGAGTAATGACATATTCAGGGGGCGTTCTGTACTCCATCTGTATACAGAACATCTCCAGGTTGCCATATTGCATTGCATTTTACAGAGAATCACAGCACTGCAGATGTTTTACTGTGTGTGTGTGTGTGTGTGTATATATTTAGATGTTTTCCCCCAAGAAAGTGGAGTAAGGCTCCATTCACACTTGTACGACTCCAAAGTTCTGCTGCTGACTTTGGAACAACTTTGATGTGACTATGACGCAACTTTGGATGGGTGCAACTTAAGATACAACTTTGGCTTTGACTTTGTGTTAATGGACAACTGTTGCACTGTATGACTTTCATGCAACTTTTGAGGTTGGCCCTCAAGTTGCATGAAAGACGGATAAAGTAGTGCATGAACTACTTTGAAGTGAATGATTATCATTGGAAAACATGGGGAACAACTTGTCATGCGACTTTGTTGTCCAAAGCTGCACAAGTGTGAACTGAGCCTTACCCTTTAACATGAACTTGTACTGGACCCATGAAAAGTATTACAAAGTACATAAACTACATAATACCATCTTATCATTCATATACTTTTTGTGGCCTGTGAGTGATCGATCAACTACACCTATTTTATGCTGACTTTCATTTTTGTTGACGTGTGAGCGGTTCCCTAAGCTGAAGCCACTACTTGTGGTCATATAAGCATATTATGATATTGTGTGGGGTTTCACTAAAGTGTAGTATCAAGCTCAGATAAGCCAAGGAAGTACATTTTTAGGGTTTTTGGCCCACTTTTATTTAAAAGAAAAGTAAAAAAAAAAACTCCCAGGGTTACCCTTGCAGGGCTGTTCCACGTCAGAACTTAAATCTTTCAACATCCTGACTATCCAGACTTTGTAGTTCCTGAGCCGGTTCTTTGCACAGACTTGCCACTTTACCTTATCTCCGTCACCTCTCCTTGAGGCCAGGGTACACACACTCCCAGTGTCTTCCGCATACATACGTCGCTCCTGCAGCAGCTTGTCTGAAGTTGAAAGGAGCCCTGAATGACATCCAACTCCTCATTTAAAAGACTGTAAACATCTGCATATTCGGGATGCTCATCCCCTGTAAGCTGTAGACACAGGGTTAAGCAGCCCATAGATGGATCGAAATTCGGCCGTGTACAGCAGTGACTGGCCGAAGTTCGACCCATGTATGGGTACTGTGGTTGTACGATTAATCTACCATTGATCTTCTGTACAAGCACCCGGCTGGTAAATTTCTGATTGATCAGCGCTGTAGGGTATAGACTGCAGAGGTGGTCTGTGCATTCTTGCGGCAGAGAATTCTTTGAATAAAATGACAATGCAGGAGGATTCCATTATCCTCCTTGAATGTATGGAGGAATCGGGTCAGTTTGAATGAAAAACTAACCATCGATGACCAGCTTTTAAAGGCTTCATCCCTCCAAAGACTCTTCGAAGCTTCCAGACTCCAGCACCTAATGTGGGAGTTGGCAATCCCCCAAAAAACTGTGAAATCTGTTTTCTCTTGATATCATAGACATTCTGGAGCCCCTTGATCTGCGTCAGTGAGAACCCTTCATGGAGTATGCTCCCTTTTTTCCAAAGTGGCAGGGCATAGCATTGTCACAATAGGCATACAATCTTTTACTAAACTGACCTATCCCAGAATGGTAAACTGTCATTGACAGAACCCCCTGCCTACCAGCAGTTACAAAGGATTCAGTAACAATGCACATTACACAGGACAGGGGGCAAAAAAAATAAAAAAAATAAATATATATATATATATATATATATATATATATATATATATATATATATATATATATATATATATATATATATATATATATATATATATATATATATATATATATATATATATATATAAATATATAAATTTTAACCTGGGGCTCAGCAAACCTATCTTTCGTTCTTGGAGGTTTTTAATGGAGCAGTAAAGCATAACCATTGGGGGAGATTTAATAAAACTGGAGCACTCAGAATCTGGTGCAACTGCATGGTAGCCAATCGGCTTCTAACTTCAGCTCATTTGGTTGAGCTTTGACAATAAAACCTGAAAGCTAATTGATTGTAGGTTGAAAAATATAAATTGGTAAGGCCAAACATTCCTTTTAACCTAAGACCTATATTGCAGTATTATCTTGGGAGCCCCTCTAGCTGATATAGTGCCCCGTAGAACATAGAAGTGTCTAAGGCTGGGTTCACACATATGCAGCAGCAGTTTAGGTGAAATTTTTTTTAAATCGCACCTGAACCGGACCCAAAACGCACAGGACCCCTTTTAAACCACACTGCGGCCACCCCGCACATGTGTGAACCGGCTGCCCTAAAAGCCATTCGCAGTCACATTATGCCAACTGGATGCGGTTAAAAACGCATCCAATTTGCATATATATGTGTAAACCCAGGCTAATAAAGAAAACCATATCTCTTACTCATATCAGCGATCATCCTGGATAGGGCTTTGACCTGATCTTTAGTCCTGAACATAAAGATGAAAACGATCTGATATACGTTACTTTACACAACAGCCTAGGTCAGTATACTGCTTTATCAGTTCATTACCTCACATTATCACCTTCATGCCATTACCCCTTTTACTGATTATATGCACACATAAATGATACTAATGCAATAGAAGGAAGACAAATATTACATCATTTATAATCCGTGTACCCCATAATTCCTTTTGTCTTTAAATTGTTTCTTACCGTGTTTATTTTGTAGCACCCTCCGTGGGCTGTGGAAACTCTCCTTTCCCCCTCACTTCCATTTGTTTGGAACAAGCAATCCAGTCATGTGCACTTCTCTATGCACACTATACATCCCATAGTCCACAGGAGCCTTGTGCATGTCGAGAGACATCAACAGGGAGTGGCTACCTTCCTACACATGGTGGGACCATGGGGGACGTACGTCCCCACCCTCTAACGGGACGTCAGATCACAGTAGCAGAAAAAAAAGGAATTTGGAAATTTTGAAAGGAGGCGAAGAGTAATTGAAGGCAGTTTTTAATTTTAAGAATGCATATTTAAAAAGTGTTTTTGTTTTTATAAAAGATCTCTGTGTCACTTTAAGCATGAGTGCATTCCTAGTATAGTACAATCCAGGTTACACTATTTTAGTTTAGTTTTTCTTATAGTAGGTTTTCACTGGTGGCCAATGTTTGTTTCTGAATCGATCTGAGATCATTACACATGTAGTGCATCATCAGTTTATTTACAATACGTTTGAAGCCCATGGACTTTCTACCTCCTTTCCTAGTATTTCAAGTAAATTATTCTGCCAGTTCAATGAACTCTCACACAGCCCTGGAGAACTATGACCCTCTTATCTTTTTTATATTCTACCATCTTTTGTGTTATTTTTTTTCCCCTTGAATGTTGGTGATCCTACTTCCAGTGTTTGCAGGTCACTAACCTTGGGGTGATGACGCTAAATATAAAACTTAGTAATGTGTCAATGAAACGCGTACCCTATGTAAAGGGTTATACATTCATTAACGTAACAAGTACTTTTCCAATACAATAAAACTTTCGATTGCGAGCATTATTTGTTCCAGAAACATGCTTGTAATCCAAAGCACTTGTATATCAAAGCATTTTTTTTTTACAGGGTATAAAATAGAATAGAGGCACCTCTTAAGTTGCTAAATGTTGTACCTTCATTAAATGTAACCATCTTGCTACACTTGGAGCCTCCTCTCTTCTTTTTTTATACTCAGTTGTGACATGACGCTACTCTTATATCAAGACATCGCTTGTATATCAAGGCAAAATATATTAAAACATTTTGCTTGTCTTGCAAAACGCTCTCAAACCAAGTTACTCTCAAACCAAGGTTTTACTGTACACAATTTTAATTTTTTTTGCTTAATATTGTAGCCATCAGAAAAGCCCAGAGATAGTTAAGTATACTTAAAGAAGTTTAACGAGCAGATTTCTCTATAGACTTAATATTAATATATTATAAATATAATATTAAAGCGGAGGTTCACCCGTACAATATACTTTTTCCCCTTAGATGGATGCTCGTTTTGTCTAGGGGAATCGGCTAGTTGTTTTAAAATATGAGCTGTACTTACGGTTTACGAGATGCATCCTCTCCGTCGCTTCCGGGTATGGGCTGCGGGACTGGGCGTTCCTATTTTGATTGACAGTCTTCCGAGAGGCTTCCGACGGTCGCATCCATCGCGTCACGATTTTCCGAACGAAGCCGAACGTCGGTGCGCAGGCGCAGTATAGAGCCGCACCGACGTTCGGCTTCTTTCGGCTACTAGTGACGCGATGGATGCGACCGTCGGAAGCCTCTCGGAAGACTGTCAATCAAGAAGGAACGCCCGCTCCCGAAGACCCATACCCGGAAGCGACGGAGAAGATGCATCTCGAAAACGGTAAGTACGGCTCATATTTTAAAACAACTAGCCGATTCCCCTAGACAAAACGAGCAGGAATCTAAGGGGAAAAGATAAAGCGGGAGTTCACCCAATTATATATTTTTTTTAAGACGAAAATGCTTTGCTATAAATATGAAAAACTCCTCTCAAGAATAATGGATACCACAAATATGTTTATCTTTATTCTACTTTTTCCAGGGCCATTTGCAGAAGTCCACCAATGTGGTGTATCAATCTCACCATGTGAGTAGGAACAAGAGAGGCCAAGTTGTTGGCACCAGAGCGGGTTTTCGAGGCTGCACCGTTTGGTTGACAGGTAAGGTGGCTTTCTGTGTTCTACCATTAAGACCTCATGCACACCGGATGTTTTTGCAGCTGCTTCTAGGGGTGTTTAGCATTTTTTAAATGCCAGTCCATGCACACACAGGCTTTTAGCAGCACTTAGTGGCAGAGTTTTTTAGAGGCTGGAAAAATACCCACTGCCATGCGTTCAGGAGCAAAGGTTTTGGCAGAAAAAATGCTTGATGCTGCTAAATGCATCTAAACACGCCTGAACACTAGATGCATTCTGGCCAATGAAATTATTTTAAGCCCAATCTCTTGAAGCCTCTAAATATGCCTAAAAACATATTTGCACGTCCATGTGTACAGGCACATTAAAAACAATGGGCTGCAATTACATTTGTGAAAAAATAAAATCGCCTGAAAACCAAACCCTGTCAGGCAGCATTTTACAAAAGGCCTATTTCTATAATGACAAGATTATATGGGCACCGTGATATTTTCCATTCCATTTTCTTTATTGCTCACTGTGGACTAGGCTGGTAATAAAACAGTGGCAGCCCATCCATAGAGGGCACCGGGGCGCCGCCCCCTCCGTCCATGCGTCCAGCTCCCTGATCTACATATCAGTGCTATGGACTATGGAGGGGGGTGTGTGTTGTTGTTTTTTTTTTTTTTTTAAGCATTAAGCAGAATTTTCGCTATTTTCACATTAAAGTTCCTCCCTGCCAATCAGGAGGTAGTTTGTGAGACCCGTTTCTTGATTGGCCAAAGATTCGGGCGATCCTGTTTGGATGCCTAGCGCTTTGGTGGAAGAGGAGACGCACGGAGCTGCCGATGCCCGCACTTTTGGAGAGGACACCACAGCCTGCCACACAAGTGGATAAGTGCCGGACTGCCCTCATAGTGGGGTTTACTGTCAATGCCACCGGGTGGGGGGGGGGGGGGTTTGTTTGCCCCTTAAAAGAAGAACCCACCAGCCACCACTGTAATGGAATGTGGTACTAAACGAAAGACAGTTTTGTGTGACATATCTGGCTACCTTCATATGTCTCTTGCCAGCTTTAGCCACCAAATAGGCATGGTACCTTGCGTACCCGATCCATACATACTATAGAAAGCTGAAACAGTCCCTTGTCGTAAATAGTGATTTCCTGGTTAATGTCCATCGTTGGAAATATTTGCACCACCTATTTTGGCTATGTTGTTGTATTGGAGCAACGGTGCCTTCTGTTGACCCACGTCTTGAAGTATCTATTCATGGTTCTGTTTTTTCTTTCTTTTTTTGTCTTCTACATCAAATAATGACATTTGTGACAATATGATAGTATGTAGATACGAAATCACAAAAAAACATTTCTGCAGAAGAAAGACTGTAACACTATGTTAAAAGCTTTGCGGCATGCTGGGACATTTCTACAGTATGAAACCAGAAGCATTGTTCTGCAAAGCTATTGCAGCTAGGGGACGTTGGGGTGATGATTCCCAGGGTAATCGATGACCTTTGATCTTCAGTTTTGACCTCTGTGCTTGGTGTTTTTGTCCAGTGTAGTTGATATGCTTTGTTTGTTACAGGTTTGTCAGGAGCTGGCAAGACAACGCTGGGTTTTGCCCTTGAAGAATACCTAGTGTCCCATGCCATTCCATGCTATTCTCTTGATGGTGACAACATTCGTCATGGACTGAACAAAAACCTGGGCTTCACCTCTGAAGATCGAGAAGAGAACATCCGCCGTATTGCTGAGGTTGCAAAACTCTTTGCCGATGCGGGTCTGGTGTGCATTACCAGCTTCATCTCTCCTTATGCTAAGGTATTACTTTACATGGGGTCTGCTTAGCCCAAATGTACGTTTTGCTCCATGTAACACGTGATCATAACATGCCCAAACGATATCGGGCATCCCTTTAGCTGCTACGGGTGATGACACCGTTCTGTAGAAGTATATACGGTAATTGTATTTTAACCTGCACTTGACAAGAGAATGTCTTTACTTTGCAATGTTACTAATTTTATAAGATTCACTGTATAAAATGTCCTTAATACCTGTACTAACCATTAATGGAGACCGCACTTGGAAATTCAAATTGCTTGGATGCCATATTAAACCAATGGCTTCAGTACTTTCTGTGATCAGAAATTCAAATAAGTTCTGAATTCATTCTGACTTTACTGACCTGCAAGCTTGTTTTAGACCAGCATTCTAGCCTGAGGCAGCCAAACAACCAGCAATTTGAGAAGGAGTTAGGCAGTGCTAGCCTCCAAATGTCTTGGTATAGGTTTCCTTCAGAAAGTGGTTCTCCATAGTGGTTTAATGTAAAAGAAGAAAGATCAATAGTCTCTTGTACACACTGTTTTTTTTTCTAATCTGTCTCCTCATTAAAGATACCTTGTTTATACCTAGAGTCCCAGTATTGGAGAATCTAAACACCTAAACGCTGATTTAGAATTTTGTACTTTTCATGTCTTCAGTGTTCCTTTTAAAAGAAAAATGGTTGATGTTTCTCGGGGTCCATTCTTATAAGTCTAAGAACTCTGGGTTCTTGTGCCCTTTATAGGATCGGATGGAAGCTCGCAAAGTACATGACAAGGTTGGGTTGCCATTTTTCGAGATCTTCGTGGATGCTCCTTTAGATATCTGTGAAAGCAGAGATGTGAAGGGATTATACAAGAAGGCCAGAGCTGGAGAAATCAAAGGTGGGTTAGAAAATAAATGTTTTATTGTGTATTCATCGACTTATATTTAAAGTCTTTGGGCCAGATTCTCGTAGTTTGGCGTAACTTTGTGCGGGCGTAACGTAACCCATTTACGTTACACCTCCGCAACTTAGATGGGCAAGTGCTGTATTCTCAAAGCACTTGCTCCGTAATTTGTGGCGGTGTAGCGTAAATAGGCCGGCGTAAGCCCGCCTAATTTAAATTTGGAACAGGGGGGCGTGTTTTATGTAAATGTTCTGTGACCCAACGTGATTGACGTTTTTCACGAACGGCGCATGCACCGTCCGTGGAAATCTCCCAGTGTGCATTGCTCCTAATACGACGCAAGGACGCATTGGTTTTGACGTGAACATAAATTACGTCCAGCCCCATTCACGGACGAGTTACACAAAATTACACGGACGAGTTACACAAAATTGTCATAACACGTTATTTCTCACACACAGTATGTGCATACTTCCAATTGCACCCCAAAATACATTCTGCTGATTCTCCTGAGTAGGACAATACCACATGTGTGAGACTTTTTCACAGCCTGGCCACATAGAAATGCCCAACTTGCAGGGAGCACCATCAGGTGTTCTAGGAGCATAAATTACACCTAATTTCCTGATGACCTTTCACACTTAAGATCCTGGAGCACCAGGACAGTGGAATTACCCACAAAATGACCCAATTTTGGAAAGCAAACACCCCAACGTATATTCTATGAGGGATTATTGATGCCATGAAAACGTATTGTTTACACAAAGTTGTCAATTCATCAAATATTTCTAACACATAGCAAAACTGACACCCCAAAATATATTCTGCTACTCGTTCCGAGTATGGCGATACCACATGCAAGACTTTTACACCACCTGGCCACATACAAAGGCCTAAAATGCAGGGAGCACCATCAGGCGTTCTAGGAGCATAAATTTATACATCTCATTTCCTGATGACCAGTCACACCCTTGAAGGTCCTGGAGCACCAGGATAGTGGAATTGCCCACAAAATTACCCCATTTTGGAAAGGAAACCCCCAACGTACATTCTATGAGGCATGGGCTGCAGAAAGGTACTTGGGTACTCTAACTCTTAACGGGTTTTCTTCTAAGATTGCCCTGCTCAATCCATCTCCTCATCACTTCTGACCAACTTGTCCCTGCCGAAGAAAAGCAACTACCACCATGTTTTATGGTGGGGATTGTGTTCAGGGTGATGTGCAGTTTTAGTTTTCCGACACACATTGTTTTGCTTTTAGGCCAAAAAGTTAAATTTTAGTCTCATCTGACCAGAGTACCTTCTTCCACATGTCTGCTGTGTCCCCCACATGGCTTCTCGCAAACTGCAACCGGGACTCTTATGACTTTCTTTCAACAATGGCTTTCTTCTTGCCACTCTTCCATAAAGACCAGATTTGTGGAGTGCACAACTTCTAGTTGTCCTGTGGAAAGATTCACCCACCTGAGCTGTGGATCTCTGCAGTTACCATGGGCCTCTTGGCTGCTTTTCTGATGAATGCTCTCCTTGCCCGGCCTGTCAGTTTAGGTGGACGGCCATGTCATGGTGGGTTTGCAGTTGTGCCATACTACATTTTTGGACAATGGATTGAACAGTGAAATATTTTTTATAATCTAACCCTGCTTTAAACTTTTTCACAATGTTTTCTCTGACCTGTCTGGTATGTTCCTTGGCCTTCATGATTCTTTTTGTTCACCTCTGAGGTCTTCACAGAACAGCTGTTTTTATACTTGATTGAATTACACACAGGTGGACTCGATTTACTAATTGGGTGACTTCTGAAGGCAATTGGTTCCACTAGATTTTAGTTAGGGGGATCAAAGTAAAGGGGGCCGAATACAAATGCACGCCACACTTTTCAGATATTTATTTCTAAAAAAAATAAAAATAATCTGAAAACTATTTATCTTTTTTCCTTCCACTTCACATTTATGTGCCACTTTGTGCTGGTCTATCACATAAAATCCCAATAAAATACATTTACGTTCTTGGTTGTAACATGACGAAATTGTGGAAAAGGCACTGTAGCTAATGCTACATACAGATTATACAGCAGGTACATCTGTTATTAAAGAAAACTGCTTGGGCCAGCTTGGCCAAAACAAACTACCATATTTAACGGCGTATAACACGCACCCTAACTTTAAGAGGGAAGTTTCAGGAAAAAAACTTTCCACAGCCCCCTACGTATAACACGCAGGCTCAGTTTACCCTCTATTTTCAGGGTAAAAAAGTGAGTGTTATACGCCAATAAATAGGGTATTTAAAGTAAAAATAAATTAGGCTTTGAACCAGACTTTTTCAACCAGGGTGCCTTCTGTATTCTATAAGGGTGCCTTGGCAAAATCCCTAAAAATTGTCCCAAATTGCCCAACAATTGTCAACAAGCTGATGCGTGGATCAAGCCTGCCTTTTTTTGTTACCCAAAGAAAGTTTTTTTTTTTTTTTTTGTGCAGCATTACAGCCTTTGGCACCATGCAGGTCAGCTGCTGGTCTGACGATAACCTTGTTTGCACCTTCCCTGTCTCTCTCCATCAGCAATGGGTTTACGTTGGCTGAACAAGGGGGAGAAACTAACGGAGAAGAGAAATGCTTAAATACTAGTCGCAGGGGCAGACTGACAACTCATGGGGCCCCCAGGCAATAGAAGATTATGGGGCCCCTGGGCTTACAGATGGCCACCACGCCAGGAGGCAGTGCAGAGGCGGGGCAGCTAAAATCTTGGTATTTTCACATCAAAAGCATGTCGGTTTCGGACATATTAGGGACAGATCTAAAAAAAACATAGATTTTTACATACTGTCCCTGGTTTTACTGAGCCTGGCAACCCTGATGGGGCCCCCTAGTGGCATGGGGCCCTCGGGCAGTGGCCGAGTGACTCAATGGTCAGTTCGCCCCTGACTAGTCGTTACCAGTGTGCAAAGGTATATTGCTGTGTAAAAATGAATCGCCTGTACTGTTGTGCGGCCTACATGTGTGGTAGTTGCTTAATTATGTCAAACGATTAGTTTTGTTTTTTATATTTTGAATAGGGTGCCTTGAGATTGTGTATCATTTTAAATGGTGCCTTGACTGAGTAAAAGGATAACACTCGCTACTGTAAAGGAACTACTTACCCGGTTTGAGGTGCATTTTGTAATCTACAAAATGTTCTTTAACAGCTCTGTATTTCTATGGGTTTATTAGAAGATTGTCTGGATTTTGTTCTAGAATGGGATAATGATATTAAGTGCAATTGCCTGTATATTCTAAGTAAATAGATGTTTATCATTTTGCTGTGGATGTCTATTGATGTCTTCTGAAAACCAACATCTAACCTTTCTTTTTTTTTATGGTAGGATTCACTGGAATTGACGCTGATTATGAGAAACCAGACGCTCCAGAACTGGTGCTGAAGACCAACCTGAACTCTGTAAATGAATGTATCCAGCATATTGTGGAGCTTTTGCAAGAGGGGGTAAGATACAACTGAAAGGCAGCAGGCAGATTTTGAACTGATCGACTGTCCTTCTGTGTTCATCATCTTCAGTGCCTGTGGAATAACGGCTCTCTGCACTTCTCATTACTCTCCAGTGTGTTGTGTTGAAAGCTACTACACTGAAGGAGTGCACAATCATCATACACAATACTTCTGTTCTGTACAGGCTATTGTCCCATCATCGGCTACAAAGGACGTCCATGAATTATTTGTGCCCGAGAACAGACTGGATGAAGCCCGAAAAGAAGCCGAGAACTTGCCTTCAGTTCACATCACTAAGGTAACAAGCTTTCATCAGCTTCCTGCATGTCTGTCTATTAAAGGGGATCTGTCAGAAAGCAAAATCTCACCCTGGTGTTCCGAGTCTTATATTGATTCACATGTTTGCCTCTTTTATACTCAATGGGCCAGATCCACGTAGATCGGCGTAATTTTAAGCAGGTGTAGTGTATCGTAGTTACGCTACGCCGCCGCTACTTTGAGAGGCAAGTGCTGTATTCACAAAGCACTTGCGTCTAAAGTTACGGCGGCGTAGCGTAAATGTGTCGGCGTAAGGGTGCGTAATTCAAATGACAAAGATGTGGGCGTGTTTTATGTTAATTCAACTTGACCCCTACGTAAATGCCGTTTTTTTTAACGGCGCATGCGCCGTCCGTGGGGGTATCCCAGTGCGCATGCTCGAAATCACGTCGCAAATAGTCAATGCTTTCGACGTGAACGTAATTTACGCAAAGCCCTATTCGCAAACATTTTACGCAAACGACGGATAATTCGACGCTGGCCCGACGTCCATACTTAACATTGCGTACGCCTCATAGAGCAGGGGTAACGTTACGCCGGAAAAAGCCTTACGTAAACTACGTAAAAAAATGCGCCGGCTGGACGTGCGTTCTGGGAATCGGCTTATCTAGCTAATTTGCATACTCTACGTGGAAATCAACGGAAGCGCCACCTAGCGGCCAGCGTAAATATGCACCTAAGATCCGACAACGTACTAAGACGTACGTCAGTCGGATCTAGCCCCCATTCAGGCATATCTTGTTTTGTGGATACAAAACAAAGATACGCCGGAGCATCCTAGAAGTTACGCGGCGTATCAATAGATACGCCGACGTAACTTTGTGGATCTGGCCCAATGGCTTTTGGAAATAAATGCCATGGTTTCAGTACTTGCTGTGTGTGTTATCTTTAAATAAAGTATTAAAAAGAAAAAAAAAATCTCTTTGGTAAAGTGCCTAGCTCCTATGCTGCTCCCTGGGCAGTGAAGCTCAAATTATTTGCTGTCACTGCTCTGGAAACTTAAGCTGGCCATACATTGACTGAATTTCAGTCGATTTAAAACAATTTGGACAAATCAAGGTGTTGGGCCAATAATTGTCAGCTGGACAGCTGCCGCCACTGTTTGGGTATTCTGACAACCGACATCCCATGGCTGTTAGAATACAATAGCCCGACATGGTCATTTGTCCATCCATGCTTGGGTAAATGGAGGAGTCCTTAAATTTCTTTTGTACAGCTCACAGGATGAACAAAATAAATCTATTAGTGCATGAAATTGCAAATTGTTGCATCCTGGGGGTCTGTTTTTTTTTTTTTAGTGCATGATAAAGTAGGGAAGTGTTAAAACATCTGCCATGTTTATTTTCTGGTGTCTGTTTACCTTTAGCGAAATTGCCCTTCACCACCTGTCACTGAGATGAAACTGGAAGTTGTTATCTCTCAAAGTTAGGGAATTTCCCCTCTTGGAGTTGTCCCCTCAACAGGCATCCACATTTGAAGAGTTCCTCTCTTCTCTTGTTCTGGGGACAACTGTAAAATGTTGTATTTCCCCTTTCTTTCTCAGTGTCACCATTACAAATAAAGGTTTCAATCTCTTCTCAATGGGTACGCAGACGGCAGTACAAAACTTGACAGATGTAACCCTTCCCAGTTCTATCCAAAACTAAAAAAAGATATACACATTATGGTATATAGCTAAGTATATGCCAACGTTTAGGTGGCAGGGTAGGTAGGTTTGGAAGGTAAACATTAAATCACTGGGTATATTATACATTTGATTTAATAACCATAGCTGGGATAGTAACAATTGAGAAGATGGATCACATAATGTTAAAAATAAAGCCATAACTTTTATTTTTTTATGTTTTTTGAGAGAGAAAAAAAAAACATATTGTATTACTTCCTGCAGCTGGACCTCCAATGGGTGCAGGTTCTGGCTGAAGGCTGGGCCACGCCGCTCAAGGGTTTTATGCGCGAAAGGGAATACCTGCAAGTCATGCATTTCAACACCCTTCTAGATGGTACAGTTGGTTTTCTTTTCAATTCTTAATATGTACACACAATTGTATGTTGCACTGTGTTCAGGTTACTTTCAGATATTAAAGACCTTTCTTGTAAACTCTAAAGTGGGTAACCTCAAAGTTATGGGGCTGATTTTAATAACATGAAGCATTTACAGGCATGTTCATACGAGCGCCAGCCATGCTTATCCTTAACCTGTAAGGCCTCATGGTCATTGCCACTCCTAAACTTGTGTTTTGTGTAATTTTTTTTTGCCATAGCCCCTGAACTTCACTCAATAAAAGCCTATGGGATTGGTTTACTAAAACTGGAGAGTACAAAATCTGGTGCTGCTGTACATGATGGCCAATCAGCTTCTAACTTCAGCTTGTTCAATTAAAGTGTTACTAAACCCAGGACCCTGTGTTTACTATATCTTGTTTCCCACAGTACACAGAACATGGAAATGCAATTATTTTAGTGAACTCCACTATGTATAAACTAAAAACATCAGCCGTATGTAGCAGTCTTGTGACTTCTATCAGTGCCTGCCGAGCACTAGTTAAAGCTTGTAGGAGGAGTTTTCTTTCTCATCTGACTGTTCTATAAGGCTTCATTACCCCTGACATTGTATGGACAGTCCTGATTGGTCCTGTGCTGATCACATGTGCCCTCCCCCCAAAAAAACTCACTAGCAATATACACCAATTTGAGCATGTGCAGAGTGTGCCCCTAAGGCTCAAACTATCAGGAAATTGAATGGGGACAGTAAATAAAGGGAGGATCAGAGAAGACAGGATCAAGCAGCCTTTTTACACAATGCAAAATGATTAACCTCTTAGGTTCCACAGTGAGTATAATAAGCATGCTTTACTGCATATACAGACTGATTTTACTGTTGTGGGTTTAGTAACACTTTAAGCTTTGCCAAACAAAACAGGAAGCGTATTGGTTTCTATGCAGAGCTGCACCAGATTTTGAACTCCCCAGTTTTAGTAAATCATCCCCCTTTGTGCCCATTCACACATAGGCTTTTACCAGAGTTAAGAGGCAGTAAAATCTCCTCTCCTGAACACAGAAGAATAGTGTTCAGGAGAGGAGTTTTTGGCCATAAAGCACGCCAAGGCACTAGGGTGCATTTAGCACTTCAGCATTTCAATGGCCAGAAATAATTCTACATTTGGCCAATGAAAGAAACTCTCAAACATCAAACGCTGCTGAACTCTAATATTATATATATTATAATGGTATTTTTATAGACAAAGCCTAAATGTTTGCAATTGCCTATGTACATGGGGCACCCATATTTATTTGTATATGCTGACTGCTCTTTTTGCTTGGCAATGTGGCACCATTTTGCTTTACCACATCCCTGTTTAGGCTAAAGGCACACTTGTACAACTCCAAAGTTGCACCGATTTGGAGTGAAACTTTGGCACAGCTTTGGATGGGTGCAACTTTGATACGACTTTGGCTTTGACTAGTGATAATGGACAACTGTTGCACTGTATAACTTTCAGGTACAACTTTCATGCAACTTTTGAGGGTTAACATTGAAATCCATGGCCCTCCAAGTTGCATGAAAGTCGGACCAAAGTAATGCATGAACTACTTTGAAGTTGCTGCAACTTTAAATCACACATATATAAATTGTCATCCGTGAAAAACACAGGTTGCATGACAAGTTGCACACGTGTGAATGGAGCCTAAGAAGGTATGCTGAACATATTGCCTAATATACAGATAACCACTAGAGTGGGTGAAATGACTAAATAAATTATATATCACACAGATGTATGTTAATTTGAATAATACATGCCCTATAATTTACCTTTTTAAGAAAAACAGTGCCATGTCTTTTAGAAGTACATAAAATCATTCTAGCCAGTGGTACTAGCTCTGAAATCTCCTGGCTTAGGAATACAATTTCTGAATAGACTTATACGGTGTAAAGTAGCTGCATTATGACTTCTTAAACTGCACTTTTCTTTAGATACGAAGCATAACTCAGATTTATCATTCACAAAGTCTGTTGGTGAGTTTACTTTGTTGAGCAGGTATTTGTATGCAATCTTATGCAGCTGCTGAAATTGCCTCAATTCATATAGACCAATTTTTGTTGCTATTGACTTAATTTAGCTGGTAAGTGAGCATGTAGCCAATGGAATCTTGCGAGTTGCACTTGTAGATGAGAGCAGCACTTGAAAACAAAAAGATCCTTTTAATATCAACCTTTGGAAACGGCACATTCTATGAGTGCAACCCGCTTAGTGCTCACATATACGTAATACCTTTATAACGTGATAATTCCTGCTTTTGTTATATTGTAGAAAATTGTATATGCCTTCTTAATTTTCCTTCCGAATATTATCTGTACAAGTATTGGGTTGGTATAGTAGCTTATGGGCCTGATTTAAAATAGTGTTAGTAATAGGAAGTGGAGTTTTGTTCCTTATGTTCGGAGCAGGATTGAATCCCGTGGTTGGAACTCCGGTTCTTTTTACTGGCACTCTAGTATATCAAGTCCTATATAATTTAAAGGCAACCTGTCATCATTGTTGGTCATATAATGTATGTTTTCTCTATCTGGCTTGCATACAAATTCAGTCTTGTCACTAGATTTGCCTCTTCTAGATTCCTTGTTTAGACCCCTGAGTTCTCTGTCCTTCCTAAAATTATTAGGAGCCCAGTAGGACCAGTACTCATCGCCAATCTGCATCCATCTTCACAAGCAAAGTTGATAAGGTGATGCGTTCTGAAGGGTAAACAAAGCCACTGATTTGGTTTTCCCCTTTTTTCTCCATTTTATCTTCATAAGCAGCAAGTTAGGGCTCATGCAGATGGATGCTCTGAGCCCATACATTGTAAATGCAGGTTTATTTTGCCGTCTGGGAAGTGCAGGTGTTGTGTACAGATGCCCATTGACACGAATGGCTGTGCATAGTTGTACCGTACTTGATTATAAGCCGGCACTCACGTTAACACATATAGGATAGGGTCATATTACAAGAATAGTACGTTTCTATTTGTGTAATACCCCGGCACACTTTACCTCTGTTTACATGTGTACCGGCGTATACCCAAGTACAGCGGCACAGCCATTCATGTCTATGGGCGGTTGAACATGGCACCTGGGCTTCCCAGGTGGAGAAACGCACTGGAATTTATGCTGCATGGGCTCAGGTTTTTTTTTTAATTTTGAAAAGAGTGGTGAAGGATCACCAATCCTGTTGGGGTTTTTACTGCTATCTGGGGCTCCATTAAAGAGATTTACCTTCACTTCCTGTCCTCCTGACAACACAATCACCAGACAAAAAGTGATCCAAAACGGGGACACAGACAAAGTAAAATCTGGAAGGGGTTCTACCATTCTTTTACTAAAGAAAATACATTTTTATTTCTGTCTTTGTTGCTGTTGGAGAGGTCTGCTCACTTCCTGTCTGTTAAAATGTGGGACAGGAATTGAGAGTATATTTCTCCAATGGGGCCCTAGATAACAGTATAGAAAATGTTATCCCTTATCCACCCGATCCATCCCTTTAAATCGGGAGTGCTCAGGGCTCTATCAAGTTATAACACTTAAAGGAGAAATGGGGCCAAAGCTCTTTTGGATCCGGGGTGAGGAGAACTGAGCGATCAATGGTCTTTGATCGCTCGGCTCTCAGTGTAGAGCACAGTGTGAGAGACAGTTGCAGCGTCGGATCAATGCTGCAGCCACCTAGGTGAGTATAAATGTTTGTTCTTTTTTTATATTCCCAAACTTCTCCTTTTAAGTGTAATTATTTGCAGTATATGAAAAAGTTAAGTATTGGTGACAGGATCCCTTTACGAGAACCAGAATAATAAATCAATTTCAAGCATACTTTGTATACCAACATATTACGTGTACGATCCCTGTACTGTTTTGATTGTGATTCTGCATATCGGAATGGCTCTCTGTCTAACAAAAGTTGGTGTAAAGTCTCTGATTAATTTGCAGCACCCTTTTGTTGGCTGTAGACCAGGAATTCAATCTGTACTCATTGAAAATGAATTTCTGTACCAATGTGATCTCCTGTGAAGTTTATAGTGTGTGGTTTACAGGCTAAACATGTAGGTGAAAGGCAGATTGCCCATGGTGCCAACTTGGCCAAAGGCACTTTTATGTTATCATTGCGGTTATTGTGTACAAATGTGAAACCACCCTGCTAATCAAACACACTATAAATGCTGTGCTGTAATTATAGTTGCTTTAATGCTTATATATTCAAATTGTAATATCAATGGTAATAATAAGCTTGATTTGCTTTTACATTTCTCAGTGTGTGACCCTGTAACACAGTTACAGGGTCAATTGGCACAAGCCACAATGAAAGACCCTTAGAAGTTATCTTAGACCTATTTACATTATAACAGACAGACAGGTGGCTGGAGTTGAACACATAAGCCTCTTTCAATTAACATGTTGAGTTCAGAATCAAACAAATCAAGAATAGTCTTTACATATATCCTGGGAGATATTGTGGATAAATAATACTGTCCCATTTTAAGTAGTCCAAGATATATTTTCTCAGTCACCCCATGCCTCTAATGAATTCTGGGTTCCACGGGCCCTCCCGTCACAACTGGTATCTGCATACCTCCACCAAAGAGCCAGCCCACTGTTTGTACCAAGTCGTAGGACTCATGAGGTAGGCAGGGAGCTCTGATTTTTCAGAGAAGCCCCAATACCCAGTGATGATGTCATTGGTTCTAAAATATGGGATTTAATGAAAATAGAGAAGGTTTTATTTAAAAATGTAATTTGCATGTTGATAAAGGAGGACATAAAAAGACAGGGAAGGCAAAATATATGCAGATCAAACTTCATCATTAATGTGTTGCCTGGAAATGAACTTGAGTTTCATTTTTTCTGGGTAATCAAAGCAAGCCCCTGCTAAATCCACCTTCATCCATCACAGCCCAATAAACATGGTGTAAGCATATCATTGGTAGGCCTTCATAATTCTTACAGCCCAGGAAGGTGATGGTTTGAGGTCTACTGTAAGCCGTCACCACTCAGGGGTTGTAGAAAAAAATAATTTGTTTCTAGGAACAACTTGGCTGCTAGGAAGGGAAATCTACAGCTCTAATTTCCGTTTTATCACCTCATACTTGTACTAACTAAACGGTTGTACTTTTAGGGGGCGTGATCAACCTAAGTATTCCAATTGTGCTGCCTGTATCTATGGAAGACAAGGAAAAACTGAGTGGACTGAATGCATTGACCCTATCATGTGAAGGAAAGAGAGTGGCAATTCTGAGGAACCCAGAGTTCTTTGAACACAGAAAAGATGAGAGATGTGCCCGTGTCTGGGGGACAACTTGCACTAAGCACCCTCATGTCAAAGTAAGTCCATTTTTTTTTTTTTTTCATACCATCAAAAGTTAGCGTCGCATCATAAAAACTATAAAAACATAAAAAAAATCATAAAACCTATCAATAAATGGTATATGATGTCTATACTCAGGCACTGAGGTTTGTTTTCTGCAAAAAATCAAAAAATTCTGTGGCAACTCTGCACATGCTCAGTTTTCAGTGAGTTTCTATGCTGAACATTTCCTACCTATCACATCTGAGCAGCCCATATGACTGTAGAGTTACACATGTGGGTGTATACACAGTGGTAAATGCTAACCCACTCCCCTCCCTTCTCATGGGGGTGAGATATTACATGCAGATTCATGGAGGCTTCGTCTCCCTCTTATTCTAAGCCACAGGCTGGAGGGGGCCTGTGACTGGCAGAAATCTGCCCACAGTACGTTTTTTCCATAAAATAATAAAAAAAAATGATTTCAAACATGTATTTGTATGACTATTTAAAACAGTTTGTTGATATTTATTTATTTTTACTTTGTATTCCAAAAGTCTGTTTTGTAACCAGCAGCAGAGGACTAGAAGTTCCTCCTGCAGACAGACTGGGGAAGAGCTGGGTCATGTGACAGCTCTATATTAAGAAAAAAGTACTTTTTATGTTTTTGTTTTTTTTAAATAAATTGCAGTGCTATCATCCACATACAGAAAGAGAATGAACAATGTGAATTGAACAGTGTGTGTTTAGTATCATTTTAACAGTCAATTGCAAGTGGAGGTATAATTTGACTATTTCATGTCTGTTGGGTTATAAACAGCACAATAAATGAATATGAAAGTATTTTAAGCAAAACCTAAAGCCCAACCGTTAGTCTAGCTACATGTTTATTCAAAAAGGCAAATTTTTCTCTGACACAGATCACAATAAATATGTTTCAAAAATAAACCAACACCACCAAGTGTGCAGACAAGGTGAACCAACATACAATACAAAACCAACATAAAAAAAGTACCCCTGAAACAAATGTCTTCTGTATCAGAAAAATTATATGTTAACCAGTTAAGACCCGGACTATTATGCAGGTTAAAGGAGTTGTAAAGGACTTTTTTTTCACCTTAATGCAATCTATGCATTAAGGTGAAAAAACATCTGCTGAAGCCCCCCCCCCCCCCCCCGTTATACTTTCCTGACCCCTCGAAAGTCCTGCGTGGTCCCGATATCCTCTTCGCTGCTCAGCCTGGCCGCTGATTGGCTAGAGCGGATGGATTGAGAGCAGCGCAGCCATTGGCTGGCGCTGCTGTCAATCACATCCAGTGACGCGGCGCGTCTGACATGGATCAGGGGCACTCTGTGCAAAACGAACTGCACAGCGGAGGTAAGTATAACATGTTTATTTTTTTTATTTTTTTAATTCCTTTAGTGACCCTTTAAGGACCTGGCTCCTTTTTGCGATTCGGCACTGCATCGTTTTAACTGACAATTGCGCGGTCGTGCAACGTGGTTTACAAACAAATTTGGTGTCCTTTTTTTCCCTACAAATAGAGCTTTCTTTTGGTGGTATTTGATCACCTGTGCGGTTTTTTTTTTGCGCTATAAACAAAAATAGAGCGACAATTTAAAAAAATTCAATATTTTTTACTATAATAAATATCCCCCAAAAACATATAAAAAAACATTTTTTTCCCTCAGTTTAGGCCGATACGTATTCTTCTTCTACATATTTTTGGTAAAATAAATCGCAAAATAAGCGTTTGATTGGTTTGCGCAAAATTTATAGCGTTTACAAAATAGGGGATAATTTTATGGCATTTTTAATAATATTTTTTTTTACTACTAATGGCGGCGATCAGCGGTTTTTCATGACTGTGACATTATGGCGGACACATTTGACACATTTTTGGGACCATTGTCCTTTTCACAGCAAAAAGTGCTATAAAATGCACTTTTTACTGTGAAAATGACACTGGCAGTGAAGGGGTTAACCAGGAGGGGGCGCTGTAGGGGTTAAGTGTGTACTAAGGGAGTGTTCTTACTGTAGGGGGGTGTGGCTATGCGTGTGACGTCACTACCCCAGTAGTGAAGTGGTTAAAGCAAACCCTGTGCTGTCACTGCCTCTGTGCCAATTGAGGCCCCTGTAGCTTCTTATATTTATATAAGTAAAAACACACATGACCTGTGGAATCCATTGTCCAGCAACCAAAACAATTAAAGTGGTTGTAAACACTTAAGGTTTTTTTTTTTTACCTTTTTATGCATGAAGATAAAATAACCTTCTGCTCCCCCTTATACATACCTGAGCCCCCTCTCGATCCAGCAATGTGCACAAGAGTCTCGGCTGTCCTGGGACTCCCTCTCCTCATTGGCTGAGGGGAGCCACTGCTTCCCACTGCTGTCAATCACAGCCAGTTTGCCAATGAGGAGAGAGTGGGGCCGAGCTGCGGCTCTGTGTCTTATGAATGTATAGAGCAGGGCTCAGGAACAAGCATGCACTAAAATGCCCCCATAGCAAGCAGCTTGCTATCTGGTGCACTAGTCAAGGGGGAAGAGTTAGGAGCGCCTGCAGGGGACCCGAGAAGAGGTTTAGGGCTGCTCCGTGCAAAACCATTCCACAGAGCAGGTAGGTATAACGTGTATGTTGGTTATTTTTTTTTTTTTTTTTTTAAGCCGAACCTTTATACCACTTTAAGGTTTTTTACCTTTATTCATTCTCTGCATTAAGGTAGAAAACTTCCACGGTCAGCTACTCCCTAGTTCCCATTGGCTTTTGCTGCTGTCAATCAGATCCCATGAGCAGAAAGTGAGGGGTCAGGCGGAGCTGCACTGTGCGTGTCAATAAGTATACACAGCCCTGCTTGGGGTTGAGCCTACACGAGTGCCCCATAGCAAAGCGCTAGAGCTGGAGACATTCGGAAGGAAGGAGGAGACAAGCTTTCTGGTGGGGGACCCCAGAAGAGGATAACAATCACTGTAATATTTTGTGCTGATAACTGTATTGTCCTTATGTGCAAGCATTAGTAGACCTATAACAAAAATATATTATAACCCTGTTTTTTTTTTTTTACATTTCAGATGGTAATGGAAAGTGGCGATTGGTTGGTTGGTGGAGATCTGGAGGTCCTAGAAAGAATCCGATGGGAAGATGGTTTGGACCAATACCGCCTTACACCTCTTGAGCTGAGACAAAAGGCTAAAGAAATGAATGCAGGTAAACCCCAAGATATTTCTGATATTATGTTTTCCTAATAACCAGTTTATGACATTGCACCAGCTGGCTGCGGTGTGGGTGATTCTGTTTATTCTAGTGGTGGTGAAGCGATATTGGGAGCCCAGAGGCAGCATATGAGATACATGTTACTGTCTGCTTAGTACAACACAATTTGTAAAAATGTCTCTTGCTTCCTCTTATTGTGCTCTACTTCTGACAAAATGATTTTGGGTATAGAGGAGCAGGCAACAACACTAGTGCTTGGCCCAGCAATGGTCATATGTAGGTGAGGAGACAGTCATCCAAGTGTAAGCTCCAGTTGTAGATAGATTTAAAGTGGAAGTAAACCCTCCTATTGTTTTCAACCAAGAAAGCTGCCAGCTTGGCCTGGGTTTAATCGGCAACTGCCATGATGCTGCACATGTGATCAGTTATGAAACCAGCCATTGGATGGTTTGACAGTTTGGTTGAGAGCACAAGCAAATGTGACAGCTAGCAAATCCGGCATGCTGGGAATGTTAACTATTTTGAAATGATCAAATCGAGGGGTTTACTTCTGCTTTAAAGAGGAGCTCCAACAATTGTGTTTATTAAAGTGGATGTAAACCCCAAAATGTATTTATTTATTTTTGATGTCACAATGTAGAGTATAAGATTCCCTATCATCTGTGCCCAGTCTTGCCACACAGAGTTAATCCAGCGCTGAGCAATCCTCTTTTAATGTTCAGTGAAAATGAACAGAATTCCAGATAAAAACTTGCCAAATTATAAAGTCTGTTTCTCTGTTCTTGCTTTGTGTTACAGGTTATTTACATATCCTGGTAATATACAATGAACTTTGGATCACCTCATATTATGATAAACATAACATAACATAACATATGATAAACATGTCCAAGCTCTAGATATGTAAATAACCTGTAACACAAAGCAAGAACAGAGAAACAGACTTTATAATTTGGCAAGTTTTTTTCTGGAATTCTGTTAATTTTCACTGAACATTAAAACACTGAACATTAAAAGAGAATTGCTCAGAGCTGGATTAACTCTGTGTGGCAAGACTGGGCACAGATGATAGGGAATCGTATACTCTACATTGTGACATCAAAAAAAAAATTTTTTTTTTTGGGGTTTACATCCACTTTAAGTCAGCAGCTACAAAAAAACAGTAGCTCTTGACTTTTAATAAACACACACTCATCTGTCCCTGGATCCAGCGATGTGCTCACACAAGCCTTCCCTTCGTCTTCTGTCCTCAGCAACTCAACTGTGAGCACCCAAGTGTGTGATTGTGGCTTCACAGGCAGGTGCGGGGGAGAGGAAAACCTCCGAGTGGAAGAGGGAGAGGGTACCTGCTAAAAACCCTTTCTTCTCAAACAGAAGTATGATAGCCCCAGAGTCTTGTACCATTTAAAACAACAGTAATTGATTTTATTTTAACAATATATGTGCTTTACTAATGGGGGAGAAAAAAAATACAAGATAAGCTACATTAAATGTCCATGCTGACATCCTAATACTAGTTCCCTGGCTAAGACGCTGATCAAATGGCTTGAAGGCCATGGCATCAGCATGGTTACGAGTTGACGTCTGAGATCTACGGCTCTTTCATGGCAAAAATACATTTGCCTGTATTCTGGGATAGTGTGCACACAAGGGTCAAGTTACTACATTGTGTATTTTGTTTAATGATTAGACAGCCATTATAAAATATGATTTACCCTTGTCCATTGTGCCCAAGCATGGAATGGCCCGGAATTACCTTTCTTACACAGGGATGGGAACAGGAATGTCCGCCAAGGAAATCTTACTGGGAGGGTTTAGTGCTGTAGTTCTGTTTGTTCAATGATAAACTAATCTGTAAAATTGCTTTGGCACTCTGTTCATCAACATGTCCTCATATGTACTCCTGAGGCAAGTTTGCAGACATTGCGATTATTTCGTGAACAGTGCAAATGATCAATAACAAGCAGTGCAATGTAGATTTTGATCAGTAGCAAATTTTACACGTTTTTTTTTAATTATTATTGATAATGTCTTATAGTCTTTTGACCGAACATGCTGATAATTACTTTGAATAGCATAATTCATTGCACATATAGAAACTCATTGAAAAGATGAAATGACATTTTTCTTTCCCCCTTCCTTTTTCCTAGATGCAGTATTTGCTTTCCAGCTGCGTAACCCAGTTCATAATGGACATGCATTGCTGATGCAAGACACCAAGCGCCATCTGCTGGCTAGGGGCTATAAGAACCCTGTGCTGCTCTTACACCCTCTGGGAGGGTGGACCAAGGATGATGATGTTCCACTGGATTGGCGCATGAAGCAGCATGCAGCAGTGCTGGAAGAAGGTGTTCTGGACCCAAAATCAACCATTGTTGCTATTTTTCCATCTCCAATGCTGTATGCAGGACCCACTGAGGTGAAAACATTTTCTTTTTATTATGCGTAAATCTTAAACCTGAAAATTCTTCTCGTCCTTGCAAGTTTTAACTGGTTATTTAGTGTGGGGGGATGGTAAAAGCAAACTCCACTATGATTCGGGGCTGGACTCTGCTTTGGCAGCTTCACATCCAATGCAGGACTGACCGTGCTTTTCAGTCTTGATGACCTTAGACCAGCAGTCTCCACACTTTTCAGTATGAGGGCCACTTTGAATACTTTATTAACATTCGCAGATCAAATCAAACAGTTTGAGTGAGTGCTTAGTGGATAAAGAAAGCAGTTGGAACTAGAGAATAATATACCCAAATTCCCTCAGTGTAGGTAAAGATATGTGGGTTTACCACAAAGCAAATTTAAACATCTAAAAAAAATATATACCATTAATCAGCAGAAAAAAAATCTAAATGAAAAGATATTATCTAGAACTAAATTCACAAGAAAAAAAATGAAAGTGTGATAAAATGATATACAAATAGGACACCAATGTTTATAATTCCATCATTTCCTGAACATATGGTGCATAAATTCCTCCTTGAATTCATTCAAAGATTTGTGCATTTCATTGTGCCAAAACCACCACTCTACACTCACCAGAACATGTGGCTGCCAAAAATGATAAGCAGCAACAGTGCTCTTTTTTGCACCAGTTTCGTGGAAAACAATTTTTCCACAGACTAATTCACACGACAATGTAAAACATCTGTTATCGCAATAAACAATTGTTTCCTATCTGTCCCATTCACACTGCAATGGAGCCGGTGGCTGTGATAAAACACAGACCTACTGCATTTTGTTGCAGCACACCGTGCTGAATCGCATGGCAAAGTACAGCAGCACATTTCTCTGCTGTACATTGCCATGAATAAAGTATATGGGGCCAAATCTTCAAAGGAGATACGCAGGCGGAACTGCTGTTCAGCCTGCGTATCCCTGTGGCTATCTTTGGAAACGATCCTCAGAAGGATTTTTCCAAAGATAGTCAGAAGATCTGACATCTGTAAGACACTTACACTGTCGGATCTTAGGATGCAGTACCGCATCCGCCGCTGGGGGCATTTTGAGTCGAAATGCCGGCTAGCGTATGCAAATGAGGACTTAAGCAGATCCACAAAGCATTTATAAGCTTTGTGTTTTCTGCGTAAGTTACGATTTGCACGCGTTAAATTAGGGCTGGTTTTACAATGTGTAAAGTTAGTACACCATGTAAAACCAGACCTTTTTTTCGATTGCCGCGATTTTTTTTTAAATTTGAATTATTTTTCCCGGCGCGTATTTTTTTTTTCACCCGTCGCAACTTTATTGTCCCGTCGCAATCCACAAAGCCCGGCGTAAATTACGTTCGCGCGCTGCACGTCGGGAAAATTACGTCACACGCATGCGCAGTACGGCCGGCGCGGGAGCGCGCCTCATTTAAATTGTAATCGCCCCCCCGGAGAGGAGGACTGCCTTGCGACGGAGGCACTTAAGTTACACGGCCTGAAATTTCTAGGTAAGTGCTTTGTGGATCGGGCACTTAGGTAGAAATTTAACACCTGTGTAACTTTACTGCTGAAAGTTAAGTTAGGCGGCGTTTTTGAGAATTTGGCCCATGTTTTCTACACTTAAAGTTTGCACAAAAAGAAAGGAAGCCAAGCGATGCGCTGAATCTGGCACCACGTTTTATTCACCCCTGCCAGGAATGGACAGCTTCCGGAGCAGTAAAGTGCTCTAGCAGCTCTCCATTCCCATGTGAATTCCTGCTGTGTGGCCCAGTTGGGAACATCTGGTATAATTCACCTGGATACACTAAGTAATTGCAATGATTTGTACAGTTGTAATAACATGACTAAGTTCCTAAACTGTGTATTAGGATTTGTTTTACCATCCATCATAAAGGGGGTGAAATTGTATTTTAAAAGCATTCTCAATAAATATAATGGTTGAATGTTTTGTGATGCTAATTAGTACCTATACTGTAGGCTGCTGCAGAAAAAATTTGTCACAAAGGTAAAGCTTCTGTTTAGATGCATCACGTTGCTCTTTGCCATTATCAATAGGGTGCAGAGTTTTAATGTATTGGAGAGTTGTGTGTTTGTACTTGTATACAATTGTGCAAAAGATATTATAATACTCAATAACAGTCCATGATATGAAGCATCAGTCCCCCAAAAAAACAAATTCTGGTTATTAATGAAGTAAGGTGGGCTAACCTAACGCCTGGTTTCTTATATGTCTCCAACAGTGGAGTCCTTGTTACTATCTATCAAGGAGGTCAGTACGTTTAACCATATCATGCTGTATACTCCACATTGTTGGCGTATACAGCAAGTGTACAAGACATTGTCAGGAAATTTAGCTGTACACCATGTATCAAAAACAAGTTGTTTTGTGGGGACTGGCCCATTTCATAAATATGAAAAAAAGGCAATATTTGTATTGAATGTACCTGTTGCATAGTTCAAGCACTCGGATCTGTAACACTACTTGTGTATGCTTTGTATTCTAGAAAGATGCATGGTCTCTTACATCTTCCCTTTTTTACAGGTTCAATGGCACTGCAGATCTCGCATGATTGCTGGATCCAACTTTTACATTGTGGGGAGGGACCCAGCTGGCATGCCACATCCTGAGACTAAAGTGGACCTGTATGAGCCAACACATGGAGGAAAGGTGCTCAGCATGGCTCCAGGTTTGACCTCTGTGGAAATCATTCCCTTTAGAGTGGCAGCCTACAATACCAAGACCAAAAGCATGGCATTCTACGAAAAAGAAAAGTAAGAAAAAAAAGAATCGGACATATATTTAAAAATGTGTTCAGCTGCTCAAAGTCTGTCATCTTTATCTATTGATTCACCGATCCGAAACAAGCATGTAGCCAGTAAATGAATTACAGTCATGCATGCTTGTTCCAGGTCAACATATTGCAAGGCAGTTAAGCGTAGTTCAGAATGACAGGATTTTGTGTCCCAAGAACAAAGTCCACAATGTCAGCCCATATATTTATATGTGCTTACAGGTTAAGGGGAATCCGGTTTGATTCTTCCGGTGTTTGTAGAGGATAGTGTGATGTCCACTGTACAGCCATAAGGTCACATTAGCAATTCTGTCACTAGTGAAATTTTTTGGCAGTGCCATGTATCCTTCCTCCATGTTGCTCCCTCATTGCTAAAAATCCACTGGCATGATGGTGACCAATGCAAGGTGAGTTTTCACTCACTGTGTCCTTAAAAGAGATTCTTCTGTTGGAGTCTTACCAGCTACAGGATCGCCAGTGTGACATGGTCCTCCTGTGTTAGCAGGCACACAACATAGGCTCTATATCACTAACCAAACTGAATACTCTGTAGAAAAATTTAGAAAACCAAGCAAGACTAACTCCTCCCAGAAACATGTGGTCTGTGGTGGGAGCTTTGTATTCCTGTGAATGGCTGAGCAGCACTCGGCCCCACTTGATTTTTTTCCAGAAGTAGGACAGTTAGTTCCCATCCCACTGCCAGAAAATAGCGCTATATAATGTATGTAGCTTAGGCAGTTTATACAGTGCTCCCAGTCACTGCATCTGCTAGTTAACCAGCTTGGTCCAAACAAACCATTGGCTTCACTATTTAAATGTCACTAAAAGCTGGAGATCAGCTTAAAGTGGTAGTAAACTGCAGCATTGAAAAAAAAACACCCTCCAAGGCACTGGCATATTGTGCGGGTATGCATAGCATACTAGCACATTAGGAAATACTTACTTACCTTTAGACCTAAGCCCTCCAGCGGTGCGCTGTTACCATTGACAAGGCTTCCAGGTTTGCAGGCTCTGGCTGTAGGAGTGGCCGGGGCATCGATAACGGCACAGTATGCCGTCCCTTCAGAGCACATGAGCCGGTGACATCACTGGCTACATCCAGTGTAAATATCTCCTAAACACTGCAAGTTTAGCAGATATTCACTGTACCTACAGGTAAGCCTTATTATAGACTTGCCTGTAGGAAGAAGTTAAAAAAAATTACTACTACCAGTTTAACACTTTCTGCATTACACTATTATTTACGATTCTGGGAACATAAAAACTAGTGGTACACTGAAATAATTTTGTCTGCAGAAAATCATCCGGGGAAAAAAAATGCAGATTAATGGAAGCCAAAAAGTGGCGTAGTCTGCCCCTGGTGCCGCCCATTGCAGGGGTGTCATCCCCCTCCCTCTCACAGGGTGGCGATCTTTGCCTTTCACGGAGCCGAATTGCATGGCCTGCAGTAACAATGACCCGCATCCTGTGATAGACGGCACACTGATCCAAAGCCGGGACATTAAATCAGAGTGACGTGATCACAGGTGGCGGGACATGGTTACTGCGCCCCGGGCAATTCAAATCCAGCTCTGTGACACACGGAGATCACTGCTCTAATCCGGGCTGCATCTGATGGGCACTGGCGGGCTGCATTGATCTTTTGTATCATGTCTGCCAATACTATTAGCAGTGTGTTTAAAGTAAAAGATTGCAGGCATAAAACAAGAGATGGTTAGAGACTGGGGACATGATACGAGAGATGGTTAGAGACTGGGGACATGATACGAGAGATGGTTAGAGACTGGGGACATGATACAAGAGATGGTTAGAGACTGGGGACAGCATTTTTCTTGAGCTTTCTTGCACTAAAGTTGCCAAAAATAAATTATAATTCATTTAAATCATGGATCTCCAAACTACGGCCCTCCAGCTGTTGCAGAACTACACATCCCATGTGACATTGTAAAACTCTGACATTGACAGACATGACAAGGCATGATGGAAATTGTAGTTCCTGAACAACTGGAGGGCCATAGTTTGGAGACCCCCAATTTAAATTGATGATATTAAACAGTCGAATATAATACAATTTTATATATAACATTTTTTTTTAAACTGTCATTTACAGTTTCCAATCAGTGCACCCCTAATAAAAAAAAATGCATATTACGGCAGTCTGACTGTGGCCTGTACAGTTATCACTAGGAGCTGTCAAAAAGATGCCCATCCCCAAAATCAGAATTACTGTAGTACTCAAAATGGACACTCTACTACTTAGAGAAAGTCACACATGACAACTTCCTTACCATAAGGCTCCTTTCACACTAGGCAGACTCCGTCGCTAGGGAGTCAGCCAGCTCAGCGGGAATTCTGTCTGCTGAGCCAGCGGATGACAAGCCCCTCTCTGCGCGGGGAGGGGCTTGTGCAGCGCCGCGATCTGATGAAAATGGACAGCATGTCCGTTTTCATCAGATCTTACCCAATCCGATATGGACGGATGGGGACGTATCGTGATTTTGGCGGATCGGATGTCAGCGGACATGTCTCCGTTGACATCCGACGCTCCATAGGACTGTACGGAGCGGCCGTTCAGATCAGACCTGAATGGTCCGATTGTGTGAAAGGGGCCTAAGAGTGACGTTAATCACTCAATACCATGTGGATAAGGTTAAAAACTACCACTACCTCTATCTCCTAAGGCCATATACAGGGCTTGGAGCTATGTTTATAAAATCACCCTATAGAAGCTAACTAGTGAGCCTTTTGTTATACTACACCAGATAATACAAAATAAATATGTTACTCTTTCACAATTCCAAAAACATATATGATGTCATGCCCTATAAAATAATTATATTTATGATATGAGAGGAATACTACAAAGGATATAATGTATTTAACTAATATGCTTGTTTTCCTGTACTGTTATTTTTTAACTATGTTCAAAACGTAATAAAAAAAACATGTAATGTTATTCACTGTACTTTATACTTTACTGTATACAATTCAATGCGTTTTGGAATAAAATTACTTACATGCAAATGCTTCAAAAATGATGATGAGAATAATAATAAAGTGAACTGTGTTGTTGGTATTCTTCTGACATGCGAGAACAATCACCAGGTGATGGAGTAGGCACCAACTGTAGGGAGTGAGAACCCTTATCTCTCCACACCCAGAATCATCAAAGTGGGTGTAAAGTCAGAAGTTTTTTAATCTTAATGCATTCTATGCATTACGATAAAAAGCCTGTGTGCAGCAGCCCCCCTAATACTTACCCGAGGCCATCTCGATCCAGCAATGTTGCACGAGAGACTTGGCTGCCTGGGACTCTCTCCTCATTGGCTGAGACAGCAGTGAAGCACCATTGGCTCCTGCTGCTGTCAAAGTGAGTGAGCCAATAAGAAGGGGGGGGGGGGGCTAGGGGTCACAGTTGTGTCCAAGCTTCGGCTTGGCTGCCCCCATAGAAATCTGCTTTCTATGGGGGGCACTCAACAGGAGGGAGGGGCCAGGATCGCCGAAGAGGCGGATCTGGGCTGTTATCTGCAAAACCACTGCACAAAGCAGGTAAGTATAACATACTGAAGAAAAAAAAAAAACACAAATCTTTAGTAATACTTTTAACCCCCTTCACACCGACGTAACACAAATATGTAGTCTTCGGCTTGGAGGGGTTGTACAGGGGGCGATTTTCTTTTTAGAGCTTGTAAAAACCGATGTGGCTAAGCAACCGCTCGGCTGTTATCCCAAGCAGCGGTGTGCCTTCTGCGGCTCTCCCATCCCACCAGGAACGGCTTTGATCGGATCTAGTAATCTGGTAGCGATGTCATGACAACATTTCCGGTTTACTAAAGACATAAAGGCGCCAAATTATAATAAAAAAAAATTACAGCATTCAAAAATGCTACTGATTTTACTCTAAGTGCAATAAGTTTACTGATTTAAAGACTAAAACGTTTTTTATGCTATTCCCATCGAGCGCTGCTTTTTGTTGTTTGAAACTTGGCATTTTGAATGCTTTTAAGTACAAAGAAAGGATTTGGGGTCTTATAGCCCAAATCCCTCCATAAAGAGTATCTGTCACTGCCTATTAGACCCCTTTCACACTGGGGTGGTGGCGTCAATAGCAGTAAAGCGCCACAAGTTTTGGCTGCACTGTTCGATCACTAGCGGGTGCTTTTAACCCCTGCTAACGGCCAAAGAAAGGATTAATAGCGCCGTGTTGCAGAAGCGTTGCCCATTCATTTCAGTGGGAGGGAGTTTTGGGAGTGCACCAGCCCAAAGATGCGGTTTGCAAGACTTTTTTCTCCCCCCATCCTGCAAGCGCACCGCCTCAGTGTGAAAGCACTCAGGCTTTCACACTGGGGTGGCTTGAGAGGCAGTTTTCAGGCACTATTTCTGGTGCTAAAAAGTGCCCCAGTGTGAAAGGAGTCTTACTGTCACAAGGGATGTTTACATTCCTTGTGACAGCCATAAAAGTGATCAGATATTTTTTTTTAAAGGGGACAGTTTAAAAAAATATTTTGAAGTGCTCCATCCCTCCGAGCTTGTGCGCAAAAGCGAACACATAAGCCAGTCTCGCCCCCGCAAAACATAAACCGTGTTCAAACCACACGTGAAATATCACCGAACGTTACAGTGAGAGCAATAAGTCTAGCACAAGACCTCCTCTAACTTCAAACTGCAGATATTTTGAAAGCGTCGCCTATAGTGATTTTTAAGTATTGTAGATTGTCGCCATTCCACGAGTGTGCGCAATTTTAAAGCACAACATGTTGGGTATCTATTTACTCGGTGTAACAACATCTTTCAAATTATACAAAACAATTGGGCTAACTTTACTGATTTGATTTTTTTGTTTGTTTTTTATTCATGAAAGTGTATTTCTTCCAACAAAAAAAAAAGCATTTGAAAGACCGCGCTACGCAAATACAGTGCGACTTAAAATATTGCAACGGTCGCCATATTATTCTCTAGGGTCTCTAATTTTTTTTTATATATAAAATACAGATTTTAACTTGTAATTTAACCCCTTCATGCATAAGCCTTTTTCTGACACTTGTTGCTTACATCTCGCTGTTAACAATGTTAAAGGCCAAGTTAACCTTTTAGGAATAAATGCACATATTTTTTTTGCATGGGGGGGGGGGAAAAAAAATAAAAAATTTGCATCTAGTATTTTTTTCCTACACGAGCCTTCAAAGCATTGCACCCACTGTCAGTGCAATGTCAGGCTTCTGCAGACACTTACTGCAACTTTGTTGCCCATACCTCTGTACAGGTTCTCTGTTAAAAAGCTGGAAGAAACGGTCCATGAACAATGAAGGTCGATCATCATTGCCCTCACAGTCCAATAAAAACTGCAAGCTGTCTGCCACGGTGGCAGATAGGACTTTTACTCTTTGTTCACAGATTCTTGTGAATGAATGACATGGTTGCATGGGCATGCACAGCTGCGTCATTCGTTCACTAGGAACTGTCAATGAATATATTACAAGTACCATCTTCCACCGTGGCAGGCGAACTTGTTCTCAACAACAACAAATGTGGTAATGAGTGTACTCAAATCTTCCTCCAGCTCTCCAACTGACAGCTTGTACAGGGGTACCAGAGAGATGGAGGAAGTGTTTGCAGGCTCTTTTAAAATAATTAATTAAATGCACATTTTTTATTTTTCCCTGCAAAAACATGCACTTTATTTTCAAAAGGTGAACTTGCCCTTTACCTGAGTTCAATCAATTTCCATCTATAATAATCTCTCTAATCCTCATTTCCAGGCACAATGAATTTGACTTCATCTCTGGAACTCGGATGAGAAAACTGGCACGCGAAGGTGAAAACCCTCCAGATGGCTTTATGGCCCCCAAAGCCTGGAAAGTTCTGACTGACTATTATTGTTCTCTAGAAAAGAATTATTGATTCCAACTAATATGTACAAACTCCAGTGCAAGTAATTTTTAGTCTAGCACTTTTTTAGAACTGAAATTATAAAAAAAAAATATTCTTATGCTAATTAGTAAGAACACAATATTTTATAACTTTTAATACAGTTTTATGTTTTTTTTTTTTTTTTTTTTTTAAGTTAAATAGAAGTTGAACTTTTTACCTAACCTTTAAATCTCCCCCCAGTGGATCACTAAGACTGAAAAAAAAATTAATTGCTGCAAGATTGTGCTTTAAGGAATTGTTTTCCTTTTTAGTTTTGCAAAAAGTTTGTAAGAGCTCTAGACCCTGAATTAGATTTTATTGCCGTCTTTGACCCCATTGGAGAGATTTACCCTTGAAGAACTAAAAACATCATTTCTATCAGAGTATAGACCATAATAAAGCACTTATTTTAGTGGGTGATGGAAACATGTCCATTTTTATCTTTGGGCAGTTTCTCCGCAGCCAGCAGTGCAGGAAGTGAGGGGAATTCTCCCTAATGTGACCACAGACAGTAAAAAAAAGGCACCGGGGTAACAACTCTCCCCACTGTATACAAATTTAAGGGTTTAATACAATCACCTCACAACTTTTTTGCTTACCAATAAGCATTCAAGTACTTCATCAATAATGCAATTTAAATTAACTAGGAAATATTACATTTTTGGCCATTAGCCAGCTTACAGCTTTAGAATAGATAATCAAAAAATATTTCCGATGCCAAAGTGATACAAATTCTTACATTGTCCTTTTATATTATAGGAGTCCTTAACACTGACTGTGTTGATGGGGGAATCTAGCCATTTTCTTTTGTGCAACCTGTGGTTGCAGAAAATAAAACTGCTCTATCTATGGCTGCCTTAACATAGTACAAGCTTTTATACTCCTAAGACAATCACCTCATGGATGGAGTGAATGCAATCTGCTGAAAATGCACAGATACATAGGAAGTAACTCGCCACTCTAGATTACTACCTTATAGGCACTGCATGTTAACATTTTGCATAGAGAGGATTATCAAAAGGGACAATTGTCCTTTTACAGATAATCCAACCTTTTAATTATGGCCAACACATGGGAATTTTTCAACATGTGTATGTTGGAGGGTACAATTGCTGCCTTTAAAAGAGTGATCTTTGGGAAACCACACTGTGAAACATACCATATGCAAAACAGAGATGTCATCAGTTTTAAATAATCTGAGTTCTGCTTTTATGCATTGCCTTTACAAGGCACTGGAACCTACTACTGTTCCTGGCTTGGATCTATACATGGAGGCACACTACCTTATCTGATCACAGCAGCAATCGAGTACATAAGGCTGGATTCTAATCCACTCCTTGTCACCTTGTTTCCAAATAAGTGAGAGCCAAAGCCTAAATGGACAGAATATAGAATTACTGCATGCACAGCTTGTCATAAGCAGACATGAGGAAAGCCTGACAAAGCAGAGCACAGGCAGGTGCAAGTAGCCTTATCTTGCTGAAATAAAGATTTGTGTTTACCTACTGCTACAGATAGAGGATGAAGGGGGTAGCATCCCTGGTCAGAAGCAAACATAACTGGGATAAAAGTGTAAGCTAGAAGACCCCAGAAGGACAAGATGTTAGTAAGGCTTTCTCCTCTCCCTTTAAAACACATAGGGAAAAAAAATGAAACAACTGGATGTTCTACTTCTACTATTTTTTTTGTAAATAATGCCGCAGACATGCATTTGTTGATTGACAATTGCCTGCACAAATTTGTATTTAAAGGAAAAAAAATCTGAGTTTTGTAGATTCTTTTAAAAATAATATAATTATGTGTACACGTATTGTAATAATGGACCAAATTTGTCTTCTGTTAATGAGATTATTGACACGTGCAGTAAATAAATCTGTATAACCGGAGGAAAGCTGTTGATCTGTGCTGGAATAGAGGATCAGCCATAGTCTGTGGGATACAATAGTAAAAGGATGTAGCACTTTTGTGCGTTAATTGTGAAGGATCCATGTTGTTGATACAAACAAACGTCTGTATGTTTATTTGTTTATTTTGATTACATTATAATTTTAAAAATTTCATTAAAATGTGTATTTATTTTATTGAACGGTGGGACACAATTCTCATATGCGCTTTAACAACGTATTGTGTTTACAAATTGTCTCTTTAAATGCTATATAAATACTATTTTAGTTTGCATACAAAATAAATTTTTATATATTTAAATTTCGTCTTTTTTTTTCTACTTGGTCTGTGATTTACTTTTCTGCAGGAACACAGATGAACTTGCTTAGCTTTCCAATCACTTTCTCCCCTCACATTGGGGATGACAAAGTTAGAGGTTTTTTTTTTGTGATTGAGTGGTGTACACAAGTTAGAACCAGTCAGTGTTTTTTTTTTCCCCAATTGCAGGGTGTATTCCTGCTGTTAAATCCCCCCCCCCTCCCCTCTGTCTGCCCCATGGTCAGCTAGACAGAAAGTGACTGGAATTTCTAAATATTCCAAAGGAACAACTGTTTCACTGATAACTAAGAGGACATTTCCTTTCACTTCCAGTTATGTCTTTAGGAAAGGAAGAAAATAGAAATCCACCCAAGGATTAAAATAAATAAATGCGCAAAAAAAAAAAAAAAAAAAAGAAGAGTAGGAAATAGATAAAACCCCTTTCAATCAAGCAAAGAAAAAAAAAAAGACAGTCATTCTATATATCATAAATTACAGGGCTATTTTCTAAAAAAAAACAAAAAACATAAAACCTTTTTTTAATGATAGTTAGGAAAATATATTTAGACACACAGATGGTAGTTTCAGTACAGGCTCCAACACTGTGATAGAATTATGCAACTAAAAAAAAAAAAAAAAAAAATATGGCATAGAAAAAGTGGCTTACCTCCCATTCTCCTTTAAAAAAGAAAACGCAGGGCTGAAAAGTGGATGTAATCAGGATAATCAGAGAAAAATGATACATGCAGGATATCCTAGGCTAACTTCTGACTTTACAATGTGGCTGTCAAAAAATATATATTCAAAAAATATGAATATCTGTTCCACAGCGCTATCACTTAAAGCGGGGGTTCACCCTAAAAAAAATAATTTCTTTATCTACCATACAAACTAGCATACTAGCGTCAGCTACAGTATGCCTTTTTTTTTTGCGGTGTACTTACGGTTTAATCCGTAACTTTCATTTCAGACTCCGGCCGGGAAATGGGCGTTCCTATGAAGAGGGGTACATGATTGACGTCCAGCTATGGCGCATCATGCCTTCCGAAAAAAGCCAAAATAGGACGCAGACATATACGGCGCCTGCGCAGTCAGCTCCTAGTCTGTGTGCAGGCGCCGTATAGCGCCGTGAAGAGCGGAGTCCTATTCCGGCTATTTTCGGAACGTGTGACGCGCCATAGCCGGCCGTCAATCATGTTCCACTCTTCATAGGAACGCCCATTCCCCGCGGGTGTCTGAAACTAAACTTACGGATTAAACCGTAAGTACAGCACAAAAAAAAAAAGGCATACTGTAGCTGATGCTAGTTTGGATGGTACAAAGGTGTGTTTTTGGGTGAACCTCCGCTTTAAATTCAACCAATTTTATACCTGGACTGCCGCTGTTCATCAAGTGTCTGTGCATTAGTCACTTGCCACAAATACTTCTATTCTACCCACAGCGCTGTCCTTAAATATTGCTAATCCATTTACATCAATGAAATAAACTTCTACAAATCATAAGTAAAATCATATAAACATATGTGCAGATAATATAGTGACCCAATATAAAGTGCTACTGTTGTAAGTCAACAGGAAACGTTCATCTTTAATGTGCTTCCACTCAATAACTTATGCTAAAGTGCTTCAAAAATCCTACATAAGGTGCTCCAAATGGCTTCAGTTCAGCTCCTATGGCTCCAAGTGCCTCATGCAACACTCAGTGCTGTATAAAACTCCCCACATATCTTTGACTTTGTGCTTTCCAGCTACAAAGTCTCCATATATGCTACCTGACCTGAGCAATGGCTTCAATTCTGAGTCACGGACCTTTAGAATGCAGCATTTCCTATGATGCTCTGCATTAACGCATTTTAATGTGTTGATTGGTCTGGTTTTATTCAAAGCAAGCCTCGCTACCACTTTGGGGGCAAAGATCACTGCTTATAGAAAAAAGGCTGGAGGGGGGGAGAAACTGCAATCAAGCCTCGTACACACGCACAGTTCTCTCGGCAAGAAAACTGCTGGCAGAGCTTTCTTGCCGAGTACACCGAGCGTGTGTACGAGGCTTTGAGGTTTCTCGTCAAGAAAACTGCCCAGAATCTCAACGAAAAAAATAGAGAACCTGCTCTCTATTTTCTCGTCGTGATTCCTGCCGAGAAACCCGAGTGTGTGTATACTTACCTCTCCATGGAAACGCGCGCATGCTCGAAATGAATTCCACGCATTTGCGGTAGCTTCCAAGGCATAGGTAGGGTGAAGCAAGATGGCGGCGACGGCATTGAATGTGATGAGCGCATGCCCGTCGTAGTCGATGACGTTACCGCATTCGTGGCATTGAAAAGAACGGCGGTTCTTTTGAATCGTACTTGTGTACACTCGGCAGGCAAGAGAATCTTACCAGGAATCTCAGCCTGGATTCTGACGAGAATCCAGGCTGTGTGTACAGGGCTTAAGAATGAATATGTAGGTGAGCAAGCTTATCAGGCCACAAAATAAAAATTGATTGGAAGCAGCAAACCTTCTGTAAAACAAACATACAGTAAACAAAATATTGAACAAATGTGGTCGCGCTAAACTTATGATTATTGCAAATCTAAGTGTAACCTTGTGAATAGATCAACACTTAAAAAATAAAAATACATGTGAATAGTCCATATAAAACACATTTGTGAATGACAAAAAACTAATATGAATGTGAACCATAAGTGGGTGAGTGAATGATTCAAAAAATGTCTCTTGCTATTAATTAAAATAATTCAGAGAAAATAATGAATCATATAATGAAGTGAAAAAAAATCATAAAAATTGATCAATATTGCAACAATTCCGTGAATCAAAGTTCATAAAAATTGAAATGAATAAATTGATATCCGTACACTCGTGCAGAAATAATTCTTAATGGGATTCATCCATAAGTAAAGACTCCTCAGATGTTAAAAAATAAGCCATTGTGAAATCCACCACCGAATTGAAAAAAAAAATGCCTGCTTATCAGAGCTCTGTGATCCCCGGGGTGACAGAGGACCCGAAAAAGCTTTAAATGAAAACACGGTTTGCTCCAAAGACAATCGAGATGGATTGCAACCCCAGTCAGCACACTCCGTGGATACTCAGACTCGTGTAAACATACCATGTAAAAGACATAATGCTTCCATAGTGTAAAAAACTTTTTGGATTTATTGAGAATAAAATAGTAACACACAATTTACAATTTAACAGCGATAAAAGGCCTTAAGGTAAGCCTGTTGTGCCGGCTGGACATAAACAGGCAAGACCGTCCGTCTTGATGTCCTATGTCGTTTCGTAATAGAGTTACGTCTTCTAGGGGCTACCTGGAAGACTTAACTCTATTACGAAACAACGTAGGGCGGAACGGAGCGACGCGTTTATGTCACCACCCACAATACTCGTACATCCAGACGGATGGGTTTGCCTGTTTATGTCCAGCCGGCACAACAGGCTTAAGGCTTTTTATCGCTGTTAAATTGTAAGTGTGTTACTATTTTATTCTCAATAAATCCTAAAAGATTTTTACACTATGGAAGCATTATGTCTCTTACATGGTATGTTTACACGAGTCTGAGTATCCACTGAATAACCACGGAGTGTGCTGACTGGGGTTGCAATCCATCTCTGGTGTCTTTGGAGCAAACCGTGTTTTCATTTAAAGCTTTTTCGGGTCCTCTGTCACGAGTGATCACGGAGCTCTGGTAAGCAGGCATTTTTTTCAAATCGGTGGTGGATTTCACAATGGCTTCTTTTTTAACATCTGAGGAGTCTTTACTTATGGATGAATCCCATTAAGAATTATTTCTGCACGGGTGTACGGATATCCATTTATTCATTTCAATTTTTATGAACTTTGATTCACGGAATTGTTTATTTCAATATTGATAATTTTTTATGAACTTTATTCATTATTTTCTCTGAATTATTTTAATAGCTAGAGACATGTTTTGGATCATTCACTCACCCACTTATGGTTAACATTCATATTAGTTTTTTATTCACAAATGTGTTTTATATGGACTATTCACATGTATTTTCATTTTTTAAGTGTTTATCTATTCACAAGGTTACATTTAGATTTGCAATAACCATAGGTTTAGCGCGACGATATTTTTTCCACAAGGATCGCCACTTGCCAGACCATCTCACAAAGATCTTTATTCCAAAGTGTTTTATTGAAATGCAAATAATTTACAGCAGGGTATTGCTCAAATGCTTCAACACTCATGCACCTCAGCATGTTTAGTAATAAAACGTTTGAAATTTGGCAAGAATTGTGTACAAATCCTTCGTACCCGTCATTTGTGACTGGCGTATTGCAAGTGAGAATATTCTCTGGACCAGTTCTGTTCTACGAGACAGCAGCTGGAATTTCTACTCATTTCATTAACTAGGTCTTGTTTTCAATAACATCAAAGTGTGTGCAGAACAAAAGTAAAAAAGGGTATATAAAAAGTGCACGGCAGAAATATCATGCGACTCACCCCCCCTCCCCCCCCTGTGTCTGCTTCCCATTGTACCCTTTACCTGTGGAAGAAAACCCTGCACATTTGTTTCAGCACATGTATAAGCAGAGAGCAGTCATTTCAGTACATTACATGTGTTTAATGTACACACTTCAATGAAACATTCAGAATGAAAGTAAAAACAAACATAATGGCAAACTTTTCATACATTCTGCATCATAAAAACAAATACATAGCAAGCAATCCATGACAATCGGCACATGATATGATCGTAACAGAACCACATCCAACAAGATGCCAACAAAATACCACAACAGAACAATGCTGGGGAGGGACAGAGTTCAGATCCCAATTCTTTTTCTTAAAGAGTGAAAAAATTACTTAAAATAAGCAGTAGGCAGTGTCAAGAATTGCTAGCAAGGGATTTTAAATATCTGGTACTAAGGGTTTACCACCTGATGGCAGTTATTAGTCCTTTAACACATTGAAATCATACCAAGTAGATGTGGTGATTTCCTGAGAGTGGTTAAAGTATGTTACCCCAACATTTCATATTTGCAGTATGTGTCTCCTGCATCATGTACTTGCATGAAAATGTATCCTGTCCTTTGTGTAAAATCTCTGGTGTTCCTGCCAGTCCCTCTGCTTTCCCATTAAAAATGGACCACACTAAGCATGAAAGCACAGCGTGGTCAGTTCTCTAGCTATGCTGGGAACTCAGGCTGCTCTCCTCCAATGATAACACTTGTGCCGACACCCCCCCCCCCCAGAGCTAATCACTGGGAAGCTCAGTATACTGCCGTTTCCCCTCCCTGAGGTTCTTATGCAGCTAAGAAGTTATGTTTTCTATCCAACACACATTTTATTTATATATTAAAGTGGGTTGTTTTACAAGCGGAGGGTTCACATATACTTTAATAAACCCAGTAGTGTCAGAATACAACTGAATCTGGTCCACAATGATGTGGTATTTATTAATATTTATGAACATGGAATTCACCAATCTCAAAACCCCACACATGGCATGGTGCCTTGCCTCTCCCCTTGTCGCAGCAGAGGTTGAGCTCAGAGCTGTTGTAACAGGAGCAGAGAAAGCACTCTGAGCATGTGCAGGGGTTTTAAGATTGCTAAATCACATGTTCACAAGCATTAAAAACCTCAGTTTTGTGATGGAAAATACAGTCACTTTCCTGCAGCAGTCACAATTATCTTTCATTCTCCTGCAGTGAATTTGAGACACAAGGAAGACTTTTGCTGCTATGGGTTAGATCAGTGGTCTCCAAACTGCGGCCTGGGGGTGGAATGTGGCCCTTTGCTTGTCTTTATCCGCCCTTGGGACACTATTCCTCCCGCTATCACCAACAATGGTGCACTATTCCTCTCAGCGACAACGATAGGGCGCTATTCCTCTCAGTGACGACAAGGATAGGGCGCTATTCCTCTCAGTGACGACAAGGATGGGGCGCTATTCCTCTCAGTGACGACAAGGATGGGGCGCTATTCCTCTCAGTGACGACAAGGATGGGGCGCTATTCCTCTCAGTGACGACAAGGATGGGGCGCTATTCCTCTCAGTGACGACAAGGATGGGGCGCTATTCCTCTCAGTGACGACAAGGATGGGGCGCTATTCCTCTCAGTGACGACAAGGATGGGGCGCTATTCCTCTCAGTGAATACAAGGACGGGGCGCTATTCCTCTCAGCAACGACAAGTATGGAGCACTATTCATCTCAGCGACGACAAGGATGGGGCGCTATTCATCTCAGCGACAACAATGAGGGGCACTAGTTCTCCCACTGACTCCAACAATGGCATGGTTTACTCCCACTTACATCAGGACATTTTCTACTCACAAAGGCCACACTCCAACCCACTAAAGTCTGAAGGAGAGTAAATTGTCCCTTTGGTTAGACAGTTTGGAGAACCCTGGGTTACAAGAACAGTTCCTCCATCAGATTTATTTATGCATTATAGGTCACTGCACTGAAAAATTGGATGTGTAACGAGTCATGGTCATCCTACATATGCAGGGCAAATTGACAATGTGTCTGCAAAGGGCCCCTCAGATGCCGTATACTCAACTTATTAGTGATCCCTCACCATTTCACCACAGCCCAACACTGAATGACTGATGGTGAGGACACTGCCCAGGACATGTGATATTGCTCGGATTTAGTGACTGGCTGTTAGACTTAAGTACTGTCCCACTAGATGAGGGTATACAGTATACTGTGAAGGAGGAGGGAGCAGTGGGAAAGTGCTGGTAAGGCGATTACAAGGGGGTTGAAGAGGCCATTTGCAAAGACACTGTCACTTTGCTCAGCATTAGCAAGGTAACATTAGCACTTGAAGCTGGCTACATAAGCAATTTTTTCAGACTGAAAAATGTATTTTCCATGTACTTTTATAGGTGGATTCAGAAAGCCCGCCCTAAATTGGCGGCGGCGTAGTGTGTCGTGTTTACACTAGGCCGCTGTAAGTTAGCGAGGCAAGTACATGATTCACAAAGTACTTGCCTGCTAAGTTACCGCGGCGTAGCGTAAATGCGGCAGGGCGCAAGCGCGTCTAATTCAAAATAGGCTGAGGGGGCGTGTTCTATGTTAATTTGGGTTGACCTGGTTACCAATATCTGGTTACCAGAATACGCTTAAATTAGCGTCGGCGCAGATTCAGACTTAGGCTGGCGTATCTACTGATACGCCAGCCTAAGTCTTTCTGAATCTAGCTATTAATGTCTAAAATGTTTAGGCCTCATACACACTGGGCGTCTGCCCAGCTAGCCTGGCAGGAGAAAAGCAGCATTTTTTGTAAACACATTTAGGAGCATCAAGAGGTTGGGGTTAATTTTATTGGCCATAATAATTTTTTCTGGTCATTGTAATGAACACTAAACTTTTAAATGCACCTAATATTAATGCAGATTACGCGTCAATTGCTTTTTTTGCCCCCCAAAATGCTGCTGCTCCTGAATGTGCTTGCAGAGGGCTTTATATGCCTATGTGTGAATGGACACAATTGAGGGCATTTAGTGTCACAAAAAAAAGAAGAAGAGGCAAATGCTCCTTAAAAGTGGCGTTTTTAATGCCCAGTTTGCATGGGGCTTTAAGAAGCACAGCTGCACATTTCTACTGTTTTGTTAGAACAGTTTGTAGTATAACATAAGTACCCACTTCAGCTTGGGAAAGTTTTAGCAACGTTCCCAAGAATGTTTAGATCACATTCCTTATGACCAATTACACCTGTATAACAAATATAAAAGAAATAGCATAATGAAAATAGGGCACCATAACTAAACAATTAACAAGACAGGTATCTCCTAAAGTCACATTTGTACAATCAAGCCAGAAATTCAGTGCAACTTCCCTTTCATGTCAGATATGGATCCAGCAAAATGTGTCTGTAGAGGAACTTAAACAGAGAATGCAATCCATCAGAAACATCAATTAAATGATTCCGATTTGGAATTGCTGCGATTCTGCCCACGATTCCAAATCGTGGCAATCAGTGCAAAAAACGCAATGTACATTGGTTGCCATTCATTCTAAATAGCATGCCAAATGTGGTGAGATTTTGCCACAAAAGAATGGCGCTGAAACTGGATTTTAAGGATCGCATAAAGCTTGGTTGCCCAAAAAGAAGCGGGAGCTTCTTTTGGGCAACAAACACGCATAGGGCAACATTGAACTGAATGGGATAGCCTTTGCGTGACACACGGAATTGCGTGAAAATCGCCCACACAAAATGGCGAGTGAGAACACGAGTTCCCACTATGCAAAGTGTGAATGGGGCCTCAGTTATCTCCATGCTGGAGATTTTGGTAGCCCTATTTTGTACTGTACAAAACATGAAATGAATATTCTCACTTTATGTATGTACCCAAAAACAGTGTTTTCTTGAACTACTATTCTAAAAAAAAATATTTGCAAGTCTACCCCAATTAGACCGCCCCTAATGCTGTCATTTGATTATAATCTGGTAACCATTTTAAGAGGTTCCAAAAATCCGGTCCAGGGATCCGAACCCAACCACTGGTAGCACAAACAATAAGAGTGACATACCAATAAAAACAACCAGTAATTTTTCCATATTGGTTTAAAATTGTATACAAGTGAACCCCCAATTCCACCAATATAAACTAACAGTACAGATTTTCATCTTCAGATTGGTTCCTTAGTACATGGCTGGACTCTAGGCTTTACACAGGGCCTTGACTTCTCTCAAATAATAATTAAGCCCCAACTCCTTATAGTGCTAGGCCTCTTCCCACCATTTAATAGCAGAGTTTATCCTGGCCACAGACTCACTGGCAGGGTGCCTACACGTTACCAGTAACGATAACCTACATATCTTTGACATTTTGGTGGACATGACAGGTTCACATTCAACCTCACTTTTACATTTAAATCCACCTGTGTGTAGTTTAGTTTAAAGAAAAACTGATGGGCTTACATCTTTTACAATAGACCAAATCATGGACTAGAGACACCAAACATTAAATTATAATTTAGTTTTAAAATATACATTAGATAGAGGTCCCTACGGCATGCCAATGTGTACAGCAGCCCAGTGTGGTTTTTTGTCCCTTTGTTGGAATGCCACTAGTCAGTTTGCAGATAGACATGGTAATCTTACAAGGTAAACATGACATACTCATTCAACACATTTCAGTCAACGTTAGCTGCTAGCATGATAACCAGAGAGGCACGGTTTCCTCTCTGCGAGGCTCTTTATTTTATAGTGAATAGTTGCTGGAGTCCAGCAGTGGAGGCTGAAGTCCATAAGGATGGTGCTGCTCCTAGTGCATCATCCATTACATGTGCCCTTTCTAGCTAACAGCTTGGGTAATCTCAGAAGTTCAATCCAAACTAACGTGCATTAAACCTCCGTGGTTCGTTGCAGTCTTTGATTTCTTCATTTTTTCAATAGCTTTCATTAGATCTTGCTGCTGAATAGGCCGTATCTCCTCATTGGGACTGCAAAGGAAAAAAGAAACAGATTTCACAAACTGATTTGAGGTAGAGACAAAAGATAGAACCACTATAAATGCACAGATCTGCAAATGCCACTTTGTGGATATACTTCCCTGCATTCTGTCACATACTCATTACCAATGTCTTAATGGTGGAAATATCAGTAAAGAAACATTTCTAATAACAGAAAGTGAGACTGTAAAGTGAACTACAAAAACAGAGATTGTAACTGTAAACTAAGCTTAACGTAGCTAAAATACTCAGGCAACATGCTGGTGAATAAACACAAATTGTATTATTTTCATCAGTTAGCTCTCTTGGAAAGAAAACCTGGCTACACGTCAAAGATTCCATTTCCAGAGAGGAACTGCTGCTGCCACCAGGAGGCGAGTACTGTACATTCACATGTCACTAACCTTTCCTCTGTGCTACTGGCGACACACTCCCTGACACACAGCAGAGCAGCATCCCGACACGTTTCCTTAAGGTCACTTCCAGAAAAACCATCGGTACCTCTCGCAACGTGCGACAAATCCACATCCAGGTCCACCTATTAAAGAAAGACCAGCCTTACAATGAAGTCCATCATAAATAATAATGCCTTATTTAGCTGACAATCCAACAGGCTCCAGCGTACCTATCCAAACTATGTATTGAGGCACGGTTTACATTGCTCCATGTACATGCAGTGCACGTTGTAAAGTACATGCATAGGTGTGAATACGCATATATAATGGGCCCCTACAGTTTCCATTTTAGAAAATACTAAACTGCAGTTCATAGGAGTGAACCAGCAACATTGGAAAATAATGGGGTTTCTCCTTAAAATGCTTTTTTAGTCAGCAAAATGCATGGTTTTACTTCAGTAAAATGGACAAGTGTGGACGAATCCCTACGGGAACTTGTCAGGAATATAATATGTGAAATGCTACTGCCCATCTCATTTCTAAAAGGGACCAAGTTCTGAGGCTTCCATTATAATCCTTTCTTCAGTACTTAGCGGGTTATTGAACTGGAACAAACATGCAGGTCAGCAGTCCCAACTTCACTGGCTGCATACTTAGCATCAGAAAGCCAACTGGGATTTCCTGCTGTTGGGAGAACACAGTCTAACCAAAACAGTCGCATCTCACCATTTACCATACAACTCTGCCTATAAACAGTTTTACCAAATAGAACAATTTAGAGAGCTGCTTACATTCTCATGCCTCAGTATGAGATTAAGAATTGCCTCTCGCTGTCTCAAAGCCTGAAAAGGAAAATAGACAGATTATTAATGCATGGGTAATACAAAAGGCAGGCAGCAAAGCTACTTTAGAAATATTTCAAATCTTTAATGCAGCTGCAACATGCAAATACATGTGTGATATTATATGCACACAAATATTTGCATTTAACAGAAAATACAAACAAACAATCTTAAACTAGGGATACAGTTGTGCCTAGAGAAGACGGCACAGCAGGGGCTGGACAAAAGCTGGAAATCACTGAAAGAATGTATTTTCAAATCTAGCACAACATCCAGTGGTCATCATACTATTCATCATTCAGAGTCGGCTGAGGCAGTGCTGATAATAAGGCAACAATTTTGGAAGTGAAGAGACCCTTTTGCCAGCAAAGTCCCCTTATCTTTCCTGGTGCCGTTTTGGCAGTGTCTGTGTGCTGCAAACATGTACACAGCCACAGGGAGGGGGCGATATTGGGCAGGCTGTATTAGCATGCAGACCACTCCTGGTAATGCCCACTAGTGATGCCAGTGTGATGGCAAACCCTGTCACAACCAGGATACACAGGAAGAGGCTGGGTGATTCAGTCACATTCCCAAAGTTAAGAGGACTTCCTACAAGTTTGTAGGTGCACGGGGAGCATATGGGGAATACAATGAGAAGCACTGCTACACTGGGCATTGGACAGCAACCCATATTACAAACTGATCTGGTGAGGCTTGAATTTTATATTGTATCAAATATCATGGTACCTAAATAGCCTTAACATTTATTTTTTTACCAGTAACAGAAACGGTCCCCACTCTGTGGCAGAAAATAAGGATGCTGTGGCCAGCTAGTGAGATCTAGTCCCTGACCTGACACAATAGAGCGGATTTATAAAAATCTGAAGGAAAGGGACCATAGGTTATACCTATTCAGGCCCATCACACCACATCTGTCAGTTTCCTAATGCAGATTAAGATGGAAGAAAACAACTGAGCAGTACTTCAACTTATCTTCCAGATGGGCAACGGGTTTCCAACAATTGGATTCATAAACAATTTCTCACCAATAGTCATCACTTAAAGTGGAAAAAATGTTATATACGGAAAAGGTGCTGCTACTTATGAAAGTCTAAATACACGACACTACATATACAAAAAAAAAAAAAGTGAGCAATCTAAAAATATTCAAATCAAACCAAGTGTTTGTTAACTTCTTCCTGGCCCCTTACCATGCGATCAGCTGTCAGCCAATGACAGCTGATCACGTGATGTAAACAGAAGATCGGTCAGCGCAAGGGGAAACAAAAAGCAGACCACTGACTTCTGTCAGAGGGACATCAGTCCCTCACACAGAAAGCCGCGGCTGCCTCATCTGTGCCACCGATCAGTGCCGTACACAGGTCCTTCCCTGGATGAGAATGAGAAGAGGGTTATGTATTATTGACCCCCGTTTGTTCTGGTACATGAGAACCTCGGCCAGACAGCTGGCCGAGGACAGTTACTGAAGGAGGATATATGGTTGTCGGTATCAAATTTATTAATCATGTTGAATAGTAATGACGCTATGTTAAATGTACTATCGAGCCTCCGGATTTACGTATGCGATGCTATCCAGATGTTTATGTTATTACTCTGTAACATGTAGGCCCGTGTGGGTCCCTTTCCCGTAATAAAATAAAAATAAAAATATAAAGAAGTGAATATTGCATGTGGGAGTGAGCACTTCCAAGCACTGCAATTAAGAATCACCTTTTTACCACCTAGAGGACCACAGTCTAGGGCGGGGATATGCAATTAGCGGACCTCCAGATGTTACAGAACTACAAATCCCATGAGGCATAGCAAGACTCTGACAGCCACAAGCATAACACCCAGAGGCAGAAGCATGATGGGACTTGTAGTTTTGCAACAGCTGGAGGTCCGCTAATTGCATATCCCTGGAGGGGACTCATTTTCTGCTAAAAAAAAATGTTATACGGTATATATTTTTTGCAAATTTTTGTTATTCACTTCAGCTTTCTCCCTATAGATTCAATATCAATAGATTATAATATAATAATATTGTTCTTTGATATTATTAAGTTTGATTTAAATATTTATAGGTTGCGCACTTATATATTTTTTTATTTCTGTAAGGCTACCCCCGTTCTAAGCCTATTTTAACTAATCCTGTAAAGAAAAGATCTGTATACTTGCCTAGTCTGTAGCTGCTCCAGTCTAGTCACATGATCTCTCCAGCCACGGAGAGGAGAGATCGCCGACAATGGCTGCAAATACCTGGGAGATGACGTCACTCATAGGCCAACTATGGGGCATCTGGTGTCGGCTGTCCCTTCTCTACACTGAAGCTGCCAGCTGATTATGGGACCGGATTGGCGCGGCTTTAAAATACACACAAAATTCTTGAAAGAACGTTACCGCTCCAGGTGGATTGTGTTAGGATGATCAGTATGGTCTCAGAAGATCAAGGATGCTGGCAATGCACAAGGCAACAAATGGAAAAAGAAAATATGGACAGCCGCACTCCAAAAAACCTTGATGGGTTTCTTTATTTAAAAAAGGTAGTGCAGTTTCCCTTTTTTTAAATAAAGACAACCATCAAGGTTTTTTGAAGTGCGGCTGTCCATATTTTCTTTTTCCATTTGTTACACACCGATTCTTAAGAGGGTTAGAGAAGATAAACTTAGAATGGAAGTAGGTTTAGCCTTGCGTAAATTTTGACTGAACTTCCATTTTAACCACCCATTGTTATATGTGGTCCGCATATGAGATCTCCCATCCTGGGTGGGCGTCACATGACGTCCTCGGCCCCCAGGCGATATAGGGGGCGCGTGCACCCACTGCATCACCAAGGAGCCGATACGTGTGCCTGGCGGCCGCGATGTCCGCCGGGCACCTACGATTGCTTGTGACAGAGCAGGAACGTGTGTACACACACACAGATACACGTCCTGTCAGGGAAGAGGCGACAGATCACGTGTTTCTAGTATATAGGAACACCGATCAGTCTCCTCCCCTAGTGTCAATTCCTTCCCTGCCAGTGACATTTATACAGTAATCAGTGCATAATTATAGCACTGATAGCTGTATAAATGTCGGTCCTAAAATATTGTCAAAAGTGTCCGATCTGTCTGCCACAGTGTCACAGTCACGATAAAAAAAAAAAATCGCAGATCACCGCCATTATTAGTAAAAAAAAAAAAAAAAAAAAAAGCCATAAATCTATTCCCTATTTTGTACAAAGCAATTAATCAATATACGCTTATTTTGATATTTTTTTAACAAAAATATGTAGAAGAATACATAATCGGCCTAAACTGGGGAAAAATCATTTTTTTGGCCTTGAACTCGACTCTATGTTATCCTATGTGTCCATGTACATTTTTAGCAGTTTAGAAGCAGGGAAGTTTAGAGGATATTTGATTAACACTCTAAAATCGCATTCCAGGAGAGAGAATTTTGGCCACAAAAATTAATTAAAAATAAATAAAAAAACTGAATGCCGTTAAAAACGTGTAAATGCTGTTAAACGTGCCTAAACACTAGGCACGTTTCTTTCAATGGCCAGAATAAATAGAAATTTTGGCCAACTAAATAAACACCCAAACTCCAAACACTGCTAAACTGGTTTGAAAAAATGCAGCTTAGGTAAGTTTTGTAAACGCAGATTTTTTGCTCCTGTCAGGATAAACAGCGTTAACAAGAAACCAGTGTGCATGAGGCCTTATGTATAAATACAGTACTTTAGATTATTATAAAAACCATGTATGGTTTTGTTTTTCTATCTTCTTGCAGTATAGAGCAACCCTTTTTGAAGCAGCCTTTTTCCACTATTGTCGTTTTTTTGTGTCACTCTAGAAACTTGAAATTCAATAAAGTAAAAAGGTGTGACCCTCAATCAGAGATGTACCCGAGTACAAAAAAATAAACTGTACCTTTAACCCTTTCACGCCCACGGAACGCATATATGCGTCCTCGGCTTTCAGGGGTTATACCGGGATGATGCCTGCAGCCGCAGGCATCATCCCGGTACCGTTGTTTAGAGCGGGCGATCGGCTTTCCAAACATAACAACCGATGCGGTTAAAAGCCGCTCGGTTGTTATGCCGGAGGAGCGGGAGGGGACATCCCCCCCCTCCCGCCGCTCTGACCGGGCCTCCCGTCCCACCGGGAGACCCGATCCACGATCCGGCGCCTCCAGCGTCTCGGCGAGCTCTGAAACAAAGCCGTAAACGGCTTTGATTCAGTGTCCGCATTGAAACCACGGAAGCGGCGTCATGACGTCACTTCCGGGTTTCTCAGATGCCAATGGCGCCGGATTTAAAAAAGTACACAGTATTCAGAATCGCCGTTTTCGGCGATCTGAATACTTTGAAGTGCAAAGGAGGGCTCGGGGGTCTTTTAGACCCCCGATCCCTCCATAAAGAGTACCTGTCACCACCTATTGCTGTCACAAGGGATGTTTACATTCCTTGTGACAGCAATAAAAGTGATCAAAATGTAAAAAAAAAAAAAAAAAAAATGTAATATTAGAAAAAATAAATAAATAAATAAGAAAACAAAAAATTTTTTTTTTAAAGCGCCCCCCTCCCCGCGAGCTTGCGCAGCAAAGAAAGCGCATACGGAAGTCGCGCCCGCATATGAAAACGGTGTTCAAATAACACATGTGAGGTATCGCCGCGATCGTAAGAGCAATAATTATAGCACTAGGCCTACTCTGTAACTCTAACCTGGTAACCGTAAAAAAAGTTTAAAGCGTCGCCTATGGAGATTTTTAGTTACCGTAGTTTGTCGCCATTCCACGAGTGCGTGCAATTATAAAGCGTGTCATGCTTGGTATATATTTACTCGGCATAACATCATCTTTCACATTATGCAAAAAAATTGGGCTAATTTTACTTTTTCATTTTTTTAAAATTCATGAAAGTAAATTTTTCCCAAAAAGTTGTGTTTAAAACACCGCCGCACAAATACCGTATGACATAAAATATTGCAACAATCGCCATTTTATTCTCTAGATTCTCTGCTAAAAATATATATATATAATGTTTGGGGGTTCTAAGTAATTTTCTAGCCAAAAATATGGATTTTAACTTGTAAACACCAAATGTCATACATAGGCATGAAAGGGTTAAAAATGTAATCCTGTCTCTATACAACTAATTAAACAGTAAAAACACTTTGAAGGTCCTGCACATACATTCCGAAGCAACCCAGGGTGCTTAATTATGCAAATCTAGCATTGATTTGGCAACTCAAACTCTGGGTACTTAATTGTACAAATGGCCTCCCTGACCAATGACAAGATCAACTGAGATTTTCATAAATGAGCTACCTGGCTTTTGAGGCTCATAAATCACTGTCAACCATCAGCTGGAAAAACATTACTCCATTTAACACGTCATTTAATAGGGGAACTGCTATCATTCCTTGATAATCAACATACCGGCTGATTAATATGAAATCTGGTGGGCATTCTCCTCATAATTGCTGTGTCCAGATCTTGAGGACGATTTGTGGCCCCCATTACAATCACCTGTAAAAAAATTAAAAATGTATAAGACGTCCAGTGTTTCAACGGGCTCTTCTATGCAGATATTATATAAAATGCTATCAAAGAAGCAAAATTTCTAAATACAGCAAATTACATGTAGACATGTATAGATAAATGACTCCAGGCACGCGTAAACAATTATTTGGTAAACACTACTCAGGACCCCAAATGCTGTCACAAGGTTACTGGGAATGTACTTACTTAAAGCCCAACTTTAACTTCATTAGTATATATATATATTATATATATATTACACACACACACAATTCAAACACTGCCCAACTGAACTGTATAAAACAAAATTTCTTCTAGCCCAAAATAAATAAGCAAGCAAGCAAGCCATGTTTGGCCAATCCAACCAATCCCAGTGGAAGCTAGAAATCACTGTAGCAGGCACAGCTCAATGTCACCAATCCGCTTCTCCACCATGTCCAATCAGAGAAAGCTTTGCATTCATTATGAAAGTGCAAAGTGTTCTCTAAATGGTGCCCGTGCCAAGTGGGCACCTGTGCTCACCAAGCAGCAGGGTATCCGCTCCACACAGGACCTGGAAGATAGTGGCCATTTCCAGCTTCCACAGGGATCAGACAGATATGGCACATGTATACTTACATTGAAGCAAGCTGAACTTCAGCTTTAATTAATTCTTGCAACTCTCGGTTTCTGATATGTACATTTCATAATTTAAAGCGGTAGCAAACCTGCAGATTTTTTTTTTTAAACCTGTAAGGCAAAGGGCATAAAGAGCTAGTATGCATCGCATACTAGCTCATTATGAAATACTTACCTTAGAACGAGGCGTCGGCAGATGATCTTGGTCCACGCTGAGGAAGCCGACATTTTCTGTGTCTTCCTATTACCGTGGCTCCGGCACATTGAGTGGCCGGAGCCGTGATGTTGTCACTCCCGCACATGCCGGACATTTAGCCGGGCACTCAGCGTGCATGTGCCGCTGAAGTCAGCGGCTGCATGCAAAGGGAATATCTCCTAAACCGTACAGTTTAGGATATATTCTTTTTACCTACAGGTAAGAATTATTATAAAAGATTACCTGTAGGTAAAAGTGAAAAAAAAAAAGACTTTACTACCACTTTACTGTACATGGATGCCAGCTCTGATGACATACTGTTGTAGATTACATTAAATTTGAGCAAGACCAAACAGTACAGAGATAAGTTTAACACAAGTTTTGTTAGGATGTCAGGAACTACTTAAGAAAAAAAAAAAAGGAAATAAGCGACACTGCTGTCTAAATAGTTGAAGCCCACAATCATCTTTAAAGCAAATAAATGCTTGATCTACATAAAAAAATTGTATCTATCTTTATTTTTCTTTGATTACAAGCAGTGATGTGACCGCTATTCCTAACTATCACAGGCTTAAAGAGATGGGGTAGACACTCCTTGTGACAATCCACTGATCTGCCAATGATGCATATCCCAGCCGCTGTCAGTCAAATAGTGCAGGGTGTGGCATCAGCAGTCCAATTGGAGTACAGGCACACTGTACTGGTGTAAAAGGCATATGCTTCAAAGACTTCTACACACTGGTCCTTCCTTGTGATAAGCTGGGCACAGGGGTGTGGCAGCAGAAGTCGGACCATGAGAGAACAAGCATGTTATGTGTATGCATAGTGTCCTGTAGTTCCTAAGCAGAAGGCACAGATGTAAGCTAACCACACTACATTGGTTGTCCTTACATGCTTGGTGTGGTCAGGATAAACAGAAAAGCAGGGGGACTGTCAGGATCAACAGATATTTTACGTCCGAATAAACAATCAAAAGAGAAAAGGCTACTTTTTAAATTCAATTACATAATACAGGCACATACCTGAAATTTGACATTTTGGGGAAACAAGAAAAAGAAAAAGGCTGCTAGCCGTGGATAAATACCTGACAGCTATAATCTGTATCCAGTCCATCCCACAGACTCATGAACTGAGCTTTCATCATTGCTGTTGCCTCATGGTCATTACTTGAACGACTCCGAAGGAAAGAATCTTTATGGAAACAGAAGTTAAAAATGCGAAAATATGTTCAATGGAAATCTGCAGCCAGCTACGTCCAGAAACAAAGTGGGTGCAAAACTCTATTACCATACACTACCCATGTACTGTGGTAGAAAGATACAGACTTTTTATACCCCACGCTTTTTCTAATACAAAAGCCCATTATATAAAAATATTTATGAATTGCCATAAAGCACTGTATTCCCAAGTCCTCCCCTATTTCCACTACTCCATTCCAGCAGCCAAGAGATGTTATAGTAAAGCTCTTGGTTGTAGTGAAACTGCAATGTCACAAAGATATGTTGCCATTGTGTGTAATGGAGTGTGAAAAAGGCTTCCATGCATATCAGACAGATGGTGCATGATGACAGCATCTGTCAATGTGTATGGTAACCATGTAAGCCATGCGATTCCAAAACAATGTCTCAAACCGAATAAAGACATGTTCATGTTAGGGGTAGTTTGCTTCCGTTTCAGATCAGACTGTCCAATATTCAGAATGTGCTGATGCATTGGCATAATTCATGTGAACTTTATATCCACATGTATCCATATGTAAGGTTTCACCAACCTTGAATTAAAGTTAAACTGGAATTCTCCAAATAAAAAATTTACCAATTTCATCAATGAAGATAATAGATGGCTGAAGCTTCACGGCCAGTGAAAACACTGCAGCGGCCAGTTTCTGGGACTCCCCATACCACTTGTCGGTCAAAGTGGATGGCTGCAGATTAATAAAGCGACATCCCGCTTCCTTTGCTGTTGCTTTGGCGATGAGAGTTTTACCACATCCTGGAGGTCCATACAGAAGCACACCTATAACATTTAATAGCACACAATTATGGATTGGCCAAATGGGTTGATTTCTGAGTGTAAATAATGCACATTATTAACAAAACACAGCCAATCGGAAACCACATTTATTTCTCATCTATTAGGGGACACAGGGATTCAGTCAGGTTATGCCGCTGCTTACCGAAGAATTGGACACTGGGAAACAATTAAATAAAACAATTAACCATTGTCCTAGGAGGATGGATGTCTTTTCTCCAGCTCTGCTGAGAAGAGTCTAACCAGTTGTGCTGCCTTTGTGGATTCCTTTTAGATTGACCTTAAAAGGGGTTGTAAAGGTTAAATATTTTTTTTTTATGTATTCTATGCATTAAGAAAAATCCTTCTGTGTGCAGCAGCCCCCCTAACACTTACCGGAGGTCCCTCTCTGTCCAGCGACGTCCACGGGCGTCTCAGCCGTCCAAGATTCTCCCTACTGATTGACTGGGACACCCAAAGTCAGCTAAGGAGAACAGGTTGTATAGGCGCTGCAACCTTCCCACATAAAAGTTCCGCCCGGTGTTCGGACCTTGAGGCTGCTGTCACCTCCAGCGTACCAGAATAAGGAAAGGGACTGGTCAGCACTCAGGATGACATCCAAAATAGTATTTCTTCATTAAATGCATGTACAAAGCTGTAAAACAGCCTACGCGTTTCGGACATTAGTCCTTAGTCATGGCTGATAAAAAAACTAAATAAGTAACACTTAAATAGTATATATATATATATATATATATATATATAAAAAAAAAAAAAAAATCACATGATTAACCAACACAGGTGAATTATAAATGCAAAAGGGAAAACCAGACATTACTCCGTGCAATGGAAGACATAACAAAAAATAGACATAAGAAAAACCAGGCATATAAAAAAATGATCCACAATAGAATGCATAGTTTGTATTTTTTCCCAAAATGGATCATAAAAATAGTATAGTATAATATATATATATATTGCTCTATCTATATTATTCTGTAAGCATATGAAAAGCCTGGCACATAAAAAAAAAAAAGCAATACACAATAGCATACACAATTAATATTATCTACAATCAGAACATCATTATGTCAGTGAATGCTTCATAAAGATGACACAACCTGGACATCAAAATATATATAATTTTTTTATTATTATTTAAGGCTAAGCAATTGAAAAGCAACCCACAGTAGCATGCGTGGTTTATAATCCCAACATGACGTGCAATAAAACACATCAAAGAAAATGTAGACATAGGAAAATAAACCCACAATAACATGCATGGTTTATACAAATATAAAAAACTGGACGTAGTTACATTGGTGGGGGCTACATAAAGATGATACTGCCTGGACACTAAATTGATAAAAATCATTTAAGAAAAAGATCTACATCCCATCTGTGATTCAGTCCCTGTGGGGTGCGGGTATGAGTAAACTTCACATTCTAAAAGTCTGCAATGTCTGTCCCCCCCATGGCTGCAGATAAAATCCTTGCTAAATTGCGCAAAATGAAAAAAGGACATATCTTCGCTGTGTACATATCTAAAATGTTTCGACACATTGGAGATATTTCTGGCCTTGGGATTCAAACTGTCACAGTAATGTTCTGAGATGCGTGTGCGTAAGGGCCGTATGGTACAGCCCACATATTGCACTTTACATTTATCACATTGGATTAGATATACCGTACTACATGATCCGAACCACAATTAATGTACTGTGCAATTTTATGTGTTTCTCTTGTGGCAAAATATGTAATGTTCTTATTGGGTCTATGAACCCTACAATATTTGCATGTACTGACCCCACAGTGAAATTATCCTGGATAAGAGAGCCAGGTTTTGTTGGCGATGTGGGAACTAACATGACTAGGTACCAAAATTGAACGCAAAGTGGGGGCCCTACGGCTACTGAAACCAATACACGTTTGCATAAGAGGTAATGTAATGCCTCATCAGTGTACAAAAATGGGTATGTTCTATTTTATTATACTCTACAGAATAGGCTGTAACAAAATTTAACCTCCCATCTTTTCTAGATTTGGCTCTGCACCTAGATTTGACAGAATGAGTACTAGAGAGTAGATCCTCCCGTTGTTTATGACAAGCGACATTAGAGCTGCACGATTCTGGGAAAAATGAGAATCACAATTCTTTTGCTTAGAATGAAGATCACGATTCTCAAACTTTTTTATTTTGAGGCCCCAGATCTCGCAGATGACAGTCCTTAGGCTACCATCCTTAACCTGTTCATCTTGCTCCTGCAGCTGACATTATTATTAGGTTGCTATCCCCATCCAGTAGCGGTCACCTTGTTTTTGTCATCCTGATCCTGCAGTTGTCCCTCCTGTGCTGTGCCCTGGGACTCTCCTTCTGCAGGGTGTGATCTTCTCATTCTGCTCCCAGGTTGGTGACATAAGGAGAAGAATCTCAAAAATATTCCGATTGCACACCTTCCGGAGAAATGGCCAATAAGTAAAAGGGTGCTGAAACGATCACCAGCTGGGAACCGGTTAGCAAATCATATATACATATTCGCCAGCACACCAGGGATCTTTTAAAAAAACGTCCAAAAATGTAATGCATATCTATTGATCCAAAAGAGCAACGTTTCAAGGCCACGCAGGACCTCTTTGTCAGGCCACGAAGAGGTCCTGCGTGGCCTCGAAACGTTGCTCTTTTGGATCAATAGATATGCATTCCATTTTTGGAAGTTTTTTTAAATGATCCCTGGTGTGCTGGCGAATATGTATATATAAGGAGAAGAATGACATTCCCGAAACCGAATTCAGCACTAACCCCCCAGAGAGATCGCCATTCTAGCACAGATAGAGGCAGCTCTTGCATTGCCCTCTGTGTGCCTCAGTAATCCCTCCTCTCCCTCCCCCTGTGATGACGAGTCCCGGCCCTTAGCACTCTCCTCCTGTAGGTGGCGCTCCCCGAGACGGGTGACGAGTACAGTGTGGGAGGGGCAGTACAGGTGCTGAGTTGTGCAGGTAGATCAGAACTACAAAGTCTACGGAGAGGAATCCACTGGGAGGAGCGAGACTACGGGGAGTGTGGGAGGGGGATCGCAGCCTGTGCAGGGTGGTGGGACTTGTTTTTTTGCATGGAGTAGGATTCCATTGCATGGGATGACGTTACATTGCTGACATCAGTCGGCCAATTGCGTTCTACGCTGGTTCCAACAGTGATACTAGAAAATCAAGCTAATCCAGCCTGGAGATTGCACGGGGGTGAATCGAAATCAAGATCTTTAAACGGTTAATCGTGCAACTCTAAGCGACATTAAGTCCCCTATCTATACTCCATTGAGGGTAACTCCGATTGGAGAGTATCTCTGATAACCTCACACTCCCTGGAAAAAGAAAAGGTCAGTAGAGCAGATTCTCTTTGCACGGATAAACTCCCCTACAGGAATAGCATTTATCGCATGTGTAGGGTGGCAACTACTGGCTATAAGGGTGGCATTACCCGTATAGGACTTTCTAAAAAGTTTCAGAATCACCTTGTAATGTGATGTCAAGATAATTATTAGAAAAATTGCATTTTCACCCCCTTCCTGCCCAGGCCAATTTTCAGCGCTTACATTTTGAATGACAATTGTGCTGTCATGCGACGGTGTACCCAAATTAAAATTTTGATTTTTTTCCCCCCACAAATAGAGCTTTCTTTTGGTGGTATTTGATCACCTCTGCATTTTTTTTTTTTTTTGCGCTATAAACCAAAAAAAGACCGACAATTAAAAAAAAAAAAAAACACAATATTTTTTAACTTTTTGCTATAATAAATATCCCAATTTAAAAAAAAAATGTGTTTCCTCAGTTTAGATCGATACGTATTCTTCTACATATTTTTGGTAGATAAAAAAAAAAACAAAAAAAAAAAAAAACACAATAAGCGTATATATAGATTGCTTTGCGCAAAAGTTATAGCGTCTACAAAATAGGGGATAGACATATGTAATTTTTATTTTACATTTATTTTTTTACTACTAATGGTGGCGATCTGCGATTTTTATTGGGACTGATATCGGACACTTCTGACACCATTTTGGGACCATTCACATTTATATAGCGATCAGTGCTATAAAAACGCACTGATTACTGTATAAATGTTACTGTCAGGAAAGGGGTTAATACTAGGGGGCGATCAAAGGGTTAAATGTGTCGCCTAGGGAGTGATTTTTACTGTGGGGGGAGGGGACTGATGAGGAGGAGACCAATCATTGTTCCTATATACATGAAACATACGATTAGTTCTCTCCCCTGACACACACAGATCCACGTCCCTGCTCTGTGATGAGCAATCGCGGGTGCCCGGCGGACATCGTGGAAGTCCCAAGAAGACAGAAAAATGAATGACTGCATTTGGCAATACTGAGAGTATTAGCCTCACTCAAACGGTTCTCCAAAAGTATATTGCCTTGGTGGGCTCACCTGAACCAGCAGCATCTACACCAAAAGGTGCATGTTAGCAAAGCGCACAATACCTTTGGGAGGCTGCAGAAGTCTTGAGTTCTCAAATAAATGCTTCTTTCTTATTGGGAGAATAACTGTATCTTTCAGATCTGTTATCACATCATCAAGGCCGGCAATGTCGCTCCATGTCACCTGGTGAGGAAGAAAAGATTAAGGTTACATGATAATGTAGTTAATGCTCTGCCCAACATTCCTTATGGATCATTACTGACTATATTGGATTACTGATCTGACACTTCCTATCCTGCTATCCTATCAAGACAACGGAATGTTTCTAGGATGCCATTTACTATTCTTCACACTGTATGCAGGACCAGGTTTGTTCATATATTTTTTTTTTAAATCCTTACACAGTTTGCGAGTGTTGTATTGCTAAACTAGCAGGATTCAAGCCTCTGCGGTGTGCAGTTCAGGTGACACTCAGAGTAGTTCGGAAATACTCAGTTCCCTGAGCCTTTCTGAGGGTTTTCAAGTGCATCCTAGGGTCTCCCACCCCCACCTCTGGCCACATGCTGTATTGCGTGAAATAGAAGTCAATGTGGAACGAATTATCTTCGTTTCCATTGACTTCTATGGGGAAACTCACTTTAATATGCGAGTGCTTTGGATTACAAGCATTCTCCTGGAACGGATTATGCTCGTTATACAAGGTTCCACTGTATTTCTTGAAGAGAACTAGTGGTCGCTATTTTACAGTGGTCATGTCTTTTAGTGTAGGGCTGTTAGACATTACCACAGAGACTGCTGTAGCAGAGCATATACGCATACAAAACAAAGGCTTATGTACCATTAGGGAAGGTTAGGATGAAAGTTAATGTGCTAGCAATAAAGGGGACTGCAGGTTAAGACTCCTCACGGAATCCTAACAGTGATAGATTTCTGGGCACTAAAAACAAATGTACTGGGGTCACAGTAACAAGTGAATTCTTTAGAATTACATGGAGATCTCAACAAAGGAGTCAAGAGAGCCAAAAAAGCAAGTATTCGCTTCTAGGAAATTTTTACAAACGCTGAGGAGCTAAGCGTTGGTTTAGCAATAACGGAAAATCGATAATTGGGTTAAAGGATAGGTGCTCCGTTTCATTTTCAGTGTTAACTTTAAATGTTGTGAGGAGGTTCAATGTAAAGGTGGCCATAGAATACTAGATATTTTTGAAAATTTGATATTCTGGAAAAAGAGCAGCAGTGATGAGTCTTTATTACAGAACACTCCTGCACAGGCACAGCAGTTGTTTCATGCTGAATTACTATACATATTTGGGAGGAAATATACAAAGGATGCCAAGATTTTACAATATACATGCATCTTTTATTTAGAAAAAGTTATTTTGCCTGAAGTCCAGCCTTGAAAATATTGTAAGTGCAAAAAAAATTTAACAGATGATCCTGCCAGAAAACCATGGAGAAGTGAAGAATGGGAATTGTTCTGTAGTCCAGCAAGGGAGAACTGGGTATGGCAGCCAAAATGCTTGGGAATCCAGCGCAAAAGGGGCACTGTTATGTTAGTGTCAGCTCACATAGGATCTTAGTAAAGTTATGGACTTCAAAATTTGGCGTGACGTTCCCCCTCAAGATTTATGCCAAATACAGTGCCTGATATTGGCGGGGATCCAAGTCCGATCCCCGTTCATTAAAAGTCTGACGTGTCGACTTCAAGTTGCAGGGCAAAGTCGGATCCAAAGTAGGACAGCTGTCGTGTCGCACCAGTGTGAACCCAGCCTTAGGGATAAATGTTTTAAAAAAAAGAAGAACAGCTGTTCATTGTAAGCAGAGTTAAATTGTTCATTTCAACTCTCGAAATTCAACTTTTTGTTAAAAGGAATTGAAACATAACAGACTTACGTGACAAACTGCATAATAATGTCCCTTTTGATTTTGCCCATAGTTTCTAATTTAAGAAAACCTAAGAGCCGGTTCACACTGTGGCGGCACGACTTTGGGGGCGACGCGGCAAGGCGTCCTGAAGACGACTTCAGAGGCGACTTGCAAAATGACTTCTGTATCGAAGTCAATGCAAGTCGCCCCGAGACGCCCCCAAAGTCGTACAAGAACCTTTTTCTAAGTCGGAGCGACTTGGTGAATAGAATGGGACGCGACTTGTCAGGCGGCTGAGTCGCCTGACGAGTCGCCCCAGTGTGAACTGGCTTTTAGAAAGATATGGTTGCCTACTTTTTACTTTCAAAATAAACAAAGCTTTCAGAAATCAAGCGAGGTCACTGTGCCACAACATACCAGCATGCTGAGTGGATCGACAAGATGGGCTGCAATGCTCATTTCATATTCAGTGAGCTTAACGTTCGTTACACCGATCTGTCTCATTAGTTTCTCAGCCTGAAAAGCAGAACACAGACACAAAACAGCTTCATCAAAAAGCAAACAAAAGACATTTTAGCAGTTTAACTAATAAAAACCAGCACACATTGGCATTCATACTGTGTTTACTTTATATTGTGTCTGGGTGAGTTTGCCCTAAGGTAGTTCAAATATTTTAGTGAATGCAGGTGCACACTAATTTACCTAAAGTGTAAGTGTGGTGATGTAAAGCTTCCAGGTGTCATCTGCATGTAGCGTCAGTTTTCTTCTAAAACACCATTGTAGACTATATGCACAAACCAACTTCAGCAAGGAAAAGGATGGGCAGCCACTGGAGCCAACCCGGAGGCGTGGTGGTGGGAAAAACACAAATGGTTTGAAACTCATGTTAGGGAAAAGCCTGATTGGCTGGGCCTATGTTAACTGGCTTAGTGCCATCTTTTATAGTGACGCCTATGACAGGTCTGTCAGGCCAGACTTTAGAAGGATTCCAGAGCCGATAACAGGCTTGTATATAAAGTGTTTGTAAACCTCAAACATGAAATAAAAACAAAGCATATCCCTCTATAGCAGTGGTTCTCAACCTGGGGGTCAAATGATGATTTGCCAGGGGTCACCAAATCCTGGGCTGTTACTAAACCCCGCACCACTCTCCCAGCCTTCTTGCGTCTGCCCAGCAGGGCTGTCTCTGGAGCCCATGGCCGCCCACTCAGCCTCTTCGCAGCTGCCTATTCAGTTCACGGTATGGCTGGGGGGGCAGAGACTAGAGGTCCGCTGACTGGTAAGGATTGTGAGGTGGGAGGGGCTAGAGGAGACCCTATCTCCTGATTTAGCCTAGGGGTCACTGCTACGAGACACCACAAAGTCGGAGACACATTGAGTAACACTACCTGTGATTATAGTTGCCATTAAAAGTCCCCACTACAGTTCTCAGATCAGCAGATGACCTTGATCAAGAGCACCCAAGTTGGCTGATCAGAACTCCCCCCACCACTGCCACTCATCCCATTCCCCCTCCACCAAGGAGTAAGAAAAGGAATACAAATAGAGAATTCATGGAAGGGAGAGGAAAAAAGGGGGAGAAAGAAAGAAAAAGGGAGAGACAGAATAAGAGAAAAAAACAAGAAAGACGACTAGAGAGAGGGATGGGGGGGAACAAAAAATTAGGATAGCGAGAGATAAAAGGGAAAGAGGAAAACAAAGAGAAAGTGATACATCCTAAAATCTACCATATGAGGTTTTAATACTGTACGAGTGGAGAGGACTCAGGGAGCATTACATTTCCGTGGGTTAGGGGCGCAAATTACTTGTCTTGCCTTGGGTGCTGACAACACACGCTAATTTTTTTTTTTTTTTTACTGTTAGGGGTCCCCCAAACTTGGGAAATTTTATCAAGGGGTCACGGCACTAAAAGGTTGAGAACCACTACTCTATAGTGTGTAAATCTCTTAAGAGATTAGCTTCATGCTGTCTGCAGCTTCATTCCTTTGCTATCAGCATGAATAATTTCTGATAAGTTTTTCTGACAAAGAGAAAAATGGTGACAGGGGAGGGCACTCCAGCTGATTGACAGCCTCAGCTTTGTTCCTGTGTGCTGTATGGAGGGGGCAAGTCTCTCTTCCCTCCAATCAGCTCTCAAAGCTCTTCTCACTGAGCTCTGCAGAGTGTCATTTCAGCTTCTGCCCACCTTTTTCCCCCTGACAGCTCAGACAAGCTTAACCACTTGCCTACTGTGCACATACACCCCCTTCCTGCCCAGGCGAAATTTTAGCTTTCGGCACTGCGTCGCTTTAACTGACAATTGCGCGGTCGTGCGACGTGGCTCCCAAACAAAATGGACGTCCTTTTTTTCCCACAAATAGAGCTTTCTTTTGGTGGTATTTGATCGCCTGTGCGGTTTTTATTTTTTGGGATATATATATATATATAAAAAAAAAAAAAAAAAAAAAAAAAAACACAATATTTTTTACTTTTGGCTATAATAAATATCCAATTAAAAAAAAAAAAAAAAAAATTTTATCTCAGTTTAGGCCGATACATATTCTTCTGCATATTTTTGGTAAACAAAAAAAAAAAAAAACGCAATAACCGTATAGTGACTGGTTTGCGCAAAAGTTATATTGTCTACAAAATAGGGGACATAATTATGATTTTTTTTAATTTATTTTTTACTAGGAATGGCGGCGATCTGCGATTTTTTTCGGGACTGCGACATTATAGCAGACACATTTGACACATTTTTGGGACCATTCACATTTATACAGTGAACAGTGCTATAAATATGCATGGATTACTGTATAAATATGACTGGCAGGGAAGGGGTTAACCACTAGGGGGCGGGGAAGGGGTTAAATATGTAGCCTAGTCAGTGTTCTGTAGGGGGAGGGGACTGACTGGGGGAGGTGACCGATCTGTGTCCCTATGTATAAGGGACACAGCATCGGTCTCCTCTCCCTGACAGGACGTGGATCTCTGTGTTTACACACAGAGAACCACGGTCCTGCTCAGTTACTAGGCAATTGCCGGTAACGCGACAGGTGCGCGCGCCCCCTATCGGCTTTCAATATGACGTCCTGTCAGAACAATAGAGTCTTCCGCCCGCCGTCATTTGACGGCGTGCTGTTGACAAGCGGTTAAAAAATGTTTGCATTTTTAAAGGGATGTAGAAAAAAAAAAAAAAAACTGATGTGGGAGGATTTGTTTCATCTCTGTGTATCACATTAGGCCAGTCACTTCACTGGGTTTATGTAATGCCGCGTTCACACGACCATTTTTGGGGTGTAAAAAATAAAGCTTTTTTTAATGTCATCAAAAACGATCGTGTGGGCGCTCCTGAGCATTTTTCACAACGTAAAAAAATGTCCATTAAAAATTTAGAACATGCTCTAATTTTTCACGTCGTTAACGTTGTGGTTTTTAACGTCGTAAAAAACAGACGTGCGTGGGCTTTAACAACGTAAAAAAAATTGCGCATGCTCAGAAGCAAGTTATGAGACGGGAGCGCTCATTCTGGTAAAACTAGTGTTCGTAATGGAGCTAGCACAATCATCACGCTGTAAAAGACTGAAAAGCGCGAATCGTCTTTTACTAACACGAAATCAGCAAAAGCCCCAAGGGTGGCGCCATCCGAATGGAACTTCCCCTTTATAGTGCCGTCGTACGTGTTGTACGTCACCCCGCTTTGCTAGAGCATTTTCTTTTCACGATCGTGTGTAGGCAAGGCCGGTTAAATAATCGGGTTGAAAAAAACTTTGTTTTTTCTAGACCATTAAAAATTTCATTTTTACAACCCGAAAAACAGGGTTTACAACCACTTTAAAGTCTTTGAAACAAACAAGGTTAGAGGACGGGGGCTAAATTAATGGCTATGTTAAATTCAAGCTTTAAAAAGGATAAGTTTACCTTTTGAAACAGGTTACAGGTGCCACCCATATTTAGGGTGGAACCTGCAACATGTTCCAACAGCTGCAGCCATGCCCCAATCCCTCCACAGGGACAGCGGGCAGGTAAATTCTCCGGGCACCCACTGTCACTGTTTTGTGGCCATGCAAAGGCTCCCCCCACCCAGCCATATCATTCATTCAGAGTCCTCTGTGGATACATCCTTTGCGGCTGTCAGCTTGTAATTTCAATGAACTACCATGTTGCGGTTCGGCACTCTGGTAGCTCATTCATTCTTCCTGTCAGTGTGCATCTGCTTGCTCATACGAGGTACGAGCAGACAGATACACTGGCAGGTCTGCATGGCACCCGCAATCTACTGATCATGGGTGCAATGCTTTCCAGGCTCCAAGTAAAAAAAAATATATGCACATTTATTTTATTCTTTTATATACTGGGCCTTAATTCCGTGTCACTGGGTACCACCAGCTCTTTATGGGTGTTCCCAGCAGAAATTTTTAGTTCTCAGCCAAGATAAGCAACAGTAGTTACCTTCTGTACCCTGCCTTCTCTAATCATAAACATGCATACTTGCCCAACCAACCAAATATGTTCATGGAACGTTAAGGAAACAAATATGTTGGCAATAAGAGTGTCTGTATATCCAACCACCATCTGCATGTTTAAAGAATTAAAGTTGCTCTGCAGACAAACAGCTGAAAAAGTTTAAATGTACAGATGTGAACAGTTTTGCCTGCCAAAAGATTTCAGTTCTGCTTTGTGATTTACAATTCTCCACTAAACTACACAGCCAGGCAGAATAGTCTACTCCTTCCTGGCTTGCAGTGAAGCAGCAATATGTGAATGAATCAGGAGACTGGTTGAATGGAAGGAGTATTGGGGGGGGGGGGGGCTTGGGAGGAGGACACAGAAGGTTTTTTACCTTCATACATACGATGTATGAAGGTAAAAAAAAATTGTGCTAACTTTACTGTTTTTTTTGTTTGTTTTTAATTGCATTTGAAAGACCGCTGTGCAAATACAGTGTGACATAAAATATTGCAAAAACCGCCATTTTATTCTCTAGGGTCTCTACAACAAATTATATATATATATATATATATATATATATATATATATATATATATATATATATATATATATATAAAATGTTGGGGTTCTAAGTAATTTTCTAGCAAAAAAAATATTATTTTAACTTGAAACCAACAAATGTCAGAAAAAGGTTTAGTGTTTAATGCCGCGTTTTCGTTTAGAAGCGTAAAAAAAAAAAAAAGCCCAAAAACGAAAAACACCTATAAAAAAACGCAAGTGCCTAAAAACGACAGTAAACTAACCTGTGTACTTGTACACATAAGATAACATTGAATGAGTTCAGGGGTAGTTGAAAAAAATTTGTCCAACTGCCTCTGACCGTCCGTTTAGCAGCAGCATTATACATGGGGCCTAGGTGGTTAAACTTTTCTCATTTACAGACCAAAGTCTATACCTTTGATATAAAAGGACAAAACATTACAGACTTGGTTCCACTGCCAATTGTTGTGATACTTGGCAGACTGGCTGGATTTTTTTCCCTTCCTTTTGATGGCTTTAGCAGACACAGAGAAGTCTCTGCATAGAAAGATCAGGAAATACTTTGTCAAGATCGAAAAAAAAATCCATTAAATCGCGATAACGATTCATCGTGCAGCTCTAATATATATTATATATACACATACCCACACACACAGCGTCAGAATGGCTCTCCTGCACATATCACTGTATATATAAGGTGGCCTCCTTTAAGAGCCATAGCAGGTGCACGTGGGCAGTAGGCGCGATTGCCACCCCCAATCGTGTGCAAGAGAGCAGGAACAGGGGAGGAGAAACAGAACGTCAGTTTCTACTAAGTAGGAACAACAATCTGTCTCCTCCCCCAGTCAGTCCTATCCCCTCACAGTTAGAACACAGTTAACCCCTTGATCACCCCCTAGTGTTAATCCCTTCCCTGCCAGTGACATGTATACAGTAATCAGTGGCTATCTATTTTTAGCTCTGGTCCCTGCATAAATGTCAATGGTCCCCAAAAAAGTGTCAAAAGTGTCGGATCTGTCCGCCGCAATGTCGCAGTGCTGATAAAAAAAGAAAATTATAAAAATACAATAAATCCATCCCCTATTTTGCAGACAATATAACTTTTGCGCAAACCACTCAATATACGCTTATTGTGATTTTTTAACAAAAATATGTGAAAGAATACACATTGGCCTAAACTGATGAAGAAATTAGTTTTTTTTAAATTTGGGATATTTATTAAAGCAAAAAGTAAAGAAATATATATATTTTTTTTAAATTGTCGCTCTTCTTTTGTTTATAGCGCAAAAAATAAAAGCCGCAGAGGTGATCAAATACCACCAAAAGAATGACCTGGTCAGGAAGGGGGTAAATTCTTCCGGCGCTGAAGTGGTTAAACATAATTACATGAGTCTATATAGTATATACCGTTTTTGTAAGATATGATGTTGGTTTCATGGGATTGTCACAGAACATAATTTGATTAATTGCAAAATCAATTAAAAAATAAATAAAAATCTTTTGGCAAGGAAAAGAGTAAACATACAGTATGTACTTCAACTGTGAGCTTCTGATATAACTGTTAGGCGTTCCTCAAACATTATCAAACAGTTCAACCTTGTTGATATGTCTAGATTTTCATGTACTCATTCTAATTTGAAGCATGGCCGATTTTAGACTGTTTAATATTCGGTATCTGACATACATATCACATAATGAAGCTAAACTATATAAAAAGCAACAGACATACTATAGCTGTTCCCCATAGCAAAGTAATATTGGCTTTCTTTTTCCAAAATACTCAAGAAAAAACGAATTGAACGCCGAAAACACCACCATTTCTACAGTCTCAGTATGTCTCCTGATGTATTTAATATGAAACTCTTTAATCATAATACTACTTTACCTGCTTCTGAGCTTCGATTTTCTGTTTTCTGGTAGGATCTATGGCATCAACCATCCATTTAATAGTGAAGTAGGTGACTGCGCCAAATATTGTCAGTCTGAAGATCAAGCCAACAACTTCATTCCGGCTTAGAGGGCGAGAAAAGGCTTCTGTGTGGACCATTTTCTACAGTACAAGGCAAAGTTAAAAGTTTTTAGCGCTACATCTCCACCTACTGGCTACAGCTGGTAATGAAAAAAATATAACATTTGAGGTAAAAAGTACTGACACAAATATACCAGTAGTTACATATTAGGTGCGGTTAAAAAAAGACAAGTCCATCCTATGTGAAATACCTGTATAGGTTACTTGGTTATTAATTTCCATATTTATGATATATACACAAGGGTTCTTCAAAAAATGAACGCACTTTTTTCAACTACTAATAAAAATTTCAAAATACACATTACACTAATTATACAAAACTGCAAGGTCAGACAGGCTAATCACATGACACGCTCAGACATTACCAATTACTACCCCTGCCCTCACCATTTTCAACAAAAATGTAAAAGAGCGGAAACATATACAGGTGCATCTCATTAAAAAGTTAATTTATTTCAGTAATTCAATTTTAAAAAGTGACACTGATTTTATGCATTACACAGCTAGTGAAAACCCCAAAGAAAATGAGAATATTACATAAGACCAATAAGAAAAAAAAAAAGGATTTTTAATACAGAAATGTTGGATTGCTGAAAAGTATGTCCATGTACAGTATAGTATGTATTCAATACTTGATCGTGTCATGGAGGTGATCAGCCTGTGGCACTGCTGAGGTGTTATGGAAGTCCAGGTTGCTTTGATATCGGCTAGAAGCTCATCTGCATTGTTGGGTCTGGTGTCTCATCTTCCTCTTGACATTACCCCAGGGTTTGACAAATTTGCTTGGAATCTAGGAGCCAGCTAAAAAAGTTAGGAGCCAGAAAACGTGCCCGTCCCGCCAAGCTCACGCGCAGAAGCGAATGCATTCGTGAGTAGCACCCGCATATGTAAATGGTATTCAAACCACACATGTGAGGTATCGCCACCATTGGTAGTGCGAGGTACAAGCAACCCGTCGCCTATGGAGATTTTAAAGGGTAAAGGTTTGTCGCCATTCCACGAGCGGACGCAATTTTGAAGCGTGACATGTTGGGTATCAATTTACTCGGTGTAAAAATACCAGTTACTCACCGGTAGCTGTTTTTCTATGAGTCTTACAGGACGGCACCTTGAGAGTAGACTGGCTTCACCTGACAGGAAACACAATCAAAAAGAGGTTTAAAAACCCCGCCCCTCCCCGTGCACCTCAGTTCGTGATAAAGTAACCACCATAAGAGCACGGGAACCAGTATATGAAAATACAAACCATACAAAGTCATCAGGGTGGGAAATAGGCCTGCCGTCCTGTAAGACTCATAGAAAAACAGCTACCGGTGAGTAACTGGTATTTTCTCGAGTCGTCTTCCAGGACGGCACCTTGAGAGATAAGCAAGTAACCCTCAGGCCTACCTTAGGGCGGGACCACTGCCTGCAGGACTCTTCTGCCAAACGTCAAGTCTTGGGGTGACAGGAGTTCCACTCGGTAGTGTTTTAGAAAGGTGTTCTGGCTTGACCACGTTGCTGATCTACAGATTTGTTCCACTGAAACTCCTGCTCTCTCTGCCCAGGAGGTTGCTATAGATCTCGTGGAATGTGCCTTGACTTTAGGTACCGTTTTGCCAGCCTTACTGTATGCTACTGAAATTGCCTGTCTTATCCATCTAGATATGGAGGCTCTAGATGCTTGGCAACCCTTTTTCTGTCCTGAAAAGTTGATTAGCAAGTGTGATGAGCGTCTGAACTCGCTCACCCTTTCTAAATAAATTAACAAACAGCGTCTTACATCCAAACAATGAAAGGTTCGTTCTCTTTCATTCTGTGGGTTTGCGCAAAAAGAAGGAAGTATAATTTCTTGTGACCTATGGAACTTCGTTGCCACCTTAGGTAGGTACAGGGGATCCTGACTTAGGACTACCCTGTCCTCAAATAAACGAAAATAAGGCTCTTTGATTGAGAGCGCTTGCATGTCTCCTATTCTTTTGGCCGTGGTGATGGCCAAAAGAAAGGAGAATTTAAATACTAACAGCCTAACCGGAATGCTGTCTATCAGTTCAAACGGAGGTTTGGATAGCTGATCTAACACCAGGGAGAGGTCCCAAGGGGGAACTCTGGATATCTGTATAGGTGACAACCTATCCCTGGCCGTCAGGAACCTCTTAATAAGAGGATCCAGAGCCAGCCTCTTGTCTAAAAAGTAGAACAAGGCGGCAACCTGTACTCTTAGGGTTCTCGTAGCTAGACCTAGATCTACCCCTTCCTGAAGGAACTCCAAGATAACTGATATTTCGGGTAGTGGAGCTTGTCTTGCCGCGCACCAGCGTGAAAACACTCCCCAGGTCTTGGCATAGATCTTCCTGGTAACTTCCTTACGACTCGCTAAGAGGGTATCTATTACCTTCTCTGAGCAACCCTTCCGCTGCAGGTTCCACCTCTCAAGTACCAGGCCGTCAGACTGAAAAAGCCTGGCTCTGGATGAAAGATCGGCCCCTGCCGCAGAAGGTCCACCCGGACCGGGAGAGGGAGGGGAGGAAGGACTGACCACTGTTCTAACATTGGAAACCAAGATCTTTTGGGCCACCAGGGAGCGATCAGGATCAGCTTCCCTTGTGAACGACTCAGTTTTTGCAATACCCTCGGGATCAGATTCAGAGGAGGAAAGGCATAGGCTAGGTAAAATGTCCAGGCCTGGGCCAACGCGTCCACACCTTCCGATCCCTGATCCCGGGAGAGGGAGAAGAACCTTTCTATCTTCTTGTTCCTCCTGTGAGCAAAGAGGTCTATTTCTGGGATGCCGAAATGATGACATACCAAATCGAAGACCTCCTGACTTAGTTCCCACTCTCCCTGGAGAATGGGTTGGCGGCTTAGAAAGTCCGCTTCTAGGTTTAGGACTCCCCTGATGTGAACTGCTGACAGGGAGCGGACCCTCTGTTCTGCCCAGCCTAGAATTTCTAGGGACAACCTTAGGAGCGAACGGGACCTGGTGCCTCCCTGATGGTTCAGAAACGCCACCGTGGTCGCGTTGTCGGAGAGAATTTGTATTTCCTGGTTCAGGATTCTCTCCTCGAACGCTTCCAAGGCTCTTCCGACCGCTGATAATTCTCGGAAGTTGGAAGACGACTCCCTTTGGTGTCGATCCCAGGAACCCTGGGACTGTAGGCCGGCCATGTGGGCTCCCCATCCCCAGGAGCTGGCATCCGTGGTTATCCTGAGGGGGTTTGACTGGTTCCACTGAAGGCCTCTTCCCAAGTTCCGAGGAATGAGCCACCACTCTAGAGTGTTCTTTACCGACTCTGGAATGGAGACCCTGGAGTCTAGGGATGTTTCCTTCCCGTCCCAGGAGGAGAGGAGGAAGGCCTGTAGTGGCCTGTAGTGGAGCTGGGCCCACGGAACTGCTGGGATGCATGAGGTCATAAGTCCCAACAATCTCATGATCTCCCTGAGTGAAATATCTGCTGTTCCCCTGACAGACCTGACCACTGAGATGAGTCTCTGGACCTTGTCTACTGGTAGGAGAAGCTTTTTCTCTAAGGAATCTATTAAGAATCCCAGATAGATCTTTCTCTGTTCTGGGAGGAGAGAAGATTTTTCTCTGTTTATAATCCATCCTAAGGATTCCAGTGTAGTCAGGACGGTGGTCAGGTCCGTGAGAAGAAGTGCTCGACTGGGATTGAACAGCAGCAGATCGTCGAGGTAGGGAACAAGGGAGATGCCCTTCAGATGTAGAAAGGCGACCACCTCTGCTAGCACCTTCGTGAAAACTCTTGGGCTGGAGGCAAGCCCAAAGGGAAGAGCGGTGAATTGCCAGTGTTGGATCCCCTGAGGGGAAACAATGGCGAATCTCAGGAATCTTTGATGGTCCTGGTAAATGGGGACATGGAGGTAGGCGTCCTTCAGGTCTATGGTTATCATAAATACCCCTTCTAAAAGAAGTCCTTTGAGACTGTAAATGTTCTCCATGCGGAACCTCTTGTAGAGGAGATAAGTATTCGGGGGTTTTAAGTTGATGATTAGACGGAATTTTCCCGAGGGTTTTGGTACTACGAAGATGTGAGAGTACACCCCCTGACCCTGTTGGTCTACCGGAACTGGGACTATGACCCCCTGTTGTGCTAGGTCTGACACATTCCCTAGAAGGCTTGCCGCTTTGAGGGGATTTTGGGGTAAATGAGTGAGGAGGAAAATTGGTGGGAGAAGATGGCGGAATTCCAATCTGTAGCCTTCCTTCACTATCTGCAAAATATGAGGACTCCGTGTTATGCTTTCCCAAGCTGGAAGAAATCGGGAGAGCCTTCCCCCGACTCTCGAGTCACTTGGAGTCTTTCCCAGCGGGTTTAGGATCAGGGAAAAGGATTCCCCCTTTTGGTTTATCCTTTCCTGTGATCCACCTCCTATTAAAGGCCGCTCTTCGGTCTGAAGGTCGGTTTTTATTCTGGGGGGCTCGAAAAAATCTCCTCCTATTTTGTTTAGGTTTGGGAGGGAACCGTTTACCCTTTTCTGAGGCCCTAGTTAGAGCCTGGTCTAAACCTGTCCCAAAGAGGAGGGATCCCTCAAAGGGCAGGGCACAGAGACGGGATTTGGAGGCCAAATCTCCTTCCCATGTTTTGAGCCATAGTGCCCTTCTTGAGGCGTTAATAAGAGCGCCCGTTTTAGCAGAGGCTCGAGCGGACTCAATTGATGCGTCTGCTAGATAGGCGACAGCGCTACCTATGACTCTAAGGGAATCTCGGATATCCTTAAACTTTGAAGTCTGCGGGATATGTTCCAACATCCTGGATAGCCAGGTATCCGTATTCCTGGCAATGCAGGATGAGGCCAGGGCTGGCCCAAGGGCTGCCGCATTAGCCTCCCAGGCCCTGCGAAGGGAGGTCTCGGCCCGTCTGTCTAGTGAATCCTTTAAATTCCCAGCATCCTCAAAGGAAAGGTCAGACTGTCTAGACAGTTGAGCTAGGGAAGCGTCTAGTTTAGGGACCTTGAAAAATTTGTTTTCTAGTTCCTCCTTAAAGGGACAGCGCCTTTTCCAGGTTTTGTACCTTAGTAACTTATTTTCAGGTTCAGCCCACTCTCTTAGAACTAAGTCCTGAAGGGATTGGTGAACTGGGATAACCTTTGGCTGGGGTTTAGCCAAACCCTGGTACATCTTATCCTGTGCTGACACTAGTTCGGCCGGGCTGCTGAATCCCCTCAGAGGTATAGATAGCCGCCAGTAAACCACCCATGTCATCTGCTGAAAAAATGAATTTGCCTGATCTAGCATCTTCATCCTCCTCATCTGTCTGGCTATCAATGAGACCCTCTTCCTGAGCCTCTGAATCCTCAGAGTCTGACAGAAGAACGTCCCTAGCCCTCAACAATTTTGGAGCCGAGGTGGATAAGCTTTCCTGTGAGGAGGGTCCAGCTGCTAGGGGATCAGGTCCTTTGGGTTTTAAGACCTCTTTAAAGTCTTTTAATGTGGAAAGCATCTCTGACTGAACCGTCAGGAATTCTTTCATTATTAGCAAAGTTTCCTTCCCTGTGAGTTTTTGAATGCACTTAGCACACAAAAGCTTGGAATAATCTGTGGCTAGCTTAATGCTACAATTCCCACATCTTTTAGCTTTAGATGTATGTTTAGTAGAAATACTAGAAGCCTCCCCCTGGGCAGTAACCTCTTCCCCTGAAAGTAAAAGACAGAGGCTTTAATCAAAAGGGAGTAGGGGAAGGGAAGGGGGGTGTGTGGGGAATAAGGACCCAGTCCAAGTGCCCCAATGAGGTTTTTTAGAGGTAGACTCACCCCTGGTGGCTTCCTCTGCAGCAGCGGTTAGTGCCGGGCGGTCCTCACGCTCCATGGCACCGTCGAATCGGGCACCACTCTCTCCCCTGCTGCGCTCCGTGTGTGTGTGAGCTAACGCCGATGGCGGCCGCCATTTTGGTGAAGACCGGAACCGGAAGTACGTCATCACCCTGCGCCGCCATTGACGCAGCGTCGAATGCTGGCTCCACCGAGAAACGAGCCTGGGAGAACAGCAGCCGAGTCCACAGCACGGAGATGCATCTTTACCCGGCCCAGCAGGTAGGAAGACGCTCGGGAGAGAGGGATTTCAGCCACCTAGGTGTTCTGAGATAGCCACTATCCCAGATACACCTAGCCGGGGGGGGGTTTCCAAACATGGTTTTTCCTTCAGCTCCCCCCCCCTCAATACAGGGAGACCCTCTGGACAGGCAATAGCCTCACTGAGCTCAAGGCCTCCCCGGACCCATGGCTCACCTTCCAAGAGGGGGACCACCAGCCCCAGGCTTTAGGTCTTTTTGGAAAAACAAAAAAACGTTTCGCTGGGGGAAACACAATCATGAACTGAGGTGCACGGGGAGGGGCGGGGTTTTTAAACCTCTTTTTGATTGTGTTTCCTGTCAGGTGAAGCCAGTCTACTCTCAAGGTGCCGTCCTGGAAGACGACTCGAGAAATTATCTTTCACAATATAAAAAAAAAATTAGGCTGACTTTACTGTTGTCTTATTTTTTTTATTAATAAAGTGTATTTTTTTCCCCAAAAAAAGTGTGCTTGTAAGACCGCTGCGCAAATACGGTGTGACAGAAAGTATTGCAACGACCGCCATTTTATTCTCTAGGGTCTTAGAATAAAAAATATATATAATGTTTGGGGGCTCTAATTAGAGGGAAGGAAATGGCAATGAAAACACTGTGAAAAACACATTAGAATTGCTGTTTTACTTGTAATGCCAACGGCCACCACAACATGGCGCCAGATCACAGAAGGAAGCTTAGTCTCTGTGCGCCCCCACCTCCCCTGCCGTGCGATCGGCCGGGAATTGAGGCCACAGCTTTGCGGCCTTCTGCAGGCCTAAGCTTCCCCAGGCGGCAGGTCACTATTTCTTGACGCGACCGGATATTGTCGAGCCCTGCATTACACCACAGACTCTCTATGAAATTTAGGTCAAGCGAATTTGCTGGCAATTCAAGCACAGTGATACCATGATCACTAAACCAGGCATTGGTACATTTGGCAGTGTGGGCAGGTGCCAAGTCCTGCTGGAAAATTAAATCAGCATCTCCATAAAGGTGGTCAGCAGAGGGAAGCTCTACAATTTCCTGGTAGAGGGTTGCGAGAGACACCAGACCCAACAATGCAGATGAGCTGATGGCCGCCATCAAAGAAACTGGGCTTCCATAACACCTCAGCAGTGCCACAGGCTGATCGCCTCCATGCCACACCGCATGGATGCAGCAATCGTGCAAAGGGAGCCCCGACCAAGTATTGAGTACATACTATACTATACATGGACATACTTTTCAGTAAGCCAACATTTCTGCATAAAACATTTTTTTATTGGTCTTATGCAAGATTCTCATTTTCTGAGATACTGAATTTTGGGTTTTCACTGGCTATAAGCCATAATCATCAAAATGAAAAGAAAGAAATGCTTGAAATATTTCTCTCAGTGTGTACTGCATCGATATAAAATATATGAGTTTCACTTTTTGAATTGAATTACTGAAATAAATTAACTTTTTGATGATATTTTTATTTTATGAGATGCACCTTTATAAGTAAACATTATTCACATGCTGGCACAGCCAACCCTACATCCCCTAGGGCAGAGGTGGGCAATCTCAGCGCTCCAGACTGACAACCACAGACATGACTGCCAGAAGCACAATGAGATTTATATAGTCTCACCAAAGCAGGAGTTCCACAGTTTCCTACCCCTGCCCTAAGGTAGGTGCCCAACCTGCAGCCCTCTAAGGTGTCAGTCACACTTCAGTTAAGAAGTGGATACTTTGCTGTGTTCAGAATAGGTTTGTCGCCATCTCTGGATGCAACACTCTGTACTATAGCTGCATACAAACTGAGTGATCCAACCTGAATGCACAGTCATGCGACCTGGATTGGGTAGAGGCTTTGCTCACATGCAACTGCTTAGATGAGCAGTTACATGCCAACAGTGCCACTCCCAGCCATAGGGCTCATATACACTTGCGATTGGAGGGAGGTAAAACCCTACAGCTGAGCTGAGTTTTCACCACCCCTCAACTGTTCCCCCTTCTGCTGCACAGGCAATGGCCAGGGTTGTTCCCATGCCACAGGTGCAATGCTTTCTTGCCAAAATTATACCCACCTTTGCTCCCAGTGGGCAGTACTGCCTGCTGGGCACAACCTGTTAAACCGAGAAGGGCTGTGCTGCAACCACACACACAATACAAATGTTTGTCCAGCATTTATGGGGTGGAATCAGGTGGTGAGGAGGCAATACAACACCTCCTCTCTTCATGTCAAAGGCTCTGTGAAGAGCAACTCCAACGCGGGCCACTCTTCGAGCAAAGCAGGTGTGAACAAGCCCATAGATTTGTAGAGGGTAGAAATCTAACACAGAACCAGTTGAGGGCCTTGGAACCAGAGCTTAAGGACTTTGTACCACAAGCAGCCATTACACACTTTGGTGTGCTGAACGGACTATTCTGTGGGACTTTTGCTCAGGACATTAATAGCACCTTGCGGGTGATATGTTGCTTTAACCACTTCCCGCCCGGTCAATAGCAGATTGACGTCCGGGAAGTGGTTGCGTTATCCTGACTGGACGTCACATGACGTCCAGCAGAATAACAGCCACCGCGCGCATTGCGGCGATCAGTGGTGTGGTGTGTGACACCGCTACTCCGATCTCGGTAAAGAGTCTCCGTCGGGTTTAGGCCTGATTCACACTACAGATTTGCACTACAGTCCATTTAACATGGTTTCCTATAGAACACGTTCTGTACTGCAAAATGCACAAAAAATGCATAGGTACTAATCAGGCCTTATCTCTGGTTCTGCATCTCGGTAAAAGCTTTTCGGGGGGGGGGTAAGCGGCATCATGCATGACGTGATTGGTTTGGGGAACTTTGCTCTGCACAGCATGCCAGGCATCATACCCTAAGGTGAATGTATTTCTTGTGTGAATGGAGCTGTACTGCAAGTAGAGTATTTATGCGTTGTATTGCATTCCTTGAAATGTAACCCGATTATTTTATATAAAATACGTAATACTTAAAAGTATATTTTTTAAGCAAAAGAATAAATCTGACAGGCGGTGATGTCAGCTATAGTTGTTTGCACACAGTGTGAGCGGGAAATGTCTATAAGAAACTACTGCAGTGTTACTCAACCTCAGTCCTCAAGGCGCCCCAACAGGTCAGGTTTTCCATTATTTTGCACAGGTGATTTGATCAGTTTCACTGCCTTAGTAATTACCACAGCTGATTCATCTGATGGAAATCCTGAAAACATGACCTGTTGGGGCACCTTAATGATTGGAGCTGAGAAACACTGATACTTGCAGGCATCCATGGAAGAAGCTGCGATTCCAGTGAAACAGATTAACGTCATGCAGTTGTGCCCTAAGCGTCACTAGTCACGCTCTCCATTTATTTCTGGTATCATACCCTGGTGGTTATGGTCCTTAAGGCTGCTGCTAGACTTCCATGTGAATGTAGCCTTACAGACTGCGGGAGCCCTCCATTCACTTGAGGGGGGCACTGCGGGAGCCCTCCATTCACTTGAGGGGGGCACTACGGGAGCCCTCCGCTCACTTGAGGGGGGCACTGCGGGAGCCCTCCGCTCACTCGAGGGGGCACTACGAGTAGGGTTGCCACCTCATCCCTTTAAAACAGAACACATATTAATTACACAGGTTCTGTGGCTAATTAAGGTGGTAATTAGGACTCATTTGGTGCCTTACCTGCATTCAATTAGCCTCAGAACCTGTGTAATTCATATGTGTTCTGTTTTAAAGGGATGAGGTGGCAACCCTAACTACGGGTGCCCTCCGCTCACTCGAGGGGGCACTACGGGTGCCCTCCGCTCACTCGAAGGGGGCATTGCAGGAGCCCTCCACTCAAGGGGGGCACTACGAGTGCCCTCCGCTCACTTGGGGGGGCACTACGGGTGCCCTCCATTTACTTAGGGGGGCACCAGGGGTGCCCTCTGCTCACTTAGGGGGGCACTACGGGTGCCCTCCAGTCATTTGGGAGGGGAACTACGGGTGCCCTCCAGTCATTTGGGAGGGGAACTACGGGTGCCCTCCAGTCATTTGGGAGGGGAAACTACGGGTGCCCTCGGCACACTTGGGGGGGGGGGGACACTACAGGTGCCCTCCGCTCACTGGGTGGGGGGGCACTGCAGGTGTCCTCATCTCACTTGGGGCGGCACTGCAGGAGCCCTCATTAAAAGGAGGCGCCCATCTATTTCTGCTGTACATGGTGTACCCTCTGAAGACTGGCAGTGTTGTAGAAGGTCCTGTCATCTATAAAAGGTGATATTTTATTGTAATCTGTGGATAGCTGACATTATAGGACAAAACAGACTATACTGAGGGAATAAATCTCAATAAAAATGAAAGCAATGACAAAACAAAGGTTTTTTCTTTCCCCATGAAGCATTATGAGGGCTACCTCTGTGGGAATATATGGAGCCAGACAGGCGAGCTCGGGGATAGAATAGGAAGAGGCACCTCACACAATGGCCTCTGACACACAGCTGAGCACCTAGAAAACTGACAGCACCATGTACCCTGGTGACCTTCCACGACTGCCTGACCACTGAGCCCGGTCTGCTCTTCCATACACCCGGAACCCAGCAAACACAGACAGCAGGGTCAGCCCAGACAGGACCTCATGTTACTGCCAAGGTGAAACCACTCACCGGCTTGATGACACTGGCGATCCAGGAAGTGAAAACCAAAAGTGACAGGAAGAGTGCACTCACAATACCTTCCCCGAGAAGCTAGAACACTTCAGTTCCGCTATACTAATCATAGGACCCGTCAGTGTGTACACCGCGCATGTGCTGAATGCTGCTGGTCACATGACACAGACCTATTCCCCACCAATGTTGAGGGATTATTACCTTTCCTGAACTATCAGAGCTCAGAAACGATTTGGCTTTTATCCCACATGCTGACAAAATAATAATAATAATAACAACTGTACATTATACCAACAGCTTAGTTGTTAACATTTTACATAATTAAAGTTCAACTAAAGGCAACATTTTTTTTTGATGAGTGGAGAGGGACACCTGACAGTTTTTATTGCTGTCTGTGCCCCACTGCGGAGATTCATCCTCTCTATTTGGCCTGTTTACCATGATCAATAAAAGTGAAAGTAAAAGAAAATTCCAAATTTTGGGTTGTCCAGAGAAAAGTAATAGCCCTAGGGGAATCTTCCAATGAGGACACTAGTTCTGGGGGTCCCCAATAGATTCCCTGAATTTGCAGGGATTTTCTCTCACTTCCTGTTTGGATATGGGACAGGAAATGATGGGAAATCTCCCCAATGGGACACAGTAGACAAAAAAACAGAAACGTATTAAATACTTACTGTAGTTTTCCTTACCTGACACCAATCCATGGCAGCATACGTGTGATATACAATGTAGTTCTGCCCCTATTTCCAACCACAGGACCTGTTTAAAAAAGGAAAGCTAGAGCAGCCTACCCCATTCTCCGTAAAAATAACAAGATAAAAAAAAGGAGAATTCTTATGCTGCCATGGATTGGCGTTAGGAAAGAAAAATTATGGTACATTTTTGATACAATTTTCAATTTTCCTGACTCATGGCAGCGTAGATGTGACAAATAATGAGCTAAACAGGGAGGGCTAAAATGTATAATCAAACTTTATTATTATGGACATGGAAGCCTGAAACGTCATTCTGTCAAAGTCCACTGACGTGCGAGCCCCAGGGTCTTCCCTGTAGCACCTGAGGTATGTACACTGCGGGAAGCAACCTGCTGCTTTGAAGATGTTTCCATAGACATTTTGCATGCATTGCCCCGAACTTAAGGATGTAGAGATGGATCTAGCGGAATGAGTCTCTACCACTTCTGGAGGCTCTTGCCTGGGTGCACTGTGTGTTTTCTGGATGACCTTGACACTCCAAGATGAAAAGGTTTGCTGTAGCTTCCTTTTCTGGACTTGCCTGATGGAAACACGAACAGCCTCCCGGAGCATCTAAAATATGGAGAGGCTTGAAGGTAGGTGTTTTAGACACTTGGGGCCAGATTCACAAAGAGTTACGCCGGCGTATCAGTAGATACGCCGACGTAACTCTGAATCTAAGCCCGTCGTATGTTTAAGTGTATGCTCAAACTGAGATACACTTAAACATGCCTAAGATACGATGGCCTGCGCCGTCGTATCTTAGGGTGCAATATTTACACTGGCCGCTAGGTGGCGCTTCCATTGCGGTCGGTGTAGAATATGCAAATGAGTCGTTATGCCGATTCACGAACGTACGCTTGCCCGTCGCAGTAAATTTACGCCGTTTCCGTAAGAGATACGCAGCTTAAAGATAAACATTCCCCCTAGGTGGCGTATCCAATGTTAAGTATGGCCGTCGTTCCCGCGTCGCAATTTGGAAATTTTACGTCGTTTGCGTAAGTCGTCCGTGAATGGCGCTGGACCCCATTTACGTTAACGTCGAAACCAATGACGTCCTTGCGACGTCATTTACCGCAATGCACGTCGGGAAATTTTAGGGACGGCACATGCGCAGTACGATCGGCGCGGGAACGCTCCTAATTTAAATAATCCACGCCCCCTACCCGGATCATTTGAATTAGGCGGGCTTGCGCCGGGGAATTTACGCTACGCCGCCGCAACTTTACAGGCAAGTGCTTTGTGAATCAAGCACTTGCCCGTAAAACTTGCGGCGGCGTAACGTAAATGAGATACGTTACGCCGCCGCAGATCTACCTGAATCTGGCCCTAGGTACGTCCAGCTTATATAGCATAGGTACTATCTCTGTCAGAAAGGATGGAAGCGCCACTTTGTTTGTAAAATGAAAACAGAAGCCACTTTGGGGACAAAGATGTCCAAGGGGATTCAGTGCCTTGAAAAATTATTCATACCTCTTGAAATTTTCCACATTTTGTCATCGTACAACCAAAAACATAAATGTATTTTATTGGAATTTTATGCAATAGACCAACACAAAGTGGCACATAGTTGTGAAGGGGAAGGAAAATGATAAATGGTTTTCCAAATTTTTTACAAATAAATATCTGAAAAGTGTTGCGTGCATTTGTATTCAGCCCCCTTTACTCGGATACCCCTAACTAAAATCTGCTTGAACCAATTGCCTTCAGAAGTCACCTAATTATTAATTAGAGCCCACCTGTGTATAATTAAATCTCAGTATAAATACAGCTGTTTTGTGAAGCCCTCGTAGGTTTGTTAGGGAACCTTAGTGAGCAAACAGCATCATGAAGGCCAAGGAACGCACCAGACAGGTCAGGGATAAAGTTGTGGAGAAGTTTAAAGCAGGGTTGGGTTAGAAAAAAATATCCTAAGCTTTGACCATCTCACAGAGCACTGTTCAAACTATTTACCTGAAAACGGAAACAGTAGGGAACAACTGCAAATTTATCAAGACATGACCGTCCACCTAAACTGACTGGTTGGGCAAGGAGAGCAATAATCCTAAAAGCAGCCAATAGGCCCATGGTAACTCTGGAGGAGCTGCAGAGATCCACAGCTCAGGTGGGAGAATCTGTCCACAGGGCAAATGTCTATTAATGGTGCACTTCACAAATCTGGCCTTTATGGAAGAGTGGCAAGAAGAAAGCCATTGTTGAAAGAAATCCATGAGAAGTCCCATTTACAGTTTGCGATAAAAAATGTGGGGGACACAGCAAACATGTGGAAGAAGGTGCTTTGGTCAAATGACAGCAAAATTGAACTTTTTGGCCCAAAGGCAAAACGATATGTATGGCGCAAAACTAAAACTGCACATCACCCTGAACACACCATCGTCACCATGAAACATGGTGGTAGCAGCATCATGTTGTGAGGATGCTTTTCTTCAACAGGGACAGTGAAGCTGGTCAGAGTTGATGGGAAGATGGATGGAGCCAAAAACAAGGCAATATTAGAAGAACGCATCTCCATCCAATCTCAGCTATTGAGCTATTTTGAAAAGAAGAATGGGCAAAAATGTCACTCTAGGTATGCAAAACTGGTAGAGACATCCCCAAAAAGATTTGCAGCTGTAACTGCAGCTAAAGGTGGTTCTACAAAGTATTGACTTAGGGGGCTGAATACAAATGCACGCCACACTTTTCACATATTTATTTGTAAAAAAATTGAAAACCATCTTTAATTTTCCTTCCACTTTACAATTATGTGTCACTTTGTGTTGGTCTATCACATAAAATCCCAATAAAATATATTTATGTTTTTGGGTGTAATAAGACAAAATGTGGAACATTGCAATTGGTATGAATACTCTTTCAAGGTACTGTAGGACTAGGGTGACCACATTTCCAAACTACCATTCAGGGACACCCTCCCTTCACAAAAATCAGCTTGTGCTGTAACGAATCACAGCACAGTGACTGGACACAAGAGGCGGGATTTATGATTTCCCCAATCACAAGCAGGGGGCGGGGACTGTACTCCTCCAGGCATTCCCGGGCCAGGACAAGTACTGTCAGTGAGTAAAGCGGTGATGTGGCAGCCTTTTTTGGGGGCATCAGATTGGTCCTGGGGGTGGCTGTGCCAGTTTCATTCCGGGACACTGTATTGTCCTGGAATAAATGTGCCCGGGACAGACCTGCAAAATGCGGGACTGTCCCGGGCATGTAGGACCCAACTTGTCTGAAAGGAATAAGATGTAGTACTCTGCAGCCAAGACAACATTTGGTCAGGGAAATGATTCCTCCACGTTAGAGCTGCACGAATAATCGTTAAAAAATTGCGATCTCGATTCAACCCCCCTCACGATCTTAATCTAACATTTCCACAATTCATTCATGTACTGTAAGTGCAGAGCCGTCCCTAAAAAGTGTCAGTTAGTGTTTGATTTGTTTGCCGCAATATGGCAGTCCTGCTATAAGTCGGCGATCGCTGTCATTACTAGTAAAAAATAAACAAATAAATACAAATTCCAAAATATATCCCATAGTTTGTAGATACTATACTTTTCCTTTTGCGCAAATCAATCAATGTACGCTTATTGGGATTTGTTTAACAAAAATATGTAGCAGAATACATATTGACCTAAATTGATGAAGAAATTCGATTTCTTTAAAAAAAAAAAATGGATACGTTTTAGAGCAGAAAGTAAAAAATATTGGGCCAGATTCACAGAAAACTCCGGCGGCGTAACGTATCGTGTTTACGTTACACCGCCGCAAGTTTTCAGCGCAAGTGCCTGATTCACCAAGCACTTGCGTGTAAACTTACGGCGGTGTATCGTAAAGACGTCCGGCGCAAGCCCGCCTAATTCAAATGGGGCGTGTACCATTTAAATTAGGCGCGCTCCCGCGCTGGACGTACTGCGCATGCTCCGTTTTGAAATTCCCGCCGTGCTTTGCACGAAGTGACGTCATTTTTTTGAACGGCGACGTGCATAACGTACTTCCGTATTCCCCGAAAATTTGAAATTCGACCCGGGAACGACGGCCATACTTTAACATGGCTCATCTAAAGTTAAGCCATGTTAAAGCAGCCGTAACTTTGCGACGGGAAAAAATTACTAGCGACAACGTAACGCTCGCAAAAACCGTCGTGGATTGCCGTAAAAGCTCATTTGCATACCCAACGCAGGAAAACGACGCAAACTCCACACAGCGGCGGCCGAAGTATTGCAGCCTAAGATCCGAAGGCGTACGAAGCCGTACGCCTGTCGGATCTTAGCCAAAAGCCGTCGTATCTTGTTTGTGAATCACAAATTAAGATACGACGCGGCAAATTTGAAAATACGCCGGAGTATCAGTAGATACTCCGGCGTATCTCGTCTGTGAATCTGGCCCACTGTTTTTTTTTTCAATCATTGTTTTTTGTTTATAGCGCAAATAATAAAAAACGCAGAGGTGATCAAATACCTTAAAAACAAAACAATTTGTGGGGGGAAAAAAACATACATTTTATTTGGGTACAGCGTCACACAAACGCGCAATTGTCAGTTAAAATAACGCAGTGCCGTATTACAAAAAATGGCCTGGTCATGAAGGGGGTAAAGCTGAAGTGATTAAAATATAGCTGCATTAACCAAAGCCTGGTATCTTGGTTGATACAGCCGCAAGTATTCAATGTAATTAGTCTGTAACATCGCAGTAAAGGTTTACATTTTTGAATTTGTAAGCGCATTTTTCCTGTATGACAATATAACTCGTTGTAATATAACAAAAAACCTGCAGAGGGTGCTGTTAGCACATATGTTTATCATGTCAGTTCATACCTTGTGAATGTGGTTGCTTTTAGCTTTGCTAATTGTCTCCTAGACAGTATTCTGGAATAAAATGTGTGCTGATTTATTATTTTACACTTCCATCCTTAAATTAGCAGTTCAAGTACAACTTTTTTTAATTTGTAATTTACGTTGTCAGAGTTAATACCATCTGATTATGCAAACATAGAAATCCAAAAAATATAAGTGACGTTTTACAATAATTGTATTGCAACAGATATTATATCGACCATCATATAAGCCATCAACACCATTAATGATGCAAGTTTTTTTGAGCAAAAAAGGTAGCTGAATCAGGTAATTAACCACCATTTTGCTGGTCAAAGACCAGGCCACTTTTTGTGATTCGGCACTGTGTCGCTTTAAATGACAATTGCGTGGTCATGCGACGTGGCTCCCAAACAAAATAGAGCGACAATTTTGAAAAAAATTCAATATTTTTTACTTTTTGCTATAATAAATATCGCCAAAAAATATATAAAACATATTTTTTCCTCAGTTTAGGCCGATACGTATTCTTCTTCATATTTTTGGTAAAAAATCGCAATAAGCATTAATTGATCGGTTTGCGCAAAAGTTATAGCATCTACAAAACAGGGGATAGTTTTATGGCATGTTTTTTAATATTTTTTTCTACTAGTAATGGCGGCGATCAGCGATTTTTATCGTGACTGCGACATTATGGCGGACACATCGGACACTTTTGACACATTTTTGGGACCATTGTCATTTTTACAGCGATCAGTTCTATAAAAATGCACTGATTACTGTGAAAATTACACTTGCAGTAAAGGGGTTAACCACTAGGTGGCGCTGGAGAGGTTAGGTGTTTCCTAGTTAATGCTTCTAACTGTAGGGGAGATGGGCTGTGTGTGACAGGACAGTGATCACCGCTTCCGATTACAGGAAGCAGTGTTCACGGTCCTGTCACTAGGAAGACTGGGAGAAATGCTTGTTTACATCAGCATTTTCCCTTCTTCCTCACCGTGACACGATCACGGGTATGCCCGTGGACATCGAGTCCGCGGGACCTGCGGTCGGAGTCACAGAGCTTGCGCGTCCACAATGTCGCTTCTTAAAGGGGACGTGTATATACGTCCTTTTGCCTGCCCGTGCCATTCTGCCAATGTATATCTGTGTGCGGCGGTCGGCATGTGGTTAATGAACAATCACAATGAGCCTTTGGCCTCCCATTTTTTTATTAACCACTTTCCCGATCTCTGCAGCCGTGTATCGGGACAATGTCTCCCTGCCTGTGATTAGCGCAGCGCAGTGTCGACTTCCTGGCGGGCTCTGCACGTAGGCTGAGCGAACACGCCAGAGCTCATCCTTAGTCAGAAATGCTAGGGGCTGTTTTTCAAAGTGATTTTTCAGCACAATAAAGCATGGAGACATGGACAGTGAGTATGTTTTATAAATTAATTAAATGGTATTTTTTTTTTTTTGGTATTTTAGGTTAGTATAGTTCCACCTAAAGCACATGTGTTTGTCTATTATTGTGACTAAAGCAGGCCATAGATTATGCAATTTTTTTCCCTTTCACCACGGGTGGAAGGAACAAAAATTGTGTTATTCTCTCATCAACACAGTCAGTGTTGATGGGGAAACCCTCCCGCAGTTCTATTGTGTTCTGCTGGCAGGGAGCATGGGGAACCTTTCCCACCGGTAGAATGCAATGACCACTGCCGTTGGCTATAGCCATCAACACTGATCACATAAAAAAAATCCAACAGACTGGTTGTACTGAATTAGACTACAGTTATTCTTTGAGGAAAATAGGCACATGTGTAGGACATCAATGGATGGAGGGCAACACAGAAACAGGTATAATTTGAGGCTAATAGAGGCTTGGTGGGGATGGACTAAGTCCAGAGTGCCCATACCACAGATTTTTTATCTTCCTACCATGTTCAGCTACAAAGCCACACGGCGGTCTTGGCTGCTGGAATGCTGTGAACTGCACAGTGTAGTGTCATTAGTTGCCAGTGACACATGCCAGGTCCCAATTTGCCGCCAGGATGGAGATTCTATGGCCCACAGAATGTAAAAACAAGGGACAGGGATACAGTCCTCTGCCAGCCTCCCTGCCATTGGCATATTTGGCTAATGACATGTAGCCCCAGTCCACAGTGCATACAGGGAGGAGCCATTGCAGTTTTGTGGAGTCTGACACAGCTGTAGGAGGAGACTGCCACTGTAGAGCTGTGTACAGTACACACTGCACAGGTGTTGAGACTGCCTTCTGCCCAATAGGAGCACTGGGGAATAGGATTGTGGGAGGTGTAGTTCTTTGCAGACTGAGGTGGCTTGATAGGCTGAAAGGAGAACATTTCAGACCCCACAAGGCACTGGGGCTCAGAGGAGTGGTTGTTTCCTGTTGCTTTTCCCAAGCTGCGAAGGAGAAATGTGGAGGTTGTTTAGAGGGACTGAATGCACATCAGCCTGCTAGCCAGATGGCTCACCACGGCTCCTGAGAGGAATAGAGGAGCAGTGACAGAAATTCAGAGAGTGCCATGGATGCTGATGGAGCCAGCTGCTTGATGGAGGGAAAGGATGCTGTGGACACTGACTGACTGCGATGTCAACAGTAAATAGAAGGCGATCACATCACCTGCTAATACAGGATTTGGTGAGAAGCCGCTGGCCAAAACCCCACTACCATTTGACAAAAGAGGGAAAGTATTGTCTGCAAGTATCACAGAGCCAGTGCCATTATTAGTGCTTAAAGGGAGCAGAGCCAATGCCGCTATCATGCTTAAAGGGACATTATCCTGAGCACTCCAACATACCAGTTGGGCCCCAATGAGCTGGCCAGCAGAAGAGAGAGAGAGAGAGAGTATTTTACAGACTGTGAAGCTGTTAAGGTAGCATAGCTCTCCTTAATTTGTACTGCCAGTGGACCTGAGAAACAGTGGCTCCTTTGGGGGTGAGTGCTACAGATGTCAGCCAGCATTCCCAACTCATTTGTTTACACTCAGCTGTCAACAAGGGAGCCCTGAGTGGGAAGCAGTCACATTCATGACAACTTCTGTTCTGCTCTTTACTGCACAACAGGCCCATTATGAGCACTGGCCTGTCTAGATTTCCCCCCTTGCCATTATGCCCTTAACCCTTTCACTGCCACACTTGACTTTATTTGAATATTTTCTAATTGTCGTTATTCATATTCAACTTAAATCTGCTTTGTTAAAAAGAAAAACTTTGGCATGATAAGTGACTAAAGTTGAAGGGGAAGATCCTCCAAAAAATATCGCCGGCGTATCTATTGATACGCCGCGTAATTTCAAATTTTGCGCGTCGTATCTTTCCTTTTGTATCCACCAAACAAGATACGACGGCATCTGTGTTAGATCCGAAAGGGGTACGCCTTAGTACGCCGTCGGATCTAAGATGCAATTTTCCGGCGGCCGCTGGGTGGCGTTCACGTCGTAATCCAGGTTGAGTATGCAAATTAGCTATTTCCGACGATCCACGAACGTACGAGCGGCCGTCGCATTCTTTTACGTCATTTCCGTTCGGCTTTTTCCAGCGTATAGTTAAAGCTGCTATCTGGTGACGTACTCAATGTTGAGTATGGTCGTCATTCCTGCATATAATTTTGAAAATTTTACATTGTTTGCGTAAGTCGTCCGTGAATGGGGCTGGACGCCATTTACGCTCACATCGAAAAACAATGACGTCCTTGCAACGTCATTTGGAGCAATGCACCCTGGGAGTTTTGACGGACGGGGCATGCGCAGTTCGTTCGGCGAGGGGACGCGCTTCATTTAAATGAAACACGCCCCCTACTCGCCGCATTTGAATTCCGCGCCCTTACGCCGTGAGAGATACACTACGCCGCTGTAACTTACGGCGCAAATTCTTTCAGGATTTAAAGATTTGCAAAGTAAGTTACAGCAGCGTAGCGTATCTCACATACGCTGCGCCCACGCAATTGTATGTGGATCTGCCCCGAAATGTTTAATAATATCTGATCTCATTTTGCCTTATGCAATGTAGTATTTGGGAGGGTGCTTAGAAATAGTTTTCAAGACATTTGTATTAGCATTTTTCACTAGTTGTAACACTTTATTTAAAAACGACATACCAATTTTTGAAATGTAGAATTTTCTGTTGCCCTGGGAATAAATAAATAACTTGCTTATATTGCTTATTGCTATTTATTAGTAAATAAAAAAAAATGTAAACGCTAGACTCAACATGGTTGTGGGGGGGTGGTCTTGCAAATGTATATGTCAAGCAGTGACGGTGGGTATCTGGCTCTTGGGGGATTGTGTGAACACAATGATGTGCCAATGATGCAGCACTGTTTCTTTGCCAGGGTTCTGTTCTAATTGTGACTAGGGCACTTGATTAAAACTACAGGGGAAACCAAAGTGTACATACTGTAGCTGTCATTTTTTCACCTGGTTTGCCAGAAAGAGAAAAGACAAGAAAGGGAAGAGATGCTTGGGGAGAACCTGGCAGCTGGATTTTTTTTTAAATACTGTATTTCCCGATGCAGTTGGAGCAATGACTAAATAGCAATGTCAGAAATAAAATAAAAAAAAAACAAAAGAAGAAAAAGGATAAAAAAAATCCACACTATACATAAAGCTAATAATAACCAAAACCAATTACATTTTTACATTTTAACAGGTTAGGAAGTGAAGCTAGTAATAATTGTACAGATGGAATAGGACTCCACATTAATAGAATAGCAAACTGGGAGAATGGGGACCCCTAAAGTAGCTGCAGTAGATGGTTGAACCTGGAAATTCAAGCACAGAGATTTCAGTAATAAGAAATATAAGGATCTTGCCCATGTTTCAGTTTGTCAGACATCATTTAAAACTATAATAATTTTTGGTGACCAGTTATTATACTCAATATTTCAAGTTATTGACAATTTATTTGATATGTTTTCAAAAGTTACCGATAACTTCTTTATGTTTGACAATTTAAATCTACCCAAAACAGTCTGGCCCGAAATCTGACCAATACTTAGGGCTGCTGCAAGACTGAGGCCTCGTACACACGACCGAGGAACTCGTGGTAAATGAAACAACCTTTTTTTTCTCGACGAGTTCCTTGTTAGGCTTGTCGAGAATCTTGACAAGCTTTCTTTGCGTACACACTGTCAAGACAAGATCTCCTCGTTCTCCAAACGCGGTGACATACAACACGTTCGACGGCACTATAAAGGGGAAGTTCGATTCCACTGGCGCCACCCTTGGGGCTGCTTTTGCTAATCTCATCTTACTGCGTGTTAAGTAAAAGTTTGGTGAGAGACGATTCGTGCTTTTCAGTCTGTTCCAGCGTGACGAATTTGCTATCTCCATTACAAACCCTACTTTTACCAAAGCCACGCTCCCATCTCATACTTTATTCTGAGCATGTGTGGGTTTCTAAGCATACACACGAATGTGTTTCTCGTCGTAAACCAGCCCGACGAGAAACACAACAAGGAAATTGAGACTCCCGACGAGGAAAAAGAGAACTGGTTCTCTTTTTTTCTCGTCGAGTTCCACGACAGTTTTCTCGACGAAAAACATACACACGACCGTTTTCTTCGCCAAAAAAGCTCTGCCACCAAGTTTCTTGATGGATTCTGCAGAGGAAAACGGTTGTGTGTACGAGGCCTCAGCCCTTTCCACAATCTCTCATTGTTCATGGTTTTCCACATACTCCTTTTCATCGAAAACCTGGGAATGTGCACAGAGCATGCACAGTAAATGCTCACAAACTAATAGTCCAAAAACTTCTGAAATCCAACTGTTTAACCTTACTGATTGTGTTTTATGTATTGCTGGCTGATAAGAACATGTTTTTGTCTTTGAGAGCTACATGCCAAAAACAACTTGGAAACACATTAGCAAAGGGCCAATATTTAAAAGCACTATGGGATTGTATTTGTAAAATATTCTTTGGCGTGTGACCTATTACATCATGTGAACTGGCTTAGATCATCAGACATTTTTAACAATTAATTTATAAAATAACTGGAAAGCCAAATGAAATGTGAATGCATTTAAACTAACATGCTCAATACCCTAGGATAAACAAATTTTTATTGAGAATCTAAACTTTATAGCCAGAAGGTCATGTAGCTGCATCTGTAGTGGAGGGAAACATGGAGCCTGGGTTCACACCAAAAATGAATACATTTTACTGCTATGGGTAGAGCTTCTCTCAAACGAATGACTTCATATTCTACCCAGCCTTCCAGGACTACTGCATTAGTCCAGGCTTATAAAAAAAAAGATTTGTGTGGAAGCCTTTGGTAAGAGATTATAAACAGCCACTGAATAGTTTCCTTGAAATGTACTGATAAACTCACCCATCTGTTTTTACATTATCAATATGTATTTAACGCAAATTTTCTTCAGCAAGGTATAAACAGTCTTATAACCCATTATGCCTTAAGACCCCTTTTACATGGGCATTCTGTTTTCTTCATCTGTACAGTGATGTTTTTTGTTAGAAAATCAGATAAATAACATGTAGCACCCTGATGTTTAGGCAGGGTTGCTATTAAATGTATTTGCCAAGTGATAGTTGCCTTGGCCAATTGTTAGGATTTCAATTGATTTGATTTCACCCTAATTCTGGAATTGCTGCACTTCTCTCTTCTGTCACTAGATAGATGGGTGCCTAGTGACATTAGATAAAATGAGGGCATTGCAAGGACAGATTAGGAATGAATGGGGGGGGGGTCTCAGCCAATAGGCAGGGATTTTCTTGAGTCCCTTGGCCTGCTGGGAGAACCTATTTATTTGGGTGGAGTCAGCTGATCGGGGTTCTGTGCCACCTGGACGGCTGTCTGGGTGGATATGTGTCGTATTGCCCTGGGCTGCTAAGCCAGAAACCCAAGGCCTATCCCAGGGAAATCTGGCTGCTAGGCTGTCTGAGAGCCTATCCAGAAGTAGTGCAGAGTTGGGACTGCGGGCTTGTAGTCCAACCAGAAGTAACAGTTCCGCCGGCCAGGGAACCATTCATGGTCGGAGGTAGAGAGGAAGCTGTCACCACAAAGGGACCATCCACCTTGCTATCGGAGACCAATTGTGAGTAAGCTGAGGCCAGTACCAGAGCAGACTTCTCACCAACCGGGGACGGTGAAGAAGTGGGAAAGCATCAGCAAGTGCCAAGTCAGGGACCCAGCGGGACAGCAGAGGTGACTCTTGTGGAGTGCCAAGCCAGGGACCTAATTTGTCAGCAAGGATGAAGCTTGAGGAGTATCTGTAAGTGCCAAGCCAGGGACCCAGCAGTGAAGCAAGAGTAAAGCTTGAGGAAGATACAGAGTGCTACAGTAAAAGAGCTCACAGGATCCAGTGGCTAGTGGATCTGAAGTCTAGTGAGAGAGACTGGAGCTTATTGAGTGAAGACCCACCAAGAGAACTGTTCTTGTTGCATACCGTTCCCGGTAAGATTGTTGCCATAGGAGACAGCAGTCCTACCTATACAGAAGTGGTGTCTGGCTGGAGGCCTTCACCTGTATATCTGTCTACTTATAGAAGTCTTAGGGTCTGCCAATTAACATTGCATCTGCCTAAGGGTGTCCTGGCCATAACCCTCTCTCCCACAGTTCTGTTTAAGAGACAATAAATCTCTTTACATTCAAAAAGTGTCTGGCACTCACCTGTTCATCTGGCATTACACCCACCATGCCTTGTAACTGTTATGTACTGAAGCGTACCTGGTAGTAGAGCCTGACTTTGTAGGAGGAGACCTCTCTTACAGCCCTGGTTCAGGAGCCACTGGAGTGGGGACAGTGGGCTCGAGGACGCAGTGAGGTATGAGTGCCTGGAACGGTTGGGACTGGAGGCAACAGAGCGGCTGTAGGTCAGCGACCTGAAGAGCTGGTGGGTGCAGGATCAGTAGCTAGCTGGAGCAGGGTGAGACAAGCCAGGTCAGATACAGGAACAACACAGAGCCAAAAGCAGCAGGCAGTAGCAGAGTCAGACAAGTCGGGTCGGAGCTGGGTAATCAGGTAGGTAGGTTAATACAGCAGGCTGAAGCATGGTCAGATAACCGGACAAGGTTTGGCAGCAGGTAACAACAGGAGGTTTAGCAGGGTCAAGGCAAGCCGGAGGTCAGGGCTGGAGATAGCGGGTAGTCAGACAGAGCCGGGTTAGATACAGGTAATCAGCAGACAGATACACAGGTTACTGGTACAGAGCTGCAGATCAAACAGCAATGCACCTTTGCAGCTTCTGTGCTTTTAAAGGCACATTGGCGCCAAGTAGCGCTAACGTGCCCGCAGGCCAGCACGCCGGTGCCATTGTCTATTCTCCATAGGAATACGTGTGCGCATGCGCACATGCAAAAGCCTACATTTGCTACCAGCAGATATTTAACAGTAACCCACTCTACACTAAAGGATGTCAGCTGTCCTTAACTATGGAGGTCCCCATTGGGCTTCAGGGGCCCTTGGGACTTTGCTACAAACAGATCCGGACTTTAGTTTTTACATCCATAGGGGGTTATTTACAAAAGGGAAATCCACTTTGCACTACAAGTGCAAACTACAAGTGCAAGTCACTGTAAATCCAAGGGGTAGATCTGAAATGAGGGGAAGCTGTGCAGATTTTATCATCCAATCATGTGCAAGCTAAAATGCTGTTTTTTATTTTCCTTGCATTTCCCCCTTGGATCTACAGCGACTGCACTTTCAAGTGCACCTTTAGTAAATAACCCCCATTGTGTACATTTTTACATCTGTTTTCTAACAAATTTCAAATTTTTGGAACTATTAGAATTCAAATTAGTCGAAAATTGATCGACCAATACTAATTCTTTTTGAAAAATAGATATTTGCTAAAGGCTGGTGCTTCCTTAACAACCGATTACTCATCAGCTGTCAGCGGGTTGTCCCGCTGACAACTGAATGTAAACAAAATAATTACCGACAATGAAAATTAAAAAAAAAAACTGTGTGGGGGTCCCCCCCATCCATACAAGGCGAAACCCTACACAAAAACTGAAAAAACGAATGGCATCTGGACCCCACAAAATCCATACCAAACCCTTGTACGAGCATGCAGCCCAGTAGGCCAGGGAAGGGGGATATCGATTTCCCCCCTTCCGAACCATACTAGGCCACATGCTTTCAACATAAGAGGTGCTTTGGGGTGCCCCCCAAAGCACCTTGTCCCCATGTTGATGGGGATAAGAGCCTCTTACCCACAACCCTGCCCATGGTTGTGGAGGTCTGCGGGTAGGAGGCCAGATCCCGCCCAGATCCCGACCACCCCCTATGTAAATGAGTATGGGGTAGTGTAAAAAAACACAGAAGGCAGTTTTTGACAAGTCCTTTATTAAAAAATATGTTTTTAACAAGGGGGCCCTCAGATCCCGGCCCCTTCCCCATGGGAATGAGTAGGGGTACATAGTACCCCTACTCATTCTCCAGAAAAGTGTCAAAAGTAAGTAAAAACACAAGACAAGACCTTTTCTTTCAGAATTTTTAATTACCGGTAATGGTTTTGTTTACATTCAGCTGTCAGCAGGGAACCCCGCTGACAGCTGATGAGTCATCGGTTGTTTAGGACGTGGCAGCTGGCTTGCCGTCCCGCTCCATAGCAACCAGCTATTCTTCAAATAGAATTTGGATCGGTCGATCAATTTTCAACCAATTTGAATTCTAATTGTTCCAAAAATGTAAAAACGGATGTACACAATGGATGTAAAACGAAAGTCTGGATCAGTTTTTATCTGATTTTCTAATAAAAAAAACATGACTGAACGGATAAAGAATATAGAACACCCATGTGAAAGAGACCTAATACAATACCTAATGCATTTTTGAATCACACATTTGAATTCCTTTTTAAATTTAGGCTAAATTTAGGGCTTATTACATTTACATTTATATGGTTATATTCTTGATTGTAACTGACATAGCAGAAATGTTGTTTGGAGGAATGTTTCATAGACAGATACCTTCTGTCTTCACAATTTTTGCTTAATTTAGTGTTTAAACTGGCTTCTGAGCAGTCAAGATAAGGCAATGACCTACTGGTAAAAAGACAGGTGAGCAGGACAGAAAGTATAATGTTGTATTGTTTCCAATGCCTTTGAATAAACATTTACATTTTTATCGGGTCACTACTATACAGATAACAGCAAAGGATACTATGCTAAAGGTAAGCTCAAGTGGATACTTTTACATTTTTCACACAACTTATGTCATCCTCCCAAATCAAGAAAGCTTCTGATTATATACAGTTTATTGTGAACTTGAATGGAAAATGTGAAGATTTTGTGTGTGTGTTGTTGCTTGCCCAGGTGGGTGCTCATCTCCCACTGGTACATCCATTGATTCCTATGGGCTTAAAGAATGTTTTCCTTGTTTTAAGGGATTGTTCAGGAAAAACATTTTCCACTTGTAAGTTTTTCTCCTGTATATGATATATGGGTTATGTAGAAGGGTCTGTGTATTCACCAGCAACTTCTCTGTACTACCTGATTATTGTTGTTATATACTACCAGGTGGTGGTATAACCCTTATTTGTGAAATATTTGAATTGCAGATACCTGTATGATCCCAAAAACTTAAAGAATTTAAAAAAGATTTACTGTGTTGTAGGGAAGATCCATAAATGTTAATTGTGCCTAAGCAGTACCCTACAAGTTTTGCTTTTTTGTCTTACATTCCTCCTGAAAAATTGCTGTACACTTAATGTGGCTGGCACTTAGATGTCTACAGTCTCATAGCTCTGTACCTGTTGTGTATGAGGCACTTTTGCCTGCAATTGATTGGCTCACAAGATTTTGAGTATTATTTGACAATGTCACTACTGTGCTGCTTGCTGGAGATGCATTTGTACTTGAGGACCTGCAGTGCAAGTATATCCCTGCTTTATCCATTCTATGGAGCTATGCTTCACACATGATACTTACATATCTTGCATCTTCTTGAGTATTACCCACCAGTAATCAGGGGACACCACTGACTGGAGAAAGAGAAGCACTGCCTTTTTCAAAATTATATCCATTGCTTATTTTCAGCGGGAACTCGGGGGAACGCAGTTTCGGCACCTCCTGGACTGACTGTATGTAATAGCAGGGGGTGCTGGGGTGTGCTGCAGGGTATTGATGCTCACTGCTGGGGATCTATTTTTGCAGGGGGGGTCTATTGTTTCTGGTGGGGGACCTATTGTTGCTGGGTGGTCTTATGTCGCTGGGGGGTCAGTTGTTGCTGAAAGAGATCTACTGTTTGGGGAGAGGTCTATTGTTGATGGCAGCCAGAGAGACTATTATTGCTGGCTTTTCGGAAATCTGTTGATGCTGCCAGGAGTCTATTGTTGCTGGCGGGGCAATTTTGTTGTGGGTGGTCCATTGTTGTAAGAGGGAATCTATTGTTGCTGGCTGCAGAGGATATGTTTTACTTCTTTTCTTTATATCATTACCAAATTCCATACAAATTACTTAGCACCACAAAATGATACTTGGTTCTATATTGTCTAAGAGAGGTGGGTAGGGGCGGAGAAAAGGAGCGACTCGGAAAGGGGGAGTTCCTGCACCTATTGTCTGAGAAATTATATTTACAGACAAAGCGCAGGTTAAGACACAGCAAGTCATATGCAATACTGCTGACTAGTGTTTTGCCCTATACCTGCATTTTGGGCACAGCTTCTTCAGTTCAAGTCCTCTTTAAAGGATGTATTTCTTAGCACAAATGTTTACTTATTATTGCAGTATTTACCCTAAAGCTATTTTTATGTAGATTAGAATATTCATTGCAATAAGAGCGTAAAGGGGTTGTAAAGGTTTGTTTTTTATTTTCTAAATTGGTTCCTTTAAGCTAGTGCATTGTTGGTTCACTTACCTTTTCCTTCGATTTCCCTTCTAAATGTTTTTTTTCTTTGTCTGAATTTCTCACTTCCTGTTTCTCCTCAGTAAGCTTGCCCCCATCATCCTTAGCAGCGGTTAGTCATCCAAAACAGCTTACTGAACAGCTTACTGAGGAGGAACAGGAAGTGAGAAATTCAGACAAAGAAAACATAGAAAAACCTTATTAGAAAATAAAAACAAACCTTTACAACCCCTTTAAAGTGGCAAGTAGCAGAGTCCACGGCCCCAGAAGGAAGAGGGCTTGAAGATATACGCCGGGGACAGCGGTGACATTTCAGGCTTCTTTTACAGGTAAGTGGCACATAATGAGCTAGTATGCCATGCATACTAGCCCATTATGCTTTTACTTTTCAGGGAACCCATCAGGGTTTACTTACTCTTTAATTTCTTAGCAACTGATGGCATAACATATCAGCCTCAGATTGAATGCATTGTTTTCAACGGGCCTGCGTTCTCATAGGCTTGCATTGTGGGAAGAAAAAGAAAAGCACAACTATAGTTTAGCAAATGGGAAGCATAAACCAATGGTAGTCGGAGTGCAGGTGGACTGAGCTGGAGACCAATCCTTATCTCATTCCTGGTGCTTATCAAACTCGATTTATCAGGTACCATGGATAGACATATAGGAACCGCAATAGTGTAAAACCAATGATGCGTTTTTTTTAAAAAAGTCAAAAACACACTTACATTTAAACAGTGTTATAGAGCATGTCAAATTGGCGCTCCGGCCGGAAGCTGTCCAATATAACCCGTCCAAAATGGTAAAGAAGTCGTGCAAGTAGCGGGGGGTGATCCGGTGCAGCACTCGTTCCGCCCTTAGGATCGAGTTTGATAAGCACCAGGAATGAGATAAGGATTGGTCTCCAGCTCAGTCCACCTGCACTCCGACTACCATTGGTTTATCCTTGACATGCTTTCTGGGGTCTTCTTTTAGCTAAGAGACCGCCGGATATCCGGTAAGAGGCTTAATTTGCTTTCGGTGGTGGATCACTGTTTCTGGATAGTCACCTTAAAACCTTGGATTTTTATTTATGGACGGATTGGTTTTCTTTTTTTCACTACACGGGTGAAATAGGAACTTTGCCGTTCCCTTAAGGACTTAATTTTTTCTTTTCATTCCCTTTTCCTCACTTATGGACATTGATTTGTATCATGTGGTTTGGGATTTTACTTTGTATTAATATATTTAGCGCATCTTGTTTTTTTCCTATGTTATCACTGTTCCACTATACACAGTAAGGTGCAGCTTTATTTGTTCACATCAGTATTTCTTTAGGAGTACCTTTGTATTATATTTGTATTTAATTAGCGCAGTTGCTTCCCAATTCTTTTTCCAAATGGGAAGCATAGCCAGCACTTTAAAAATAGCAATTATGGCTGTCCCTGGGTACATATTTCATTGTAAATGTTCATATTAACAAGGTTTTCAAGGCATTTACACACACTAATTGATTTTTTTTGGACGAAGCTGGTGTCTTTACATACTGTATTTATTTTAAAAATTGAAAAGAATATGCATTCCCTTTAAAACTATTTATATATTTATTTATTTATTGTAATAATGTAAAATTGTCCCTAAATGCTGTTAATGCTTTAAAGGTTGTCTGTGCAACATTGATAATCCAGCTTAGGGTGAAAGCCAGCGCAATTTAGAATCAACCTGCTTACTGATGCCATTAAGGAGCCAAGTGAGCCTAACTGCTTCTGCTGTATTTGTTGTAATAGAAAATAATTAAGACACCACCAGAGAGAATCAGACCTACTCTAACTGACCGCTGCAAATGGAGGGAGCTTTGAACACAATTGTGACAATGTATCCATTGGTAGACCCAAGAGAAGCTCTGTGGATGATACAAGTTACATTTAAAGTAACTCCAGGCAACATGTCAAGTATATTTCTATTGCTAATGCTCTTCAGAAACTTGCTACGGTCAGGAAGTTCACTGAACTCACATCTCACCTAAGTTTTATGTAGGGCACTGCAGCTCGATTCAACCTGTTTTTTATTGTGCTTCTTAGTGCAACTACAGACTCTTGTCTTAGGCCCCTTTCACATGTGCGGACCGTATGTCCGCTTTTTCATCCATCCGTTTGCGGATGAAAAAGGGACATACATTGGTCCCTATGTGATTGCGGGTCTCAGCGGATGAACATCCGCTGACACCCGTAGTCACCCGCCTCCGCAAAGATCCGATTTTGCGGACGGAAGAAAACGCAATTTTTTCTTCCGTCTGTGGATCGGAGCGGAGAAAAGACAGGGCGGTCCCTGCACAGTGTGCGGGGACCGCCCTGTCAGCCGCCGGCTCAGCGGGGATATATGGAGCCATCCCCGCTGAGCTTACGGACACACAGAGGCGGATCCGTTACTGATCCGCCCCGTGTGAAAGGGCCCTTAGGCCCCTTTCACATGTGCGGACCGTATGTCCGCTTTTTCATCCATCCGTTTGCGGATGAAAAAGGGACATACATTGGTCCCTATGTGATCCGCCCCGTGTGAAAGGGCCCTAACAAAGTATTTTTTTTTTTTAATTGCTACATGAAAATAGAGTGTCTGTCTCCATTAGTACCACCTTAGCAATCTCACTAGTACAATAAGAAGAGAGCGCTCTCTGCATTCCTTTAACAAAGAGTCTTACAAAATAGAAAACCAATTGCAACTCGTGCCTCTAATTGGACTTCCAGCTCTGTACAGGCATGTGGTAAAAACAGTCACTAAAGAAAGAACTTATTTTTTAGGGAATTTTGTACGGCAACTATGTACAGAAAACCCTGAGTTTGCCATATTGCATGAATGATAATTTTTTTTTTTTGGCAGATTTAGAAAACCATTATGGCAGCAGCAGAAAGACCATTTTAAAATCAAAATAATTTACAGCAATAATGCGCTTGGCAGCAATTCACTAAACAGACACAGTAACATTTCTGGCCTGGGCTTAACAATTTTGCATTGAATCTAGGAGCCAGCTAAAAAAGTTAGGAGCCAGTTTTTTTTTAACTAACAAAGCTTTATTTTTATTCGGAGTATACTATGTCAGAATAAAATAAAAGATGCGGGCAATTATAAGTAATTTACAGATTTCATTTTATTTATTTAAAAATGTACAATGCTACAGAATGAAGCCTCGTACACACGGCCGAGGAACTCGACGTGCCAAACACATCGAGTTCCTCGGCCAGTTCAGCACTGAAGCCGCCGAGGAGCTTGGCGGGGCGAGAGCTCCCATAGAACAACGAGGAAATAGAGAACATGTTCTCTATTTCCTCGCCGAGCTCCTCGTCGGCTTCCTCGGCCGAAAGTGTACACACGGCCGGGTTTCTCGGCAGAATTCAGCCAGAAACTCGGTCGGAAGCTGAATTCTGCCGAGGAAACTGGTCGTGTGTACGGGGCCTGAGACGGCTTTCTCACCAAGTAATTTCAAGGGATGTCACATGATATTACCACAAAGGTCTGGGAAACGCAACATTTCAGAAAAAAAAAAACACACTAAAGTGTAGTGCACAAAAACGCACCAAATTACCCAAATTTTTGGGTAAAATATAAAAGATGTAAAGAGTAAATAGATATCCAACATGTCAAACCTTAAGAGCCCATTCACACCTAGGTGTTTTGTCGCCTGTAGCGCGACGCTCACAAATGCCAGAGGGACCAAAATACATGAAAGTCTATGGGGATGGTTCACATCTGAACGCTGATGCGCCTGACGCCCATCGCCTGTAGCCAAAAAAAGTTCCGGACCCTTTTTTGTCGCGCGTATCGGGCGGTTTGGGCATATTTGAGCGTTTCCATTTCCCATAGAAAGTAATGGAAACGCTCGATTCAAGCGACTTGCGCGACAACGGGCGTTTGCTACAGGCGTTTCGTCGCTTTAATCAATAGAACTTGTCGCCCATGCAGAAGATTAAAAAAATCTACCAACATAGCAACAAGTGATGAAAAGATGATAATTTTTCCTATTGGCTAAAATAAAAAACTACGAAGTACAAAAACGTCGGACGACGCTGTATGCAAACGCGCAAATAAGCATGAATACGTGCGACAAAACGCCGGAAAAAAACGCCGAACGACCGACGCTCAGGTGTGAATGCAGCCTTAGTTTGCTTGTTTGCTTGGGCCTGTGAAATGGCAACAAACTTAAGTACCCCATTTTCTGTAGGCAATGCTTTAAAAGCCCCCTATAGGTCATCAGTTTATTGTTACAGAGGAGGTATGGTGCTAGAATTATTGCTTTTATTCTGGCGTTCACTTCGAGATGTAACATGTGTATCACAATGTATCACAATTGAGATTTTCATGCGTAGGCACCACAACGCTTGTGTTTACGCTTATAAGTGCTTATATGTGGGGGTAGGGGGCCTTTTTGGGGGGGCATGTGCTTGGGTGTAACTATGGTTGAGGTGATCTATGTACATTGCAGGTGTTTTAACAAACTTTGTCGCATATTTCTACCTGTTTTTCTGTGTTCATGTGAACAGTGAATGTGTATGGGAGTGGTTTTATACTTATCAATCAGCTGTTGCACCTGCAGGGCACTAATGAGACAAGCTGCAGGGTCTGCATCCCTTTAGATGTGATTTCCCTTTGAGCGTATATTAGCAAAAAACATTTTTGTTGCAGAGTATGATCAAAATCTGATTTGTATCTTAGTGTAGACTTCTGAGAAAATCAGTGAGCCAATCACACAAGCAGGAAATGACATATCTGGGGGGCATTCTGTACACATTCTGTGTACACAACACCTCCAGGTTGCCATATTGCATTACATTTTGCAGAAAATTACAGCACTGCAGATTGAAAAGGAAAGGTAACTTTTAATAACTTTCAATTACAATATTACTTATGTCGCAACTCTATACGCTATATACATTTTTCTTTATTTGCTAATTTTTATTTCCACAAAAGTGAAGTTACCCTTTAACTTTCATCACATAAGTGACAAAAAGTCCCCTATTTTTTTGTTGACAAGTTCTCTTTAACCAGTTAAGCCCCGGACCAATATGCAGCCTAAAGACCCAAGGTGTTTTTACAGTTCGGGACTGCGTCGCTTTAACAGACAATTGCGCGGTCGTGCGACGTGGCTCCCAAACAAAATTGGCGTCCTTTTTCCCCCCACAAATAGAGCTTTCTTTTGGTGGTATTTGATCACATCTGCGGTTTTTAGTTTTTGCGCTATGAACAAAAATAGAGCGACAATTTTGAAAAAAATGCAATATTTTTTACTTTTTGCTGTAATAAATATCCCCCAAAAACATATATAAAAATTTTTTTTTTCCTCAGTTTAGGCCGATACGTATTCTTCTACCTATTTTTAGTAAAAAAAATCGCAATAATCGTTTATCGATTGGTTTGCGCAAAATTTATAGCGTTTACAAAATAGGGGATAGTTTTATTGCATTTTTATTAATTTTTTTTTTTTTTACTACTAATGGCGGCGATCAGCAATTTTTTTCGTGACTGCGACATTATGGCGGACACTTCGGACAATTTTGACACATTTTTGGGACCATTGTCATTTTCACAGCAAAAAATGCATTTAAATTGCATTCTTTATTGTGAAAATGACAGTTGCAGTTTGGGAGTTAACCACAGGTGGCGCTGTAGGAGTTAGGGTGCACCTAGTATGTGTTTACAACTGTAGGGGGGTGTGGCTGTAGGAATGACGTCATCGATCGTGTCTTCCCTATAAAGGGAATGACGCGATCGATGTGCCGCCATAGTGAAGGACGGGGAAGCCGTGTTTACATATGGCTCTCCCCGTTCTTCAGCTCCGGGGAGCGATCGCGACGGAGCGGCTATAAACAAATAGCCGCGCCGTGGTCCCGGATCGCTCCCCGAGCGGACCCGACCTCCGCATGTAGCGGGGGGGGGGTCCCGATCGGACCCCCCACCCGCTAATAGGCAAGGACGTACGTGTACGCCCATGTGCCTGTACGTGCCATATTGTGGACGTATATGTACATGCGGGGGTCGGGAACTGGTTAATGAGACATGCAGAGTCTAAAAGACCTTACATGTCTCCCCTGTGCTCCACTGAATGTAATGCAGTGCATATTGAATGAATGAATGAATGAATGAAAAAACTTATATAGCGCGGCACATGCGAACTGAATCGCCTCTGGGCGCTTGATGTTTCGTGTCTCATGACATCAAAAGAGCAGAGTTTTAATCTGTCTTCTAAAAGTCAGGTGGTTTTCCTCCAAGCGAACGCTGGTTGGTAAAGCGTTCCATAGTCTCGGACCTTGAAAAGCAAACCTTCTTTCTCCTTTGGACTTGTATTTGGTTTTTGGCACCTTGACCAGATTTTGGTCAGTGGATCGCAGAACGCGATTAGAATTGTGAGGTTCTATCTTGTCGCAAAGATATTGCGGCGCCTTCCCATGGATGCACTTATGTGTCAGGCAGAGTGCTTTAAATACAATTCTGTCTTTTACTGGCAACCAGTGAAGGGTTCTCAGCGAAGGTGAGATTGATTCCCATGTCCTTTTCCCAGTCACCAGTCTGGCGGCCGTATTCTGTACGACTTGCAGACGAGCGATTTGGTACTTTGGGAGCCCGAGGTAAAGGGCATTTGCATAGTCCAGTCTGGAATTCACGATTGTTCCCACCACGACTGCTACGTCTTCTTTGGGGATAAATGGAATAAGTCTGCGTAGTAGGCGCAACAGATGGTGCGCTCCGCTGACTACTGACCCTATTTGTGCGTCCATTGTCATGAAGGTGTCAAAAATGACTCCTAGACTTTTGACTTTGGAGCTGGGGGTGATGCTTTGGCCCAGAATGGGCGGCGGTGTCCAGGTTGTTGCCAGTTGACTCTTTCGGCTGGCGTGAAACATAAGAAGTTCTGTTTTGGAACTGTTGAGTTTAAGATAACTCTTAGTCATCCAGTTTTCTATCGAAGAGAGACATTTCTCTAAACTGAGATGATGATCCTTTTTGTTGCAGATGCGAAAATACAATTGCGTATCGTCTGCATAAGAGTGATAAAGTAGTTCTTGGCTACTGATAATATCAAAGAGAGGGCGAAGATAGATGTTGAACAGTACTGGTGACAGGGGGGATCCTTGGGGGACTCCACATGGCACCGTGCGTTTTTCCGACGTGAAAGATCCCAGTTTCACTGTTTGTGATCGGTTTTCAAGAAAGGAGGAAAACCATGGTAAATCACCTTCTGCGATTCTGGCTACCTCGGCCAGTCGCATCAGTAACATTTTGTGGTCTACTGTGTCAAAGGCTGCGCTTAGGTCTGGCAGAACCAGGAGACAGGATTCTCCCTCGTCTGCGGCCTCGAGGGCATCGTCCCATATTTTGAGTAAGGCCGTTTCTGTCCCGTGTCCGGGACGGAAACCTGATTGAAATGGATCGAGTAGATTGTGGGTATCCAGATTCTGTTGCAGCTGTTGTACCACTATTTTCTCCATTATCTTGGAGAGAATATTTAGGCCTGTTATGGGGCGGCGGTGAGTTGGGTCCTTGGGATCCAAGTTAGGTTTTTTCAAGATGGGCTGGATTGTGCCCTCTTTCAGCAGGGATGGCACTATGCCTTCCTTAAATGACTGATTTATAAGCTGTGTGATGGGAGGCGCCAGAATGTCGGCGCATTCCTTCAGCAGCTTGGTGGGAATGATGTCATTGGGTGCTGTGCTGTTCCGCAACGCACCAATGATATTTTTGGTGGTATCGATGGAGATGGGTTCCAGAGTGAACTTAGTTGATTGTAGAAGGTTTCTGTTGGTGTTTTGTAATTGATTGAAGAGGGGGCTGAGGGGGGTATTATTTTGCAGAATACTTACCCGGATTCTTTCGATTTTGTCGATGAAGAAATCCGATAGTTCATTACAGAACTCTTGGGTGTCTGAATTGGGGACTTCAAGACATCCCGGATTCATGGTCTGGGTGACCATCTTGAAGAGTTCTCGGGGGCGGTTCATGGCGCTGTTAATCGTCATAGAAAAATGATGTTTCTTGGCTTTGAAGATTTCTTTATGATATTGTGTTGTTATTGCTTTGTAGATGATGAGGTGATCTTCTGAAGGGCTTCTTTTCCAGGCGGCTTCCGCCCTTCTGCGCTCTTGCTTCAGTAGGGACAGCTGGTTGTTGAACCAGCCGGACTTTTTTTTCTGGATGCGGACTTTGCGTTTCGGTGCTACTAAGTCGGCTGATTGTAGCAGAGCTGCATTTATGGCATCCAGTGTGTCTGAGGCTGTTAACTGAGGATGAATAGTTTCGATTCGGTTTCCCAAGGTAGATTTGAAGAGTTCCGAATGGAGCTTCTTCTGAGATCTAGCCCAGTGTATTGTCACCGGCTTGGGTGCTTTTATAACTGGTGGAATTTTGGAAATTATGAAACTAATTGCATGGTGGTCTGTCCATGGCAAAGGTTCATTTCCCAAAATGTTTATTTTCAGATTTTGTCTGAAAATTAGGTCGAGTGTGTGACCTGAAGCATGCGTGGGTCTGCATATAAGTTGCTGTAGTCCTAATCCTTCCAGGTGATCGATGCAGGCATCCACAATGGGATCCTGTGAGGAGTTGGCCCACAGATTGAAGTCCCCGAGCAGCAAAAGATGTTTGCTGTTAAGGGTATAAGTGGATATGAACTCCGTTAATGATGGTAGAAGCTGCAATTTTGGCCCAGGTGGCCTATAGCAGAGGAGAATGTGAACAGTCTCCTGGGGGGAAGTTTGAAGTTGAATAGTTAGGCCCCATACACACGATAGAATCCATCCGCAGATAAATCCCAGCAAATGGGTTTCTGCGGATAGATCCTATGGTGTGTACACGCCAGCGGATCCGTTTCCGCGGAGAAATCTCCTCTGGGATGGATTCCAGCAGATCGGATATTTGCTGACATGCACAACAAATCCATCTGCTGGAATCCATTCCAACGGATGGATCCGCTCGTCTGTACAGACTTACCGGATCCATCCGTCCAAAGGGATTCCCCGCACGCGTCGTAATGATTTGACGCATGCGTGGAATTCCTTATATGTCAGCGTCGCGCCGTCGCCGCGTCATAATAGCGGCGACGGCGCGACACGTCATCGCCAGAGGATTTCAGCGCGGATTTCAATGCGATGGTGTGTACACGCCATCGCATAGAAATCTTCTGAAATCCTCGAGAGGATTTATCGGCGGATACGGTCCGCTGGACCGTATCTGCGGATAAATCCTCTCGTGTGTATGGGGCCTAAGGGTTTCCATAAATGGAAGAGGATTTTGAAGGACCGGCTTAGTGATTGCAATATGAAACTTGTGGATCACCGCCAGGCCTCCTCCTCTTTGCCCTATTCTGTTTTCCGTTATAATTCGATAATTTTCTGGCACCAATTCTCCAAGAATGGTGTTGCAGTCGTCTGAAAGCCAGCTTTCTGTGATAAAGAGGCAGTCTAGATCGTTTTGTAGTAAGAAATCGTGGATTTCTGATCGGTGTTTTACTGCCGATCTTGTGTTAATCAAAGCACATGATATGTGCTTGAGCTGGGTTAAATGGTTGAAATTTTTGATGGTCGATCGTCGATCGAATCTCAAAAGTTGGTCTATTTTTAAGGCCTTTGTGGTGACGGCTGGTAATACTGTTGCGAATTGTCTCAGACCCCAAATCGTTTCGGCAGAGTATCGCAGTTTAACCATTGTTGCCAGTCACCGGGGGGGGGGGGGGATTAATTGCAATAGAGGGAAGATTCGCTGAATCCTCTCGCTTGGCCTTGGTCCAGAGGAAGGCAAAAAAACCCTGGCAGTGCTAAGCCAATGTGCTGCCGCAGGGAAAAAAATTCCTTCCTGATCCCTGAAAGGCGATCGGACGAAACCCTGGATCAAGTACTGTTTGGAATGGGGGGGGGGGAGGGGGGGGAAGAAGGGTGTCACTGTAGCTGAGGAGTACCAAGATGGCCGCCGACCGGGCCACAGGCCTCAGGTTTGGGGGCTGTTTGGCTTGGTGGGTATGAGCTGGTTGTTAATCCAGGGGAGGATGGGATCCTCCAGGGATAGGGGGATGATCCCTGACAATTCCAGGAAAATTTCCAGGCTGTCAGTGCTCCTTTTTGCGGCGCGCCGCTAGGCCGCGGCTGAAGCCGCGGTCTTTCCTAATTGCGGCGGCCGCGAATAAGGCCTGGTCTGGCGCGGATGCGGGAAAGAGCCGCAGATCGCCAGAAAAAAGCGCTGCTATGCGCGGCGGGTGGCCGGGGTGATTATGGGTGACTGATTGGGGTGCATGCGGCTCTAAGAGAAGGTAAACAGCCGCAATTTGGATCGCTGGAGTGGCTGTCCTGAAAAGGACGGTCACTAGCGATTTCTGGGGGTGGAAAGATGGCCCTGAAAGACAGGGTCTTACCTGAAGAGAGGGGCCCACGAAGGGAAGGAAGGAGCCGGTCCTATGGGCTGCAAGTTGATTCATGCAGCAAAGATTGTAGGAGCCTGCCTGTCTGCGGTGTCTAGCTGGCTATCTGTCTGGTCCCTGGAGAGAGCAGACTCGTCGGGAAGCGTCCTACTCCCTTACTGAACTGACACTGACTGATTATCCAGCTAAGCCTTGTCAGCTGTGTGAGCTCGAAATATTGCACTGTATTACATTCTTTCCTGGCCATGCTGGCTGTGGAAACTGTCAACGGGGATCCAGAAGTGACTTCACATGCATCACTTCTGGGTCCGGAACAAGATGGAGAGGAGAGCGGACATCTGCCAATCTTCTCCCTCCTCTCTACCTTGCGGCGCCCGCTATGCCGGTCCTGGGTCCAGAGATGGGCAAGCGGAGCTCAGGATACATATCAGGGGGCATGCATGGGGGGGGGCACTTTACCTGTGTGTGTGTGAAAGTAATTGGGTGGCAGTGGAGCCACCCAAATTCTTCCACCTGACAAGTGAGCCCTAAAGGTAGACAAAAAAACGATCTGCCTAGCGCCCGGAACTGCATGTCTCAGGCATCGTATAATACAAGTTGTGCGTCCTTGCAACAGTGAATGGGCTGACAAAAGCCCAGGCGCCAGGACGCAATATCTAGTCGCCATGGCGACCTGGTGTCTGCGATTTGTCGAGCCCTGTTTTAGGCAAATCTGATAATTTTTCAGATTAGTGTTATACTGTAATATACTGTAAAAGAAAAATTCATTATGAGCATGTTTATACTGACAGTCTCTTCACAATATTTAGGCACAGTTGGGTATAGAGAGCTTCATGTAATTTCTACACAACTTTCTCTCATTGCTCTTTTCTTGCCACATGAATTTTAAAAAGTAAAATTAATTTTCACAGTGTTACAGGAATGCATTAAAAAAAAAAATTGTTCTAAAAAGGAAAAGTAGGATTGTACTTTCCCCTAACATGCAGGCTTGTAGGCATCCCTAGAGGACTTGAATTGTAGATCTCTGCCTACACTGTTCAACCAAAACATCCTAATCACCATACTGTAAATAGCAAAACCTAAAATACATACAAGGCATAACTATATTCCCCATGGAAGTTATTTACTCCACTGTAGGCTGAACTTTCCATGATGCATGTAATATTACAATTGGCTTTACATTATTTTATTCTGTATCGTTAAAATCTAAATTAAAATTCAAAATATGTACACTGCACTCCACAATGATGTAATATGTCCAATAAATATCAAGACCAAACTTGGCAGCTCCATAGTTCCAGCTTTATATAGGCCCATTTAACAGCAATCTTTTTTTTTTTCTCATATTTTTCATAGGTTTTATAGCACCTTTTATGTTTTAAATCCCAAAGTGTTCTATATCATCATTATCTGAACAGTTTTCCATTGTAAAACAAACCACAGGGTAATTTTAATAAATAAGTGACATGCATTGAATCACACATAATAAAATGCTTTATTGCTTTATGCTTGCCAGCATCTGAATGATTTTTTAACCATAGCATAGGGAATAAACCAAGGACACTTAGGCTGACTGAGGCAAAGAAAAATTGGTCATCCGGCCACCAAACCGATAAGAAACATCTCATTCAGTATAAAAGTGCAAACAGAAAATAGGATGTGCTTTATTTAGCTACCTATAGCAACAATTTCTCAAATCTAATGGTTATTGAGGGTTACTGCACTTACTGAATGGTTTCATTTACCATGATTTATTTGGTCTTTTTACCATATTTGTGAAAATATGAATAAAACGAAAAAAGCAATATACAGAAGAGTGCAAAATTCATGCCTATTTTTTACCGGTTAAAAGGTTGGCTTGGTGGGTTCTAGTCCATCATAATTAAAGTGGTAATAAACGCAAAAACAAACATTTATTATATATATTGTAGCTTACCAATTCTTTTTTTTTTCCAATCAGGAATGATTTTTTTTTTTTACCAAAATAAAAGAATTATTAGAAATGTACAAGCAGGGCATTTCAAAGTAGTAAAAAAAAAAAAAGGGTTTGGCATGGCAAATCACAGAATGCTTGGTAGTACAACCAATACAAAGTCCACCAAATCTTGACAGTGTTGGAAAAAACACATGGCAAAATAATTGAACAATAGGAAGGGAAGGGGATGGGGAAAAAAGTGGGGGAAAGAAGTGGGGGGAGAGGGGAGTAGGGGAAGAGGGAAGGGCACAGGACTCAACAGTCAGGGGACGCAAGAAGGAGGGTGAGAGAGGCACTGGAACATCACATCCCCTCGATGAGGAGATTCAGCTATTCACGACTCATTGTCATACTTCCAAGGGCAGAATAACATCCAACATGGCAGCCGAAACAACTGAGAGAGTTGGGAGAAGGCATAATGCCACCCCCTGTATTACTTGGCCCCACTCAGGCCACGCTGAGGGTCTGGGCAGTGGCTAGACACCCTTCAACCTAACCAGTGGCCGCTTTCTCAGGCCCAGTGGGGAAACCCTACATCATTGCAGCGTGACCTGTGCAGAGGAATAGAGAGGGTGGCCGGATTATCACAGGGGAAGAGAGCGTGGAGGAAAAGCACAGCTTACAGCACAGCACAGCTTACAGCTTACATTTGAATTTCCCCCGCTCGCGGTAACACACAGCCCCGCCTCCTCACCCAGCACCTGTGACAGACAGAACACGTCCACACCAGCATTGGACCATCGTTCTGTTCTGCCTGTATGTGACCATGAGTGGAGGCGATTCAAACGTAAGCTGTTACAGTGGGCAATCTCCGCTCTGTGATCCAGCTAGCTCTCCTCTTCCTCCACGCTCTCTTCCCCTGTGACGATCCCGCCCCCCACTCTATTCGGCTACCCTCTCTTCCCCATGCCGGCGGTGCATCCCCCCCGCGCTCCCAGGCAGTCTATGTTCGTCAGCCATCATTTTCCACTCGCGAGTGGAAAATTTAAGGGCTGTATATATGTGTATATATATCTATCTATATATATATATATATATATATATATATATATATATATATATAGATATAGATATAGATATATATATCTGTAAATATCATTAGCTTTTTTACAAACAGTACATAAAATTTAACTTTATTTTGTTCAGTTATAGTGATTCTTTTCATCCAATGATAAAATATGCTTTCTGCTACAAACCCTTTCTACTTTCCAAATTGACATCCACTGAAATAAGACATTTTTGGCATCTCCCACTGCTTATCTTCATGGCAGGACACTAAGCCTTTGGAAACACATACAAGAGCAATTGTACTTTATTGAATCAATTCCAAGTATCCGGTGTATTTTTAACTAGTGAACTCTTGAATTATTGATTTAAAATAGTGTTATTTGCATTGGAAGGTTTTTACACGATACAGAGGCTAAAGGCATTGGGAGCCATAAAGTGGACTCCAAAAATACTGGTTTTGGCTTTCTGACAATTATATAATTTTATTATCTATTTTCTATTCATTACTTAATACAGTCATCATTTCTGATTTGTTATTGTAAAAATGCAATGTCTGATTATTAAAATCAGTTAAAAAAGATGTGATAAATATAATATATAAAAAGGTATAAACTGATATAATATTCAGATCAAACATCATTAAAGCCTTTAATTGTACTTATTTATCCATGTATTAGGCTATGTAGTTTGGGAGCTGATTTTGTGTATTTAAAGAGTTCTGGTTCACAGCAGCCATTTTATATACTGTTTAACCACTTGAGACCCGCGCTATTGACAAAAGACGTCAACAGCGCGGCTCTCAGGTGCCAACTGGACGTCTTTGGACATCATTTCAAGTGCATTACCCGCGCACGCCTCTGGGGGGCGCGCAGCGGGTAAACACTGTCCCGGCGCATCGCTGGGAAGCCGATGTGTGCACCTGGCGGCCGCGATGTCCGCCGGGTACACGCGATCGTCGGTAATACAGCAGGGACGTGGAGCTCTGTGTGTAAACACAGAGCTCCACGTGCTGTCAGAGGAGAGGAGACCGATCTGTATCCCTTGTACATAGGGACACAGCATCGGTCACCTCCCCCAGTCACTCCCCTCCCCCCACACAGTTAGAACACACCCAGGATACACATTTAACCCCTTCCTCACCCCCTAGTGTTAACCCCTTCACTGCCAGTCACATTTATACAGTAATTAGTGCATTTTTATAGCACTGATCGCTGTATAAATGTGAATGGTCCCAAATTTGTGTCCAAAGTGTCCGTCCGTCGCAATATCGCAGTCCCAATAAAAATCACAGATCGCCGCCATTACTAGTAAAAAAAAAAATTATAAAAAAAAATCATAATTCTGTCCCCTGTTTTGTAGGCGCTATAACTTTTGCGCAAACCAGTCGCTTATTGCGATTTTTTTTTTTTTTTACAAAAATACGTCGAAAAATACGTATCGGCCTTAACTGAGAAAAAAAATATATATATATATTTTTTTGTCGCTCTTTTTTTGTTTATAGCGTAAAAAATTAAAACCGCAGAGGTGATCAAATACCACCAAAATAAAGCTCTATTTGTGAGGAAAAAAGGAAGTAAATTTTGTTTGGGAGCCACGTCGCACGACCGCGCAAATGTCAGTTAAAGCGACGCAGTGCCGGAAGCTGAAATTTCGCCTGGGCACGAAGGGGGTTTATGTGCCCAGTAAGCAAGTGGTTAATGTTTGGTTACCCCAGTTTTAGTCCCTATAATTGGCAATGACCACACATGTTAGAGTCTAAACAAATAATGGGGTTGATTTACTAAAATGGGAGAGTGCAAAACATGGTGCAGATCTGCATAGAAACCTACAATGCACATTTGCACCAGATTTTGCACTCTCTGGGTTTAGTAAATCAACCACAATATCCTTTAGATTTACTAACAACTTTGCTGTGTGAAGGCGTATCCAATTTAGGGAGGTAATATACTGTAAGAATTTCATGTTTACAATTGCTCTGAACTGGGTACAATAAAGCAGACAACAAATGGTCCCTGTTCACATATGAGCGTTCTGTCACCTGAAGCAAAACTCCTGAAGCTCGAAAAAGTGAATGAGCTTCTTTTTGGCAAATTACATGCATTTTTGGTTCCATAGACTTCAATAGAAACACCTCACTTGAGCAGAAAAACACTCGTAAAATGCTCAAATAGCAGCTCTCCGGCCCTAATTTCCTCTCCTCCTCCTAGTGCTTTCTATTGGCTAAACAAAAACGACTGCAGCTGTAAAATGCTTTAAAAGCTGCAGAAAAAGCTTACAAAACACCCGAAAAAAGCCAGTAAATCAATACGCTAAGGCGTGAACAGAGCATAAATATTCCACGGTCAACTGTTGTTGGAATTATAACAAAGCAGAAGCAACTGGGAACAGCCACGTAGGTCACGTAAAATGATCGAGGGTCAGCGCATGCTAAAGCGCACAGTGTGCAGAAGTCACCAACTGTCTACTGAGTCAATAGCTACAGACCCCCAAACTTTGTGTTGCCTTCAGTTTAGCACAACAACAGTGTGTACAGGGCTTAATTTAATGGGTTTCCATGGGCAGGCAGCTGCATCCAAGCCATACATCACCAAGTGCAATGCAAAGCGTCAGATGCAGTGATGTAAAGTACACTGCCACTGGACTCTAGAGCAGTGAATATGGCATTTCGATGGATGTGTTTGGGTTTGGCGGTTGCCAGGAGAACGTTACTTGCCTGATTGCATTGTGCTAAATTGTAAAGTTTGGTGAAGGGGGGATTATGTTTTTTTTTCAGGGGTTGGACTTGGCCCCTTAATTCCAGGGAAGGGAAAGCTTAAGATGTCAGCATACCAAGACATTTTGGAAAATGTCATGCTCCCAACTTTGTGGGAACAGTTTTGGGGTGACCCCTTCCTGTTCCAACTTGATTGCACAAAGTAAGGTCCATAAAGACATGGATGAGCGAGTCTGGGGTGGAGGAACATGACTGGCCTGCACAAAGTCCTGACCTTAACCTGACAGAACACCTTTGGGATGAATTAGACTGGAGACTGTGAGCCAGGCCTTCTTGTCCAACATCAGTGCCTGACCTCACTAATGCGCTGGAAGAATGATCAAACATTCCCATAGACACGCTCTTTAACCTTGTGGACAGCTTTTTCGAGAAGAGTTGAAGCTGTTATAGCTGCAAAGTGTGGGCCAACTCAATATTAAACCCTATGGACTAAGACTGGGATGCCATTAAAGTTCCTGTGCGTGTAAAGGCAGGCATCCCAATACATTTGGCAATATAGTGTATGTTAAAATGTTAAAAAGTAAGGGTCCCAATCCTGAACCTTCCTCCTATGGGGGGAATAACCTTAGACCATTCAGATTATGAATCATTAATCACTACTCCCAGACATTTTTCTATCCATTTACAAACTAAATTTTCTAAGCTTGCACACTTTAGCTTATTCATTAGCCATGTGTGTGGAACTGTGAACGTTTTGGCAAAATTTTTATGTCCACAGTCACTGCTGACAATTGCTTTAAATATTATTTTCTAGCAAAAACTCTTCTATGTGGTCTTTTATTAAACTCTCAATTTTCTTTCAAACTATAGAAGTTAAACTAACAGGTCTGTAGTTGGTAAAGACTCGAATCCCTTTTAAAAATATGGATCACATTGGCCTTGCACCAATCCAGTGGTACTGTGGCAGTCATTGAAGAGTGTCTAAAAATGAAAAACAATGGCTTAGATTTAACAGAGCACACGTCTTTGAGGACCCTAGTGTGTAAGTCATCTGGTCCAGTTTCTTTTTTTCACCCTTGTTATGTCTAAATGTTTCTGGACCATGTCAATTTTGAGCCATTGTGGATCATTTGGGGCTATATCAGTACTATCCCCATTAAGGACTTAAGCGCTCACATTTTCTTTTATACATACTGTATACACAGAGCTGAAGAAGGTATTTAAAGGGGTTGTAAAGGTTTGTTTTTTATTTTCTAAATAAGTTCCTTTAAGCTAGTGCATTGTTGGTTCACTTATCCTTTCCTTCAATTTCCCTTCTAAATGTTTTTTTTTCTGTTTTCTTTGTCTGAATTTCTTACTTCCTGTTCCTCCGCAGTAAGCTGTTCTAAATTACTTTCCACCCCTCAGATGATGGTGGAAAGCTTACTGAGGAGAAACAGGAAGTGAGAAATTCAAACAAAAAAAAACATTTAGAAAGGAAATCAAAGGAAAAGGTAAGTGAACCAACAATGCACTAGCTTAAAGGAACCAATTTAGAAAATAAAAGACGACCCTTTACAACCCCTTTAATACATTTGCCCTCTCTTTGTCCTCAGACACCAATTTAAAATTATCCTGTAAATGGCCTACATGCTCAGACCTGACCTTTTTACTGTTAATGTATTTAAATAATTTGTGGTTCTTGCCCTGTTCTCTTTTGCAATCTGCCCTTAGTTTTTAGATTTTTGCAGCCTTGATTTTCTTTTTACATATTCTGTTATGTTCTTTGTAACTTTTATATGTATATATACATTTTTATATATTTTTTTTAAACTTCCTTTTCTTATTATTTATAGCTATTTAACTTTCAATGTGAGCCACATACTGTAGGTTTTAATTTGAGCCTTTCAAACTTATTGCCCATGGAAATATACACTGAGCAAAATCCTGTCGGCATCTCCCCGAGTCCCTGCCTTATGGCTGATACAGACACGCGGCGTCTGCTGCTGACATCTGGGCTCCCTCACTCTGACACTGTCAACTTGACAACCCTTTTTAACCGGACACTATGTGAGTGCATATATTGTTTTTTAAATTTGAACCTGTTAATAAAATGTTACTGCACTATAGGTGGCTTGGCCCTTCTCTCTCCCCGTATTTTGTTTTCACAGCCATTGGGTTCCCAACCCTCCTTGGAAACAGCCTCACCACCATTATAAGTTACAGACAGAATAAAATGGGTATATGTGCTAATATTAACTATAGTGGTTAACAGTGTACAGCAAGAGTGTAAAACCTAGTCCAGGTAGGTAAACACACAGAACCAGTGAAATACAAATAAGGGTGCCAACAAACAATATGTATCGTGGTTACAGCCGAAAATAGGCCTGCAGTACCTCATTTGGCCTGAGGTAGGGGGCACAGAAACTGCCTTTTTTGGTGCTCTCTGGCACCCCCACCTCTGGCCGCATTCGGTATTGCATACTATTGAAGTCAATGCAGAACAAATTATTTTAGTTTCCATGGGAAAACTCGCTTTGATATGCAAGTACTTTGGATTACTTGCATACTCCTGGAACGGATTATGCTTATTATCTGAGGTTCAATTGTATATATTTATCAGCTGGACTTATCCAATACAAAAATCCAGCATCATTCATATGCTGTATATATCATTTGCAGCCAGTAGGTTTTAGCACTAAGTCTCAGGCCCCGTACACACGACCAGTTTCCTCGGCAGAATTCAGCTTCCGACCGAGTTTCTGGCTGAATTCTGCCGAGGAAACTGGCCGTGTGTACACTTTCGGCCGAGGAAGCCGACGAGGAGCTCGACGAGGAAATAGAGAACATGTTCTCTATTTCCTCGTTGTTCTATGGGAGCTCTCGTCCCGCCGAGCTCCTCGGCGGCTTCAGTGCTGAACTGGCCGAGGAACTCGATGTGTTTGGCACGTCGAGTTCCTCGGCCGTGTGTACGAGGCCTCACACTTCTCGTGTGCTATCAATTCTCTAAGCTCCCCCACCTTTCCTGTGTGTCACATGACACAGGCAACATTCCAGAGAATATAATCTTGGAGGTCCTTCCCTATTCTGTCATTGGTTCCAACATGGACCAAGACAGCTGGGTCATACCCAGCACCTCCCCTTCCAGTAATTTATCAACCCAGTCCACCACATGCCAAACCCTGGCTCCAGGAAGGCAGCAAACCAGTTGGATGAGGAGATCCTGGCAACAAATTATTCTATCAGTCTTTCTGAATATATAATTTTCTATTACCACCAAGTGTCTAGGCCTTCCTGCACTACCATCACCACCCCTATTGGATGGTCTGCTCTCCCAGCTGTCAGGGGTAGCAGCCACCTCTGACTTTGTCATCCCCACATCTTCACCCAACTTGCCAAATTTGTTATGGTGCTCAAACACAGGACTGGCCTTCTTTTTCTGTCACAGCAGTATTCATCCTGGAGCTGTACCATACATGTGGCACACAGTTCACTGAGCAAAACCTTCAACCTTGCTAGTTAGTTATCTAAGTTACAATATTATTACTTACAAGAAATTTAGGATGTTACTTACAAGTTAGAAGACTTTTGTTTTCACTCCTGTTTTCAACTCCTGTTTTTTAACTATCCAGTTTAGTCAAAAGTCCACTTTGTTTAACCACTTGCTGACGGCCGTAAGACTATATACGGCCGCAGTGTGGTTTTAAATCTCCAGGAGGCCGTCTTTATAAACACACAAATCCACGTCCTGTCAGGGAGAGAGGAGACAGATCGGTCACACATTTAACCCCTCCCTCACCCCCTAGTGTTAACACCTTCAATGCCAGTCACATTTATACAGTAATTAGTGCATATTTATAGCACTGATCGCAGTATAAATGTGAATGGTGCCAAAAATGTGTCAAAAGTGTCCGATGTGTCCGCCATAATGTCGCAGTTCCAATAAAAATCGCAGATCGCCGCCATTACTAGTAAAAAAAAATAATAAAAAAAAATAATTCTGTCCCCTATTTTGTAGGCGCTATAACTTTTGCACAAACCAGTCGCTTATTGCGATTTTTTTTTTTTTTTACCAAAATTATGTAGAAGAATACGTATCGGCCTAGACTGAGGATTCTTTTTTTGTTTTTAAAATGGGCTATTTATTATAGCAACAAGTAAAAAATATTATTATTTTTTTCAAAATTGTCGCTCTTTTTTTGTTTATAGCGTAAAAAATAAAAACCGCAGAGGTGATCAAATACCACCAAAAGAAAGCTCTATTTGTGGGAAAAAAGGACGTTAATTTTGTTTGGGAGCCACGTCACACGACTGCGCAATTGTCAGTTAAAGCGACGCAGTGCCGAAAACTGAAATTTCACCTAGGCAGGAAGGGGGTGTATGTGCACAGTAAGCAAGTGATTAACAATCCCACACATAAGCCAGTATCAAATGTGAGCGAGATCAAATGTGAACTGTGCAGAAAGCTATATACATTTGTGAACAATGAACCACACCCCTTAATTAGCAGTCTGAAGTTAAAAGAATGTGCTATTTAAAGTGTCAGAAAAGGAGGGAGAGAAAAATGTAAATAAAAAAGTGTTTTAAACGCTGATAGCAAACTTAATTAAGGAAGGAGAAAAAACACTAGTAACCACAACAAACCCCGAGTAGTCAAAGGCACAACCGGTTTTTAACTCTTCACTTTAGTCAAAATTCCACTTTATTCAACAATTCCACAGTCAGTCAGCTTAAAATGTGGTAAACAACGTAAAAGCAAGATTGTGGTGTCTTCTCCTACGTATGACTTTTAAAGATTTTCCTTGCAGCTTTTTTGAGACTGCTGTGATTAAAGTGTCCAACAGGATCTGTGACAGCCTTGTGATATCCACACGGCTTTACAGCTTTATTTCACACCTTCACATTGTCAGTATAGAAGGACTTTACAGCATACCATGGACAAGTGATTAATAAATATACTCAAGAAAATCAGATTTTATTAGATTTGGAAGATGTGTATGCTGTAACTGAAGTAATCCAGGCTGTTGTTTCCTAAATATGTGCCAATGTAGTGAATGAATACTAAAAACATGCCATTTATTTTAATAAAATATAGATGGCCAGCCAGTATTTATCACATATGACATGGTCTCTCTATAGCAATCTGGGAATGTAACTTTAGAATGCCTGCTTAATCCTAAAAAAAAAGTATAAAATTATAGACATGTCTTCCAACTTTCTTAGAAGGGAAAGAGGGAACCATTTCCTGCCAAATTTATGAAGGGAAGTACCTGCCCTTGCCACTCTTCCAGACATATCTCCATCAAAACCTTATGTGGAAAGGATATGTTCCTGGTTGACCTCAGTAACAATGGAAAACTACAGAAACCAAAATTATTTTAAATATATTTTTGCCTCCCTGTGTTTATTAAATGTAAAGGAGATGGGTTGCTTAGTAGTCTCCAAATTCAGGAAACATAACTCCCATATCAAGATACCAAATGTTTTATAAGACAAATCTAATCTACTCCTATCCATTAATCAGTACTTTAAATCAGTAATTTAAAAACCATAATCAGGGTCCTTTTAAGCCCAAAACCCAGTCATATTTTATGTATCAAATAAATTAGTTTTTGATACATAAATTGTCTGTTTACAGAAAAAATATGTTGCTCTGACTTGTGGATACTTCTTAACCCAAAGTTAAAGTATAGTCCTGTCATTCCACCAATCAGTCCAACTAGACTGGTTTATGTACTGGCTCCAACTTTGTTTATTTGAGGGTTAAGTGTAGAAGACACACCCACATTGAGTTTCTGACAACTGTTTTATGTTGGTGTCATGAATCTGCAATAATGTATTATGCTCTGACAGTCTTCTTACCTCTCAGGTCTGTTTCCCAGCTTTAGACTCCTGCCCTCACACCTGAGAGATTAAGTATGAGCTCTCAGCATGACTCCACCCCAGCTTCTAAACAGCAAACACTATGTAACCCCACTCACTGAAAGCCAGCTTTGCTGAGCAAAGTTTGTGTTTAGGCTTCTGGTGTGGTGTCCTGCTTTATGTTTATCTCTGACTTTCCTGTACTGACTTTGGCGTGTCCTGGCCATTCCTGTCTGCTAGTGACTCCGATCTTGGCATTCCATCCTGACCATCCCTGTCTGCTAATTGTCCCGACCTTGGCATGTCCTCCTGCCTATCCTGTGTTTAACCCTGTACTGCTTATTCCTCTCTGTCCACCAGAGCCAGTCCATGAGCCTGTTTGGTCCATGTTGGTGTTCATGTTGAGCTGCAGTCAGCCGAAGGGTCCACAACCTTAGTGGTGTGCTCCTAACCCCAGTGGTGTGCATCTGTCATCTGGCCTCAGGTGACCTGACAGTTGGTCAAACTTAAACTGTTGGAATTTAGAGTTACAGCAGGCTGGTAAGTCAAAACTCTTTTAGCTAAACTTTCTCAATACCAATAACCATAAGTTTGATCTGTGTTCACGGATGGTTATTCTGATCATGAAAATCCAACTATACTTGGTGACTCACTAAAGGCTTTTGTAATTGGATAGAGTCCTATCTCTTCTTTTCTCAAATGGAATAACCAGTCAGAATAGTCAAAATAGGAACTATCCCAATAATGTGCAGAGTTTGAAAATACTGTACAAACATTCCTAACCCATCAGAATCAAATAAAAAACAATTGGCTTAGTGTATATACACTATATTGATGACTCTTCATTAAAATGTTTAACTTTTTATGACTGATATAATTTACATCTCTGCCACTTCTGCTCTCTGTTATTTAGGAGATAAATTGTTGATGCTGGTGATTCCAGTGGTGGGAAAATACAATTATAGAAAATGTTAATGCAATGCATAGGTGTGCGCAGCCGATTGCAATAGTGTGTGCACTCCAAGGCTCAAACACATGCGTATGTGTGTGTGTGTATATATATAGAGCAATGGACAGTGCCAGTAGAGCAGTGGATGATGTCAGTAGGGCAGAGATTGGTGTCGGTAGTTTATTTTAATAATTTTATTTTTTTTGCTCTTTTACTATTTTTTTTTACTGTTCTTTTTTTATACACTGGTCCTACCTTTTAAACTGGGTTATCTTCAAATAATAAATAATACATATTCACACGCCCAACAAATCCAGTGTGGCAGTCTGCTGGGATCTGCCATTCTTTGCTGCATTCCAGGTCCTTTGCTTCTGACATCATCAGAATCTGGCTGTATTGGTTCAGGCAGCAGACCTCCTGATGACGCTCTACAAGATCTGTCCTCCTCCAGTCACTGTATTTGTTACTAAGATATTGGCAGTTGGCCCACCATCACCATTATTAGTAAGGTGTTGGCAGTTGGTCGACCAGCACCATAGCAATGCATAACGCTAATCCAGGTTAGGTGTTATACAGGCCAACATTTGGTAGAGAATGGAAGTCCACCTCCTTCAGACCCGCTCCACCTCCTGCCCTCTGCCCCACTGTTAAAGCCAAAAGGTAGGGTCCCAATGTGAGGATTGCACAGTGCAATTTGGGGGGCTCAGTGATGGGGAACTATGTGATTGGGGAGCTCCGTTGGGAGAATCTGTGTGACTGAGGGGGGGGCTTTTGATGTAATGGTCGGATGCTAGGTTGGGGGGGGGCTGTCTGTGTCATGGGAGAATCTGATGTGATGTGGTACTCTGATGGGGAAAATATGACATGATGGGGGGATTCTAACCTGAAGGTAACTTTCTGATGTTAATTTCATCAAGGCAGTTGTACGCATCATCCCAAGCTCAAGTTTTCCATTAATAAGTAACATTTTTATCTTTTTAGATCGGTGCCTTGAGATTTTGTATACTTTTAAAGACTGAAAAAAGTTTGAGAAACACTAGTCAGCCTAACATATTCCAATGTTAGCATAAAGTACTGTACATACCCTGTTTTGCTATGTAAAGCCTGTCTGAAGGATAGAATAATATATAAAAAAAATCCATTGGTGGGAATAATGGTATATGAAATATTATTGCAGAGTTACAAAACAAGTTGGCTGAACATTGAAAAAGAAATATTGGATAGAACTGTTAGCTTTAGTTAAATCTTGACTACTTTAAGTTTAACCTATAGTTAGATCCAGTAGAAGCACATCAAAAAGTAAAAAATATTGTTATTGGGGGAAGGGTTTTCGAGGTTCTCTCCTCAGGACTTGGAATGTAATATCTTTGTTAATGATATTGACTCATTGCATACGTTATATATTTGGACGTCTGTTAACTTTTAAAAATCTCTCAATAAAAATTATTGAAACTAAAAAGTTAAAAATATGGGGCCAGATTCACAGAAGAAATACGCCGGAGTATCTACTGATACTCCGGCGTATTTTCAAATTTGCTGCGTCGTATCTTTAGTTTGAATCCTCAAACCAAGATACGACGGCTTTTGGCTTCGATCCGACAGGCGTACGGCTTTGCACGCCTTCGGATCGTAGGTGTAATACTTCGGCACCCGCTGGGTGGAGTTTGCGTAGTTTTCCGCGTCGGGTAAGCTAATCAGCTTTTTACGGCGATTCACGAAGGTACGCGCGGCCGTTGCATTCCCTTACGTCGTCGCTAGTCGGCTTTTCCCAGCGTATAGTTAAAGCTGCTATTTTGTGGTCTAAAGTTAGACTTGCCATGGCCGTCGTTCCCACGTCGAATTTAAAATGTTTTTTTTTTTTGCGTAAGTCGACCGTGAATAGGAAAGGACGTAACTCACGTCGATGTTCAAAAAATGACGTCGGTGCGACGTCATTTCGCGCGAAGCACGGCGGGAAATTTAAAAACGTTCTGCGCGGGAACGCGCCAAATTTAAATGATCCACACCCCATTTGAATTAGGCGGGCTTGCGCCGGAGGGATTTACGATACGCCGCCGCAACTTTACAGGCAAGTGCTTTGTGAATCGAGCCCTTGCCCGTAAAAATTGCGGCGGTGTAACGTAAATGCGATACGTTACACCACCGCTATTCTACCTGAATCTGGCCCATGATTTATATCCATATGATTTCAGACCAGATTGTGTTTGGATATAAGTATTAACATACCAGATGTTATACAATCCTTATTTTTTTGTTGGATAGAATTGTCCTTGCACCAAAACAATTGTTTATTTAAATAACCTAGCCTTTTTCTTCATGTTTGTACTAAATACATCACTATATGATATTTAAGTGTATACACTAGCAACATTTAAATGCACTGTGATTCTACACTGGTGGAGAGGATAGCCAAATATGACAATACAATCAAATCAGAATGCACAGTATATGCATTGATTATTGCTTTATTATTCTTTATTCCATATACTATATAAAAAATATTTTTGGTCCTCATGGTTTGCATGGATTGCACTTTATTGATTGTATGATTTATTAAAATATGTAAGCTGTAATAAATAGCTGATACATAGTGAATTGAAGCAGTGGATATAATAGTAACTGGTAGTTTTATTTGTATTTAATTTATTGCACAGCACTGCATCCTTATATAATTTTGTAGTATACTTGTTTAGTGTCAGCAGAAATACTTTACATATACAGTATTTCTTGCACTAATATATATATATATATATATATATATATATATATATATATATATATATATATATATATATATATATATATATATATATATATATATATATATATATATATATATATTTGCACTGTAACTTTGTAACTTCATGATTTAAAATTTGCTGATATTTAAGTGCTGTCCAAAAATCCTAAAATAAATATCTGCTTTCCATTGCTCTAATTTAAACTGATGTGCTGTAGTTAATTTGTACATGATCTACCTCTGCAGTTTCTTTATGAAGGTATAGTTTCCTCCTTGCAGCAACAGAAAAATGATACAGATAATTTCCATTTGCTTCCCTATCCAAAGACTACTCTTCCAAGAATTTCTCTGCCATGTGACTAAGTCAAGGGAATTTATTTAGTTCTTTCTTTGTATTCTCAAAGCTTCAGATTACATACAAAAAATTGGCAGGGGCCGCATTACTTCTTGTAAGTTCCAGTTAAGAACAATTTCAAGACACCGTTGAGAAAACCGCCTGCAATAACAAGAATTTCTGACAAATGAAACTGTAAATAAAAGGTTGAAAAAGATTTATATACTATATCCAGAAATTTTGGTCTCACTGTACATGGTGTACTTAGAGCAGGAAATGTGCACCCTAGGCAGCCTACCAACACTCATTTCAAACATCAAGAACACTCCTAATGGCATGTTTGCAGTGACCTTAAAACCCAAGATTTTGTTTTTTATATTTTCTACCTGTATTTTCTTCTCAGTTATTTCAGTTATCCATTTATTCCCTTTAAATCATTTATTTTTGCTTCGCTGTGTCCTTTAGATACCTACTGGACATGGATGGGAAGCGTCATGGCCTTCTATCATTGCATACACACAGAAGGCTGTTGGCCAGGGACAGGGTGCTTGGTAACAATTGGCAGTGATGAATGAGAAGATGCTTGAATGACTAATTTAATTCTCTTTAAGAACCCACACGATACACAGTATCCAAGCAGTAGACAGAAAAGATAAAGAGCCTGTTCAGTGAAGCCAGACATTTTGACGCAACTCATCTATGTTAACTTATAAATTGGTAATATATGTTCTTTGGAAACCTGTGGAGGACACATACGTTTTAAGAAGAAGCAATAAACAGTGATACTGTGATGACCTACAATGACCTCTCAGGTTTCACTTGAAATTTTCAAGTATTAGCAAGGCCAGATTTATCATTTCTGATCTGCATGCACAGCCATTTGAACCAAGGATCGTCATTAGAAATCATGGGAATCTCTACTAAATTATATCATAAACTCATCTGCATACCATATGATCACGCCACATGTTTATCAGGGTGCTGTGAAGAATTGTAGGGATGCCATAATTTGTTATCCATACATAGAGAGGAAAATGTTATCAGCACACCTTTTTAAAATATGGTTATTTCTTTCAAGAAGATTTGCTGTTAAAAATCTTGTTTAGCTCTTTATTTTAGGATGGCTCAGGCCGAATACCCACTGTTACCTAATATTATTTATGAACAATAACAATTGTATTACCTTTTGTGTTCCATCACTTAGAGGAAGATCAGAAATGACATGCTCTGTAAATTAAACTTTTTCTTTGTATTCACTTGAATGTTCATCTCTATGGGCAAAAAAAATATGACATATAAAATGCATCATAGTGTTACACCGCCACAAAGGTTTATTGCAATAGCAATAGACACACACTTACACAAAGATGGAGGCAGAATTGCAAGAACTGAAGCCGCCACACCATCCAAACACGGCAGGCATGATACCGTCACTGGCTAGGCCCCGCCCAACATGTTTCGCTACCAATGAGCATCCTCAGGAGGGAATGGAGTGATCTGGAGTGTGCAAATGACAGTGCACATGGCTGCAACTAATGTACACTGCTTGCTCCAAACATACGGAAGTAAGGGGGGAAAAGTTGAGGTTCTGAAACTTACAGAGGAAGTTACAAGGAGGCAGTAAAATACAGTAAAGCCTCGTACACACGATTGGATTTTCCGACGGGAATTGTGTGTTGACAGCCTGTTGGCGGAAAATCCGACCATTTGTACGCTTCATCGGACAATTGTTGACGGAATTTCCGTGGACAAATGTTGAATGGTAGGCTTTACAATTTTCCGTGAACAGCGGTCTGTTGTTGGATTTTCCCGATCGAGTGTACACAAGTTTGTCGGACAAAAGTCCAAAATACAAACACGCATGCTCAGAACCAATGCTCACCAAACACAACATTAGCAGAAGGTGCCCAAAGGATGGCGCTAAAGAGCCAAAAAACCACGTAGTATGTAACTACGTTTGTGTTTGTTAGCCGACAATTGTGTGCTGTTTGTATCCAACGCCCTTCCGACAAAAGTGCGAGGCTTTGTCTGCGGAAAATGCAATCGTGTATGCAGCGCTTTAGATATAATTTCATGAAAAATAGATTACAAGGTCATTAGGCAGTGGATGTATATTGATTATTTTTAGAAAATAAGGATATACTTTAATGTCACCTTAACCCTTTCCTTGTCTGTCCTAAACTAAAACAAAACGTTTTAGCTTCAGCTATATTTTAAGTATATTTTAACCTTCAAGAACTTCAAATCAAGTCATATTACAATTGTATTACTTTACTAATAAACACCTAATTGCAAAATCACACTTAAAGTGTTTGTAAACCCTTACAATCCACTTGTTACTACAGGTAAGCCTATAATAAGGCTTACCTGTAGCTACCCCGGATATCTCCTAAACCTGCATGGTTTAGGAGATATCCCCTGTATCAGCATGTGCCCACGTCATTGGCGCACTGAAGCAATGGCACTTTCGTGCCGTTGCTTCAGCTAGTGTGCCATTAGTGGTGACATCATTGCCGCTCCAGTCAATCACAGCGCCTGTAATACCCAGAAATTTCTCCAGGAGTGATGTCGCCGGCTGGAGCTGTGTACTGGGATCCCTGCAGGGGCTTCGATCTAAGGTGAGTATTTCATAATGAGCTAGTATGCTAATTTTTTTGTGGGTTAACAACCACTTTAACATCCCTCTAAATCCTTTATTCCTCAATCTCTTTCTGTTACAATAAATCTATGCTTTGTGGAGTCACAATGATGCATAAACAGTAATAGTAAAACAAGTCTATTTATTTCAACAACTGTGTTAATAACTGCATTGGTTGGAGGATCTGTGCCATTGTGGATGTGTGGTGAATTGTTACATGATTACTGACACATGTGGTGAGCAATAAATTGCCCAAATCCTGTTATTATCCTATCATATTCTACATTAACCCAAGAAAAACAAGCCAATGTCCCTAGGAGAACTCCTTACCACATTCATCTGATCCATTCCACAATTTAAATAGTGTTTCTGTCTGCTAAATTGATTTTCATCAGTGGTGTTGAGGTTGAATAAGTGTCAGGGTTGAAATGGGGGACTTTACAATTTTATGAAATATTTGGTTTAGATGGCTGGAGATCCTAGCAAAAACACAATTCCATTAAAAATACAGCTTGCTGAAAGCTACGTATTTTGAGGTAAGCTCACACAAAGCAGAAAAACTGCAAAAGCGATAATGGCTAAGTATTGGCACACTCAATGTTATAGTGGACCTTCATCAGAGAGAATTTGCTGGCTAAAGGCCCGTCACTGCCCTGTCTGCTATGGCTTTAAACAGTTTTCCTTGAGTTTTCAATATAAAGATTAACAAAAATAGTAGGATCCTAGATCAGGTGCCGATCTTTAACAGAAAACTTATCACAATATATTCCAGAAGAAACTAAAATAATATAATTGATATAAATACTAGCTGTCTAGGCCCTGCTGTAAATAAGGTGAGAAAAAAAAAGAGAGGAGAAAATCCAGAATGGAAGAGAAAAAGTATTCCTTTGCTAACTGATGCGAGGATTGAAAATGAAATATTGAAACAGACAAATTAAGGTCTATTAATACATTCGATCCTTCTCAAAATAGTTTGTCTTTGAAGATGCTGACTAATTTCTCATACATCATAATCCAGGTTATTTTGTATTTAGTGAATGAAAAAGATACAGATTGGGTTTTCCATGTCCTCTCTAGGGTGACTTTAGTCACAATTTCTTTTTTCAAAGAATAACGATTGGATGTAGCTAGGTATATCATGGGTTGGATCATTAACCACTTAAGCCCTGGACCATTTGGCTGGCCAAAGACCAGGCCACTTTTTGCAATTCGGCACTGCGTCGCTTTAACTGTCAATTGCGCGGTGGTGTGACAGGGCCCACAAACAAAATTGACGTCCTTTTTTCCCACAAATAGAGCTTCCTTTTGATGGTATTTGATCACCTCTGTGGTTTTTATTTTTTGCGCTATAAACAAAAATAGAGTGAAAATTTTGAAAAAAATGCAATATTTTTTTACTTTTTGCTATAATAAATATGGGCAAAACAATATATATAAAACATTTTTTTTATCAGTAGCGCCGGCGTTGGATGTGACTCTCACCCAACGAATGGGGACAATGGAATGGCATGTGAGCAGATTTTTGTGCTGAAGCCACCAGAAGAGGCTGTTCCCTCATTGATGGTGTTACATTTAACTGATGTCCCCTGATCTCTATTGCTGAAGAAGCCCCGTTTGAAAGGGACATAACTTCCACATCGCCCACTTGACCATGGGGGTCGTAGCGACAATCATGCCGACAATTTTTAGGCAGTGCGAGGCCCTCAGACGTGAGGAGCCTAAAGCCCGAGGGATTCGCTCTCGAATGACCGGGATCTTCTTCTCTGGAAGGGAGATGGGTCCACTGTATCGAACTGGGCCCATAAATATACCAGGCATTGAACTGGTTCTAGATTACTTTTCTCCAGGTTTAGGAGCCACCCGAATTCGGTTAGAGTAGAGTAGAGGTAACTTGCTCCCTGTGGGTTAGCAGCTGCTCCTTGTCTTGGGACAATAACAGGAGATCGTCAAGGTAATGGTACTCCTCGAGTTCTGATAAGAGCCACTACGGCCAGGAGGATCTTTGAAAAAAACTTGAGGTGAGGTAGTCAACCCGAATGGGAGGCAGATGAACTGTAGGTGTTCTTGTCCGACCTTGAACCGGAGGTATTTGCCGAATCCCTCTGCCACTGGTATATGGAAGTAAGCATCTTTTAAATCGAAGATCAACCAATCGCCTGGTTGCACGATTTGTTGGATGGTAGAAAGAGTCTCCATTTTGAATTTTTCATATTTTATTGTATAGGAAGGTTAAATCTATCACCGGGCGCCATGAGCTGTTTTTCTTCTGCACTAGGAAGAGAGGGGAGTACACGCCCAGAAGTGTTCCAGGAGCCGAGAAGGCAGAGAACCAGGAAAAAACAAAGATGAAGGAGGAAACTGATGAACAAACAAACAAAAACATCTGCCATAAATGAAAAAACAGGAAAGATTCCAGACTTTGCCAGCTGAGAAGGATCTTCTGCCCGATGCCTGTCCTGGTACATGGGGGCCACCTCCCTTCCACCATAGGGGTATTATGGGCCCCAAGAACTGCTCACCTGCTCGTAGCTGGGCCCTGGGTTGCACTGCACAGCTTGACACTAGGAGCAGGAAACATCCCCACCAGACATTGTACAGGAACCAACGTGATGTAGGGTCCATGGAGGAGGACTAAAAAGGAACACAGTCCCTAGCGATGAGTTAAAACTTATGGGTATGGGGTCCTATAGCATTGGAGAGGAGGTGGGGTTAACCCACACATAGTCTGCAATGGAGTCCGTCAGGAAAGTAAGAAATATTGGAATAATTAAGCAAATATATATCATTAGCTTACTGGAAGAGATGAATGCTTTTTTTTAAATATGGGATCAATTGATCGGCCTAATCTTGTAGTTCACAGGTGAATGAGGATTCTTCCATATGCTCATCACTCTAATGCACAGTACATATCACGCAAATCAGGATTCCTGCTTTTTCACTATGCATTTGATTACTGGGCTAGCATGTGTTCAGAACAGTTGGGAAATAAAATTTCCTCTGTTCACTGTTGATTTACTTCAATATCCTTAAAGAAGGGTCCCATACATAAAATAAATGGTGGTTTTAAATTACGGTACATGCAATTCCTCAATAGTTCTTATTGCATGCACTGGGATAAACTGTCACCACAGCTTACAAGCTACTGGTGCTCTTCAAATATGCTTTGTACAGCTGAAAGTGCATACTGTATCAGTTTAAATGGAAGTGAATATATTTAAAACATGTGTCACGTTAAAACTAAATTGAACCCACTGATTTAACGGTCATTCAAAGCATGCCAAAAACGATAACTGTTACAGTCACTAGCGTGCTTATGCTCTCAACAAGACTGCCGGGCTATCAAATGGCTGGTGTCACAGCCAATCACATGTGCAGCACCATATAGAGTATGGACTGATGGAACACAATAATCTGACTCCACATCCCAAAATTAGAGCATAAGTAGAAAACACTTTTGAAGAAAAGCGGGATTTTGGAACGTCATTAATGTAAAATACAACCATTAAAATCACAATGTTTTATTCTGGAAATTTTTAAAAACATAATTTGTCAAAAACATCTGGCAAGGAGTGGCCAGAGCCCTAGACAGACCATGCAGGAAACAGCCAGTTTGGCTGTCATCTTTGTAACGAATGGTCAATCAAACCTAAGGCTATCCTCTTAGTGTATACAAGTGTATCCAGAATTAAAGCCTAGATTGGGGTATTGCAGTGTGGGCACCACCTAGTGGTCCATTTAAAATGTATTTTTTTCAAGTTCTTTGATCTGGTTTCTATACCTCCTCTGCTGATCACCCTACTGTGTCTAAGGCCCCCTCTTGTCTACGCAGTTGGGGCTTTTTCCAGCTTCCTGGAATCAGTCCAGTTAAACTATTGATCCCTTGTTGGTGGTCACATGTGTGGATTAAGCCTCTGATTGCTTTAAATCTTCCTGAGGAAGCCATATCTGGTGAAACATGTAGAAGGCCAATCGATGCTGTGAAGAATTATATTAAACCACAATATTGGGATTTGTATTATGTCTTCTATGGATGCTTTTAACTAATTACGTTTTTAAGAATGTCCAGCATAAACCATTGTGATTTTTAACTGCTTCAATACAGGGCTTTTATACCCACCTCCATACCGGGCCTATTCTGGCACTTCTCTACTTGTACAAATCATCATTCTTTTGCTAGAAAATTACTCAGAACCCCCAAACATTATATATGCTTTTTTTAGCAGACACCCTAGGGAATAAAATGGCGGTCATTGCAACATTTTATCTTGCACGATATTTGCGCAATAATTTTTCAAGCGCCTTTTTTTGGAAAAAAAATGGTTTCATGAATTAAAAAAGAACAAAACAGAAAAATCGCTGCGCAAATACTGTGTGAAAAAAAAATGCAACAACCACCATTTTAATCTGTAGGGCCTTTGCTTTAAAAAAATATATAATGTTTGGTGGTTCAACATAACTTTCTTGCAAAAAAAAATATGTTTTTATGTAAACAAACAGTGTCAGAAAGGTCTTTGTCTTTAAGTGGTTAGAAGGGTGATGTATGACATAAGCTTCTAAATGTTGTGCATAAAATGCCAGGACAATTCAAAACCCCCCATTTTGGAAAGTAGACACCCCAAGCTATTTGGTGAGAGGCATCTCGAGTCCATGAAATATTTTATATTTTGACACAAGTTGCAGGAAAAATACGTATTTTTTTTTTTTTGCGCAAAGTTGTCACTAAATGATATATTGCTCCAACATTACCATGGGCATATGTGCAATTACACCCCAAAATACATTCTGCTGCTTCTTCTGAGTACGGGGATACAATATGTGTGAGACTTCTTGGGAGCCTAGCCGCGTATGGGACCCCAAAAACCAAGCACCGCCTTCAGGCTTTCTAAGGGTGTACATTTTTGATTTTACTCCTCGCTACCTATCACAGTTTCGGAGGCCATGGAATGCCAAAATAGCATAAAACCCCCCAAATGACCCCATTTTGGAAAGTAGACACCCCAAGCTATTTGCTGAGAGGTATGGTGAGTATTTTGCAGGTTCACTCTGAAACCCATCTCCATTGATGCCGTTAAGAATATCATCGGTACTTTGCGAAACAGCACAGCACCTAATGATATTATCCCCGCTAAACTGCTGAAGGAATGTGCCGATATCCTGGCGCCGCCTATCACGCAGCTTA